>NC_079193.1:136152829-136491401 GCF_029499605.1 Hyla sarda | reverse complement strand
CCCAAAAAACACCACAATTTTAGAAATTTTTGAAAAAGATTTTGGATAGCGGGTGCTACCTATGAGAACATTTTAAATTACCAGACCCAGGCCCCACAGCGGCATCAGCAACCCATATATTACCTGAATGACACAGCCTGGAGTTGGCTGATGCACGAGTACACACCAGGGCTTCACAACCCCCCCAAAAAAACACCACAATTTTAGACATTTTTTAAAAAGATTTTGGACAGTGGGTGCTACCTATGAGAAAATTTGAAATTCCCAGACCCAGGCCCCACAGCGGCATCAGTAACCCATATATTGCCTGAATGACACAGCCTGTAGTTGGCTGATGCACGAGTACACAGCAGGGCGTCACAATCCCCCCAAAAAACACCACAATTTTAGACATTTTTGAAAAAGATTTTGGATAGCGGGTGCCACCTATGAGAAAATTTTAAATTCCCAGACCCAGGCCCCACAGCGGCATCAGTAACCCATATATTGCCTGAATGACACAGCCTGGAGTTGGCTCATGCACGAGTACACACTAGGGCTTCACAATCCCCCCCAAAAAACACCACAATTTTAGAAATTTTTGAAAAAGATTTTGGATAGTGGGTGCTACCTATGAGAACATTTTAAATTACCAGACCCAGGCCCCACAGCGGCATCAGTAACCCATATATTACCTGAATGACACAGCCTGGAGTTGGCTGATGCACGAGTACACACCAGGGCTTCACAACCCCCCAAAAAAACACCACAATTTTAGACATTTTTTAAAAAGATTTTGGATAGTGGGTGCTACCTATGAGAAAATTTGAAATTCCCAGACCCAGGCCCCACAGCGGCATCAGTAACCCATATATTGCCTGAATGACACAGCCTGTAGTTGGCTGATGCACGAGTACACAGCAGGGCGTCACAATCCCCCCAAAAAACACCACAATTTTAGACATTTTTGAAAAAGATTTTGGATAGCGGGTGCCACCTATGAGAAAATTTTAAATTCCCAGACCCAGGCCCCACAGCGGCATCAGTAACCCATATATTGCCTGAATGACACAGCCTGGAGTTGGCTGATGTACGAGTACACACCAGGGCTTCCCAATCCCCCCCCCCCAAAAAAAAACACAATTTTTGAAATTTTTGAAAAAGATTTTGGATAGCGGGTGCTACCTATGAGAAAATGTGAAATTACCAGACCCAGGCCCCACAGCGGCATCAGTAACCCATATATTGCCTGAATGACACAGCCTGGAGTTGGCTCATGCACGAGTACGCACTAGGGCTTCACAATCCCCCCCAAAAAACACCACAATTTTAGAAACTTTTGAAAAAGATTTTGAATAGCGGGTGCTACCTATGAGAAATTTCGAAATTTCCAGACCCAGGCCCAGCAGCGCCATCATTTTTTGATTTGAAATTTAAAACAACCTTTGCGTGTCCCGGACCCCAGCGTGTGGGTACGAAGGACCAAATCCAACAAGCCCCCACAGGGCTCATGTGGCCGTGAGATTTAGGCGCAAAGTTTCCAAGACTTCTCGCCAAGGCAAACCATGTGATGAACAGCGTGACACCGCCGTGACCTGCACACATGGTATGCTGAAGGGCCTTGTCCGGGCAGTGGAGGCTTAAGACACAGTGGAGGATGTGGAGGCAGAGTAGCACACTGTCACAGGACCAATGGGCTGACAGAGTGTAGCAGGAAGCTGCATTGAGTACACACCAGGGCTTCAGAATCCCAAAGAAAAAACAACCATTTTTAAAAAAAATTGAAGAATATTTTGGACAGCGGATGCTACCTATATATTGCCTGAATGACTCAGCCTGGAGTTGGCTGATGCATGAGTACACACTAGGGCTTCACAATCCCTCCAAAAAAACACAACAATTGTAGAAATTTATGAAGAAGACGTTTGGATAGCAGGTACTACCTATGAGAAAATTTGAAATTCCCAGACCCAGGCCCAGCAGCGCCATCAGTAAACCATATATTGCCTGAATGACACAGGCTGGAGTTGGCTGATGCATGAGTACGCACCAAAGTTTCACAATCCCTAATAAAAAAGACAAAATTTTTGATGAAAAATTTTTACGAAAATTTAGGACAGCGAGTGCTCTCAATATATTACCAGAATGAGGCAGCCTGGAGTTGGCTGCAGCATGAGGAGACCATTGAAATGTGTGATTTTTTTATTTGAAATTTAAATCAAAAATTTTTTCACTGAAATGCAGTTTTTTTCCCAAACTTACCATTTTTACAAGAGGTAATAGGAGACAATGCCCCCCAAAATTTGTAACCCCGTTTCTTCTGTGTATGGAAATACCCCATATGTGGATGTAAAGTGCTTTGTGGGCGAACTACAATGCTCAGAAGAGAAGGAGCGCCATTGGGATTTTGGAGAGAGAATTTGTTTGGAATGAAGGTCGGGGGTCATGTGCTTTACAAAGCCCCCCGTGGTGCCAGAACATTGCCCCCCCCCCCCCCACATGTGACCCTATTTCAGAAACTACACCCTTCAAGGAATGTAATAAGGGGTGCAGTGAGCCTTTACACCCCACTGGCCTTTGACAGATCTTTGGAACAGTGGGCTGTGCAAATGAAAAATTAGATTTTTCATTTTTCGGACAACTGTTCAAAAAATCTGTCAGACACCTGTGGGGCATAAATGCTCACTGTACCCCTTATTACATTCCGTGAGGGGTGTCGTTTTCAAAATGGGGTCACATGCGGGTGTTTTTTTTTTTGTGTTTATGTCAGAACCGCTGTAACGATCAGCCACCTCTGTGCAAATCTCCTCAAATGTACATGGCGCTCTCACTCCTGAGCTTTGTTATGCGCCCGCAGTGCATTTTATGTCCACACATGGGGTATTTCCATACTCAGGAGAAATTGCGTTACAAATTTTGGGGGTCTTTTTTTCCTTTTACCTCTTGTGAAAATGAAAAGTATGGGGCAACCCCAGCATGTTAGTGTAAAAAATGTAAAAACATTTTTACAATGACAGCTGGTATAGACCCCAACTTCACCTTTTCATAACGGGTAAAAGGAGAAAAAGCCCCCCAAAATTTGTTAGGCAATTTCTCCTGAGTACGAAAATACCCCATATGTGGCCCTAAACAGTTTCCTTGAAATGCGACAGGGCTCCGAATTGAGAGAGCGCCATGCGCATTTAAGGACTAAATAAGGGATTTGCATGAGGATGGAACCGGATGCAAGAATTACACTTGCCTCTGATACCAAAAATACCCTATGGCAGGATTTCTCAAACAGGGTGCCTCCAGCTGTTGCAAAACTTCCAGCATGCATGGAAAGTCAATCGCTGTCCGGCAATACTGCAAGTTGTCTTGCAACAGCTGGATTCTCCGTTTTGGAAACAGTGTCATACGAGAAATTTTTTATTCTTATTTGGGGGGGTGAAGGGGGGCTGTGTAGGGGTATGTGCATATGTAGTGTTTTACTTTTTATTTTGTGTAATGTAGTATAGTGTAGTGTTTTTAGGGTACACTCACACGGCCGGGGTCTACAGCGAGCTTCCCGCTGGGAGTTTGAGCTGCGGCGGACAACTTGCTGCATCTCAAACTTGTAGCATGAAGCTCGCTGTAGACCCCGGCCGTGTGAATGTACCCTGTACATTCACATGGGGAGGGGGGGTTTGGTGCTCAAACATCCAGCTGTTGCAAAACTACCACTACCAGCATGCCCTTTGGCTGTCCGTGCATGCTGGGGGTTGAAGTTATGCAACAGCTGGGGCACACTGGTTGCCAAACAGAAAGTTTGTTACTTAACTCAGTGTTTCACAACCATTGTGCCTCCAGCTGTTGCAAAACTACAACCTCCCTGCATGTATGGTCTATCAGTGCATGCTGGAAGCTGTAGTTTGCAACAGCTGGAGGCACACTGGTTGCAAAATACTGTTAGGTAAACTTCGCAACCAGTGATCCTTCAGCCGTTGCAAAAACTACAACTCTCAGCATGCACTGACAACTGAGGGCATGCTGGGACTTGTAGTTATGCAACAGCTGGAGGCATACTACTAAAAAATGACGGCTTGGGACTCTCCACCTCGGCTCGGCACAAGCCATCAATTCTCTGAAAGGTGCAGAGTCCACCACTTGAAAAAGGAGGGACTGCAACACCAGCAACTTGGACAGAAGCACATTCAACTTCTGCACCATTGGATGAGTGGGCGCATACTGTTGTCTCTTGGACATGGCTTCGCCGATGGATTGTTGGCGGAATGGCTGTCTAAAAGCGGGAGAAGCAGGAGCGCAAGAGGGAGAGTTTGACACACAGCTCCCTTCGGCTGAGGTGGTGGAGCTTTGGCTGGATGAAGGAGGGAGCGGATGGCCACTGGGTGATGCAGCAGGCTGGACCACTACATCGGAGCCACGGTTCTCCCAGGCCACTTTATGGTGGTGAAGCATGTGTTGACACAGGGCCGGGATGCAGACATTGGGACCCTGGCCACAGATTAACAGGTACTAAATGGTACAATACTTAGATGTACGTATGCGGTATGCACTGATGAGGGCAGTAATATGCCTAACGATACGCAGAAAAAACTCTGTATTTTTGTAAAACATTAGCCGGTGAATACTATTGTTTGGACTTTGACGGTATGGAGCGCCTTAACAGCTTAACAGTTACTAAATGGTACAATACTTGGATGTACCTATGCGGTATGCACTGATGAGGGCAGTAATATGCATAACTATATGCTGAAAAAACTCTGTATTTTTGTAAAACACCAGCCGGTGGATACTATTGTTTGGACTTTGACGGTATGGAGCACCTTGACAGCTTAACAGGTACTAAATGGTACAATACTTGTATGTACCTATGCGGTATGCACTGATGAGGGCAGTAATATGCCTAACTATTAGCAGAAAAAAATCTGTATTTTTGTAAAACACCAGCCGGTGAATGCAATGCGAATTTTATTTGCGAATATCGCATATTCGCAAATTCCCGCATATTTCACAGTACACATCACAGTAATCATCCCTCTCTGCTTCCAGCTTGTGTGGTGTAAAGAAGGCTCTAATACTACTGTGTGAGACTGGTGTACGAATTTTCGCATATGCAAAAATTTGTATACCCTAAATTTCGCATATGCAAATATTCGTTTATGCTAATTTTCGCATATGCTAATTTCCGCATATGTGAAAATAAAACCCGAATATTACGAATATGCGAATTTAGCGAATATATGACGAATATTTGTCCATATATTCGCGAAATATCGCAAATTCGAATATGGCCTATGCCGCTCAACACTAGTGAATGCTATTGTTTGAACTTTGATGGTATGGAGCACCTTGACAGCTTAACAGGTACTAAATGGTACAATACTTGGATGTACGTATGTGGTATGCGCTGATGAGGGCAGTAATATGCGTAACAATATGCGGAAAAAACTCTATTTTTTTTAAAAAAACTGCCGGTGAATAGTATTTTTTGGACTTGCACAGTATGTAGCCAGCCCTTTGACAGATTACAAAATGGTACAAATGCACTACAGTCCACTGAACAATCACGTATTTCTGAACAGCAGCAGGACCCAACAGTGCAGCACCACAAAAAAAAAAATCCAGGGATTAAACCCTAAATTGCACTCTGTCACACAATTCTGAGCAGCAGAAGATTTGTGGAGCAAAAAAAAAGAAAAAAAAACTCAATTGGGCTGAAAATTAGATAAGATGCTTCAGAAAGTTCAGGCAGCTTGGAGATCTGTATAAGGGCAGTTGACAGCTATCTGCCCCTCTCTGCTGCAATGCTCAATAACGTGAATAGGAGGTTTAGCTATCAATGATCCTTCTCAGTGTAACAGCAAAGCACTCTGCACTCCTGTCTTTCCCTTATGCTGATGTGACTAGCAGTTGCAGTGTAACGCTGTGGTATGAGCCATTCACACACACACACACGCAGTCCCGTCCTCTCTATCTGAGTGCATAGATGAAATGAAGAGAGACAAGATGGGCGCCGATTATATAGGGGCTGTACTCACATGTTGATCCGCCATCTTAGGTCTCCAATAGCCTGGAACGCTGTAAAATGGAGTTTAATGAAGCGATTTGCGCGATCGAAACGCGGCGATATTCGCATTCGTTGCGAATCAAATTTTTCGTGAAATTCGTAACGAATTCGGGTTCGTCAACTTCGATTTGCTCATCTCTATTGTCCACCCTTGGGGCCACTCACAGCTCGGGCTACATGTTCCTCACAGGACCCCTGCTTCACCCTACAGCTACCTAGCTGTCTTCTGGGGACTGACAGCTAGGTGGCTACACTGTCTGATTTCCTTTTAAACAGACTTCCCCTCTCTGCTACCTCATTATTTAGGCCACAGGGTTAGCTAGGGAAATACACCCTTTCCTTGCCACACTGTCACATATCCCCCCCCCCCCCCCCCCCTCTGCTCAGACCACCGGGAAGGATTCAAAAGGCAGAGTCCAACTGCCTTTCCTTTTCCTGGAACAACTTTGACCAACAGGTTTTGAGGCACGTTGCTTACTTCTTCAGCAGATTTTATATGCACCACTTCAATGGCGCACCTTCTTTCATTCGCACTTTCATCAGCCACCAAGCACAAGACATTTGGTCATCTTTGACAAATTCCTTGTAAAAGGCTCTATTCATGTCACACATTTTAAACGCCAGGTTCTTCACTTCGGTCTGTGCAGTGCTCTGGACACTAGGTGTGGACAAGGCAGATGCTCCAGGCCTTTGTCTTCTTCTGTCACTGGTACGGCCATCGCCCAAACTTTGCTGGTGGCCAACCAAGCCTGTATCACCCATTTGCAGGACTTCTGCAGTTATTTCTGGTTTAGCTCCTGCCTCAGAGAACTTCTCTGCCTCAGAATTTTCACCATCCAATATCCATATCTCTGCAGCTTCAGAGGACCTTTTGTAGGGTTTTACCTCAGTCTCCGCTTCAGAGGACTTGGCTTCCTCCTATGGTCTTCAGACTCTACCGTTTCTTGAGTCCATTGCTCAGACTCCGCCACTTTTAGAGATAGCATCTCAGTCTCCAGTAGCTTTAAATGTTTCTGCTGCTCACTCTTGAGCTTAGCAGAGTTCCAGCAATTCTGTAAAGTTTTTGACAGTATCCTCCAGGGATAGCAGTTGTTCTCTCATCCGCTCATTGTCTTTATTCAGCTGCACCATCGTGGACACTTTCTGCTTACAGACTTTTAGCTGAGACTCTTGTTCAGAGAGCTGTGTTCCCAGTGAATCCAAGGTAGATGCGTGAGACTTAAGGTGCGTTTTGTTCTGCGCCTCCAGGCTCTGCACCGTATGAGCCATTACTACTCCTTCTCCAGCTCTTCCATGGCTACCAACCTAGCCTTGTGATCACTTTGTAGAGCCAGATATGCCTCACACAGGACATTCACTTCTTCATCCTTGAATGAGACCTGCTTGGCCAGACTCTCCAATTCTCTCTCCTTGCTGGTCACAAGATCCCGGGAGCGGGACAGTTCATCCTGCAGAGCAAACGCATTTTTCTGCAGCTGAAGTTTTGCTTCCTGCTCTTTCAAGCCTACTTGTTCCAACTGTGATTATTTGTTGTGCGGAGTGAATCTGTGGAGTGGGTGCGACTGCCTATAGCCCACATTCATATTTTGGGTAAGTTTTTCTCTTTTGCACATAGTGGGATAACTGTTAGAGTTTAAACACCCTTTTTCATTTTTTTTTTCTCTGTTCCACCTCTAGGGGGAGGAGGAGTAGATTGGGCACAGATGTATAAATCTTAGCTTGGGACTCTTATTGAGAGCTTGCTCTTCTGAGTGTTGCTGTGTAAAAGGGGGCGTGAAAGAGGAGTTACAAAAACTGTGATTATTTGTTGTGCGGAGTGAATCTGTGGAGTGGGTGCGACTGCCTATAGCCCACATTCCTATTTTGGGTAAGTTTTTCTCTTTTGCACATAGTGGGATAACTGTTAGAGTTTAAACACCCTTTTTCATTTTTTTTTTCTCTGTTCCACCTCTAGGGGGAGGAGGAGTAGATTGGGCACAGATGTATAAATCTTAGCTTGGGACTCTTATTGAGAGCTTGCTCTTCTGAGTGTTGCTGTGTAAAAGGGGGCGTGAAAGAGGAGTTACAAAAACTGTGATTATTTGTTGTGCGGAGTGAATCTGTGGAGTGGGTGCGACTGCCTATAGCCCACATTCATATTTTGGGTAAGTTTTTCTCTTTTGCACATAGTGGGATAACTGTTAGAGTTTAAACACCCTTTTTCATTTTTTTTTCTCTGTTCCACCTCTAGGGGGAGGAGGAGTAGATTGGGCACAGGTGTATAAATCTTAGCTTGGGACTCTTATTGAGAGCTTGCTCTTCTGAGTGTTGCTGTGTAAAAGGGGGCGTGAAAGAGGAGTTACAAAAACAGGAGTTTGAAAGCAGGAGGTTGAGATCGCTGTGAGTGTTAATTTCTGAACCCACAAAGTCTACAAAAAATTTTAAGTGTAATTTTGACTGTCTGTTTTTTCCTATACATTTGTGAAATCCCCATAACTAGATGGCCTCCATGTTGGAAAATGCAGTCCAATGTACATCCTGTTCAATGTATGCAATCCTTGAACAACAGTTTGAGGGTGCATATTGTTGTGCGAGATGTGTGCTAGTTGTCCGTTTGGAAGCCCAGATCCTGCATCTAGAGGGGCGACTGGCAACAATGAGAAGCATTAACAACATGGAGAGGAGTCTCGTGCTCACTGAGCAGGCACTCTCGGGAATAGAGGTGGGGGAGGACAGTGGGACGGAGTTGCAGGACAGTCAGGCAGTTAGCTGGGTTACAGTTAGAAAGAGGGGTAGGGGAAAAAGTGTCAGGGAGGCTAGTCCTGAACTGGCACACCCCAACAAGTTTGCCCGCTTGGCAGATGAGGGGGATGCCATTACAGAGCTAGCAGAACTGCAGCAGGATACCGCCTCTGACCGCCAGGGGGGTGTCTGCTCCAGTAAGGAGGGAGGGAGGAGTACAGGGCAGGCCAGACAGGTACTAGTGGTGGGGGACTCAATTATTAGGGGGACAGACAGGGCAATCTGTCACAAAGACCGGGATCGCCGAACAGTGTGTTGTCTGCCTGGCGCACGAGTTCGGCACATCGCGGATCGAGTTGACAGGTTGCTGGGCGGGGCTGGAGAGGACCCAGCAGTCATGGTACATATTGGCACCAATGACAAAGTAAGAGGTAGGTGGAGTGTCCTTAAAAATGATTTCAGGGACTTAGGCCGCAAGCTTAAGGCAAGGACCTCCAAGGTAGTATTTTCTGAAATACTACCAGTACCACGAGCCACACCACAGAGGCAGCGGGAGATCAGGGAGGTAAACAAGTGGCTCAGAAGCTGGTGTAGGAAGGAAGGGTTTGGGTTCATGGAGAACTGGGCTGACTTCGCTGTCGGTTACCGGCTCTACCGTAGGGACGGGCTGCACCTCAATGGGGAGGGTGCAGCTTTGCTTGGGGAGAAGATGGCTAGAAGGGTGGAGGAGTGTTTAAACTAGGGACTTGGGGGGAGGGAACCTACAGCAAAGAGGGGGAAGATAGTGTAGATAGAGAGGTGGGAATTATAAATGTACCTGGGGGTGGAGCGGAGGGAGGGGTTAGAATAGTTAATAGGAATAGGCTTCATAGGAAAATAAAACTTACACCCTTGAATCCCATTAACCCCAATAACATAAAGGATGGAAATGTAAAGTGTATGTTGACAAATGCCAGAAGCCTAGCAAATAAAATGGGGGAGCTTGAGGCCTTGATACTGGAGGAACATATTGATATAGTTGGGGTCACTGAGACATGGCTGGACTCCTCGCATGACTGGGCTGTCAATCTGCAGGGGTTTACATTGTTTCGCAAGGATAGAATGAACAGAAAAGGTGGTGGAGTCTGTCTGTATGTAAGAAGTGGTATGAAAGTCAGTGTGAACGATGCCATAGTGTGTGATGATTTTGAGGAGGTGGAATCACTGTGGGTAGAATTACAAAAGGAGGGAAATACTGAAAAAATAATATTTGGGGTGATCTACAGACCCCCTAATATCACTGAAGAGATAGAAGTTTGGCTTCATAAACAAATAGAGAGGGCCGCCCGGGCAGGTACAGTGGTAATAATAGGAGATTTTAACTATCCAGATATAGATTGGGGTCCGGGGTTGGCTAAAACTACAAAGGGGCGACAATTCCTAAATTTATTGCAGGATAATTTTATGGGCCAGTTTGTGGAGGACCCAACAAGAAGTGATGCCTTGTTGGATCTGATCATTTCCAACAACGCAGAGCTGGTTGGTAATGTAACTGTGCGGGAAAACCTTGGTAATAGCGACCACAATATAGTTACTTTTGACTTAAAATGTAGAAAACAAAGACAGGCAGGGAAGGCAAAAACATATAACTTTAAAAAGGCAAACTTCCCTGGGCTGAGGGCTGCACTACAGGACATAGACTGGGGGGAGGTGTTGTCAAATACTGCTACAGAAGGTAAATGGGACATCTTTAAATCAACTCTAAATAACTATACATCTAAATATACACCAAAGGGGAACAAATATAAACGATTAAAACTAAATCCTACATGGCTGACACATGATGTTAAAAGAGCAATAAACAACAAAAAATAGCCTTCAAAAAATACAAATCTGATGGGTCAGCGATAACATTTAAACAGTACAAAGAGCTTAATAAAATCAGTAAAAATGTAATAAAACAGCAAAAATTCAAAACGAGAGACAGGTGGCCAAAGAAAGCAAAACTAATCCTAAATATTTTTTTAGATATATAAATGCAAAAAAAAAACAAGGACAGAGCATGTAGGACCCCTTAATAATGATAATGGGGAGGTTGTCACGGGCGATCAAGAGAAGGCGGAGCTACTGAATGGGTTCTTTAGTTCTGTATACACTAAGGAAAAAGGAGCGGACATTGGCCAGGTCAGTGCTGGTAACACATCATGTAATGTACTGAACTGGCTTAATGTAGAGATGGTACAAGGTAAGTTAAGTGATATAAATGTAAGCAAATCCCCAGGGCCAGATGGACTACACCCAAGAGTTCTTAGAGAGGTAAGTTCAGTAATATCTGTACCCTTGTTCATGATATTTAGAGATTCTCTGGTGTCTGGTATTGTGCCAAGGGACTGGCGCAAGGCGAATGTGGTGCCAATCTTCAAAAAGGGCTCTAGGTCTTCCCCAGGAAACTATAGACCGGTAAGTTTAACGTGCATTGTGGGTAAATTGTTTGAAGGACTTATAAGGGATTACATACAGGAATACATAGGGGATAATTGTATTATAAGTGATAGCCAGCATGGGTTTACTAAGGATAGAAGTTGTCAAACCAATCTAATTTGCTTTTATGAAGAGGTGAGTAGAAGCCTTGACAGAGGAATGGCTGTGGATATAGTGTTTCTGGATTTTGCCAAAGCGTTTGATACTGTCCCTCACAGACGTCTGACAGGTAAGTTAAGGTCCTTGGGCTTGGAAACTTTAGTTTGTAACTGGATTGAACACTGGCTCATGGATCGTACCCAGAGAGTGGTGGTCAATGATTCGTACTCTGATTGGTCCCCGGTTATTAGTGGTGTACCCCAAGGTTCTGTACTGGGCCCGCTGTTGTTTAATTTATTTATCAATGATATAGAGGATGGTATTAACAGCTCTGTTTCTATCTTTGCAGATGACACCAAGCTTTGTAGCACGGTACAGTCTATAGAGGATGTGCATAAGTTACAAGATGACTTGGATAGACTAAGTGTCTGGGCATCCACTTGGCAAATGAGGTTCAATGTGGATAAATGTAAAGTTATGCATCTGGGTACTAATAACCTGCATGCGTCGTATGTCTTAGGGGGGATTAAACTGGCAGAGTCAGTGGTAGAGAAGGATCTGGGTGTACTTGTAGATCACAGACTACAGAATAGCATGCAATGTCAGGCTGCTGCTTCCAAAGCCGGCAGGATATTGTCATGTATCAAAAGAGGCATGGACTCAAGGGACAGGGACATAATACTCCCCCTTTATAAAGCATTGGTACGGCCTCACCTGGAATATGCTGTTCAGTTTTGGGCACCTGTCCATAAAAGGGACACTGCGGAGTTGGAAAGGGTGCAGAGACGCGCGACTAAACTAATATGGGGCATGGAACATCTTAGCTATGAGGAGCGATTAAAGGAGTTACAATTGTTTAGTCTTGAGAAGAGACGTTTAAGGGGGGATATGATAAACGTATATAAGTATATTAATGGCCCATACAAAAAATATGGAGAAAAACTGTTCCAGGTTAAACCCCCCCAAAGGACGAGGGGGCACTCCCTCCGTCTGGAGAAGAAAAAGTTTAGTCTCAAGGGGCGACACGCCTTCTTTACCGTGAGGACTGTGAATTTATGGAATGGTCTACCTCAGGAACTGGTCACAGCAGGAACAATTAACAGCTTTAAAACAGGATTAGATACATTCATGGAACAAAATAACATTAATGCTTATGAAGAAATATAAAATCCCATCCCTTCCCCAATATCACGCCACACCCCTACCCCTTAATTCCCTGGTTGAACTTGATGGACATATGTCTTTTTTCGACCGTACTAACTATGTAACTATGTAACTCTTCTTCTCCTTTAGGGGTTGTCATCCCGTTTGCAAGGATTCTGACAGTCACATGTCCTTAACCTGTCTCTTCTTTAAAGCCAACTCGTACTAATCTCTTCTCCTCCTTTAGGGGTTGTCATCCCCTTTGCAGGGATCTTGGCTCCTTGGGCCTCAGGGTAGTCCCAGGACAATCTCTCTGGACTGTTTCTTTGCTCTCCGGCAGACTTCTCTTTCACTTCACCACCGTCTCTCCGCTCACTCGCAGAAACGTCAAGAGCTCCTGGGTCTGCAACAACAACATCTGGTCCAGTGGTTCGACCTTCCTGGTCACGATCCATCTCTGGTCCAGACATCACATGTCCTTCACTCAGGAATCTGTCTATGACATTAAACGCAGCACCCAGCTCCACGTGTACTCTCTTCAGTACTTCTGCATTATCCACAGCCATCACTGTAGCATCTTCCAGATGACCTCACAATTCTAGCCCAAGCTTGGGCTCATCTTCAGCTGGCGGATGGAACCCATGTTCCTGTACCTCATCCGTTTCTGGTTTTACTGAAGATTCTGTTTCAGACAGAGGCACACTTGTCCCTTGAGCCTCTAGATCCTCCTGGACTTGACTCACAGTCTTTTCTTCAGCTCTCCCAGCAGTCTGGCAGACCCCTATCTGACATATATCTAGTGACTGCTGACACTCCTCATCCTCATCCTCTGTTGACTTGCATCACACACTAGTTGAGAGTTACTCAAGTGTTGTGGGCCTTTCAGGTATACCCGCTCTAGTCACCTGACAGTCTTCCCATAATTGCTGAAAAAAATTGAAAATCCGTCCCCAGTACTAAATCATACTCCAAGGAGAACTCTATTGCAACCTTGTGACTCACAGTACCATAGGGGATAGAAAAACAGATATTAACAGTTTAACAACCCCAAATAACTGCCTGTATAGACACTATGACAGGGTCCAGCTTCACCAGACTTATTATACCCCAAGGCTCCTGCAAGCAATCATCTTTTTACCACTTACTATCAGCTCACATAGGTTTTCTTTTGTCCTGTCAGAGTTGGCAGCAGTACACATTACTTCAGAACACATAGGCATGAGTTTTTGACAAAAAACATTATCACACTGCATAGATTCAAAATTTACAGGACAGTTCACACGGTCAAGTAGTGACACACCACCCATCATTGGCTCAAGAACCTTTGTGTGCGGTTTCTCTGGCACAATCTCCTCATTCCACAACTGCCAAAAATATGGGAAGTCTCTGCCCAGTATAATCTCTATCTCAAGCTCGGCACACACCTCCATAACATGGCTCACTGTCCCATAACAGGTTTTAAATTCAATTAGAACAGTCTTACCAGATTCTAGTCGAATCTTCACAAACGGTATTATGTCCGGCATGACTCTGGATACAGTCTGGTGACAGTCCAGTTCCACGTACAGCGGGATACCATCCACCAGTAACTCACAGATCCTCACATCCATCTTTTCTGGCCTCCTGACCAGAGGATCATCAGGTGCGAAGATGTCCTCTTGCTGAACTGCAGCCATTTTCATCAAGGTGCTCACCATAGCATCCTTTATGGCTACAACCAGCCAAGAAGGATGCTTCTGTATAATAAACAAAGCTCCTTCGGACAGCTCCTTAGCCAGTATGCTGAGAAGGAGGTATATACCAACAATTTGTCTGGTGATTATTTCTTGTGTCGACACTCAGTTTTGTGGGAGCCTGGAAGATGGCTTTTGTCAACCCTCTAGGACTAGCCCTTAGCAACAGGGAATCTCCCTGCTTTGTGGTCTCAATTTCACGGAGGAGTTTTAGTCTCAGGTGACTGACTGCTGCTGCCAAAATCTAAGTCCACAGTTTAGTAAATCAGGAGAAGGTGAGAGAATCAGTAAAATGTTCTTTTTTTCCTTGCGTTTTGATTTTGGTTTTTGATTTTTTGATCTACTCAGTGGATATGGTCAAGGGAGTTAATGGTGCCGTAGAGTTTGTGTTTTGTATCTCTGGTATCTTTTGTGTGTTTTGTATCCCTAATATCTTTTGTGTTTCTGTACTTCTGATATATTTTGTGCTGTATCAGAGTTAAAGCCAACTCTGATATATTTTGCATTGTATCAGTAAAGTATCTTTTGTGTTATCATACTGCTGGTAGCTTTTGTGCTGTATCAGAGTTATCTGATATCTTTTGTATTGTACCAGTCCAGTATGTTTTTGTATCAGAGGATATCTTTTGTGTTATCTTACTGCTGGTAGCTTTTGTGCTGTATCAGAGTTATCTGATATCTTTTGTATTGTACCAGTCCAGTATCTTTTTGTATCCCTGATATCTTTTGTTATTGCACTGCTGATATCTTTTGTGTTGTACCTGAGCTAAAAATTTATTCTGGTATCTTTTGTGGTGTATCAGTCAGTATCTTTTTGTACCAGAAGATAACTTTGTCAATGACAATTTTTGGTTGTACCTATACGCACCCTTTTTGTTTGGTGCTGAGTAACAATTTTTGTACGGCCGATCCTCTGAGAGATCTTGTTAATAGGGTAATTACACGTCCTCACTACTCCCCCCAAAAAATGTTTACTTTTTAATTGTTACACTTTGATAGATGTGAACAGTTCACAATCATTATTTAAAAGCCAGACTTGGATAAAAAGGAACTGTATTTAAATGTGTCAGTTAATTGAGCCCTAATGTTTTATCTCCAAAGAAAAGGAAGGGTGACTGAGCTGTGCCATAGGAAGGATGTATGAGTGTGCAAAGATGGGAAGTGTATAAAAATGTCAAAACTGTGTCTGTGTTGTAAACTAAGTTGTTGAGTAGGATTGTCTCATTATCTCATACAGAATGTTCCTTGGTGGTTTTTGATATGGTAATTTGAGTGGACAAATGGCTGTGTGCATTGTGCTGAGGAAGTTGGTGAGTTTGGCCTGGGAGTTGATGGTGTGTGCAAGTGGTGAGACAGGTGAGGTAGGAGCAGATAGTTGTAAGTAGCTTGATAGGATTAGAGAGAGACTCAACGTTGTGATGGAAAAGCATGTGGTGAGTGAAGGAAAAGCATGTGGATATTAAGGAAGTTGAAAGTTTGGAATATACTGATGGTTGATGGATAAAAGTATTCATATACAGCAGTGTTATATATAGTATTCATATACAGTTATAAGCTAAAAGGCAAAGGGAAATGTAAAGGTGACTGCATGTTTAAGAGGATGGGAAACAGTATGTTACAGAAGGTGCAGAGGAAGGTAGGATTAGAAAAGGTGAGAGTGTTTATGCAAGTGATACTATGGTACAAGAATGTAGAAGAGTCCAAAAGTTTGTTGGAATTGTAAAAAGTGTTAATACTTTGTTCAGGAATCTCTTACAGTGTGAAGCAAAGTGGATAACAAAACTTGAAGCACTAGGACCACTTGGACTAAATGATAGAAATTATTACAGTTCATTCTTATAATGATTTTAATGTTATTGCTGAATATGTGTTACTAACCTTTTTTAAGACTAAGGTGAATCCATGCTGATTGCAACACCTGAAGTGGTATGCTGATATTCTCCGCCTCCACGCTCACTCAGGGAGAGCGTCGGCTAGACAAAGTGCATTTGCTGCACGAAACGGACACCGTCCCATGGAGGCACCCCCGCGTCTGTATCTCCTATACCTGCCACTGATGTTTTAATAAAGGATTCTGAGCTGCAGTGGTGAGTGCGATCTTCTGTTTTCCTTGATGTTTGAGATGAATTGAACCTATTTGATATTTCATTAATTTCCTAATAAGTTTTGTTTTCACAGTTGCACAGGATGGATGCCAAAAAATGAAGTGTATCAGGAAATGTGATTAATTGTCTAATTATATTACAGGAGTAACAAGTGAAGTTTGGCCAAGAAAAATTTAATAATATATATTAAAAAAGTATTTAAAATCAGCTAATGGTTTATAAACAATGCGCATTGAAGGTGATTTTTTTTTCTCCCCTATTTTTATTTTTGAAAGAGCTCTGTATATTTTTTTATTCTTTTACATTTTTGGTGAGAATGTGTGTCTCTTGATGTAAAGTAACACATAAATTCAGTCAGATACTAGACGTTCAAGAGTTGATGAAGACTGACCAATGTTGAGGGAAAACAAAAAGCCAGACTCAAAGGGGCAGTGACCAGTGACATAGAGGAGTGGGAGGAGAAAGGTTGGGCTTATAGGGAGAATGAAAGCCTCCTCTCCTGAAACATAAAAATCACATTAGACTTGAAGGAAATATATAATGTGAAGACTTGCTTTTGCAGATAAGCGCGGTTGCAGTACAGAGGCAAGGAAAGAGGACTTTTCAAATCAAAGTTCAGTGTTTTATTCACACTTGGCACACAGCAAACAGTCTTTAAATGCAGAACCAAGGAAAACATGACAAAAGTCCACCTGTATTCCTTAGGTGTTTGTTCACACCTGAGTCCATGCCATGCCGCATCAAGCAAGTCTTTTCCAGGCCTCCAGGCAGACTGTTCACCAGCTTCCAACCTTGGAGCAAACACAGTGAAGAACTCCACATACAGCTCTCTCTGGCAGTGTGAGATGCAACGAGCAAACCCCCCTCAGGTGGTGAAACAGGCTGCCTTTAAGGCCAACAACAGGCAGCCTGGATTGTGGGGAATGACCCCCACCCTGCACTTGGTCATTCCCAGTAAGAGCCGTCCTGGATTGGCCTTCCAGCCAGACACTGAATAATACCAGCTCTTACTTCTCCAAAGCCAGGAGCCTTGGTGACACATATCGCCCATCCACCATGATGCCTTTCACCTTATCACACCACCCCCTTTGTTCAAGCCCGAGGGGGTGAACACCTGTGCAACAGTGGACTTGTGATAGGGCATCAGAATTGCCTAGCAAACAACCCCCTCTGTGTCCAACCTTGAACTTGAAATTCTGTAGTTAAAAAAACCACCTGGTGACCCTGGCATTTTTGTCCTTGGCCTGGCACACCCACTTAACCCCTTAAGGACATATGACGTACTGGAACGTCATGTGTCCACTCCCGATCTATAATGCCATAGCGGGTCAGGCCCGGCCTCTAACAACGGCCGGGACCCGTGGCTAATAGCGCGCAGCATTGATCGCAGTGCCGTGCGCTATGAACCCTTTAGACACGGCATTGAAAGTTGAACGCCGCGTCTAAAGTGAAAGTGAAAACATGCCGGTTAGCTCAGGGAGCTGTTCGGGATAGCCGCGGTGAAATCGCGGCATCCCAAACAGCTTACAGGACAGCTGGAGGGTCCCTACCTGCCTCCTTGCTGTCCAATCGCCGAATGACTGCTCAGTGCCTGAGATCCAGACATGAGCAATCAAGCGCAGAATCATCGATCACTGGTTTCCTATGAGAAACCAGTGATCAATGTAAAAGATCAGTGTGTGCAGTGTTATAGGTCCCTATGGGAGCTATAACACTGCAAAAAAAAAAAGTGAAATAAAAAGTGAATAAAGATCATTTAACCCCTCCCCTATTAAAAGTTTGAATCACCCCCCTTTTCCCCCCAAAAAAAACACAGTGTAAATAAAAATAAACATATATGGTATAGCCGCGTGCGGAAATGTCCGAATTATAAAAATATATTGTTAATTAAACCGCACGGTCAATGGCGTACGCGCAAAAAAATTGTGCATTTTTGGTCACTTTTTATATCATGAAAAAATGAATCAGTAAGTCCTATCAATGCAAAAATGGTACCGTTAAAAACTTCAGATCACGGCGCAAAAAATGAGCCCTCATACCGCCCCATACGCGGAAAAATTTAAAAGTTATAGGGGTCAGAAGATGACAATTTTAAACGTATAAATTTTCCTGCATGAAGTTATGATTTTTTCAAGAAGTATGACAAAATCAAACCTATATAAGTAGGGTATCATTTTAATCGTTTGAACTTACAGATTAAAGATAAGGTGTCATTTTTACCGAAAAATGTACTACGAAGAAATAGAAGCACCCAAAATGTACAAAACAGAGGTTTTTTTTTCAATTTTGTCTCACAATGATTTTTTTTCCGTTTCACCGTAGATTTTTGGGCAAAATGACTGACGTCATTACAAAGTAGAATTGGTGGTGCAAAAAATAAGCAATCATATGGATTTTTAGGTGCAAAATTGAAAGAGTTATGATTTTTTATCCCTGGTCTCTGCCGGGGTCAGTTTGCGGCAAAGAATGACAACGGGATGCTACCTTAGAAGCATCTGTCTGTACCACAAATTCCCTTTTGAAGTCGGGTGTCACCAACATTGGAGACCCACATAGGGCCGACTTCAAAGAGGAAAATGCCTGCTCTGCCTGTTTGTTCCAACGGACCATGATGGACTTGCGTCCCTTCAGGAGGTCTGTTAAGGGTGCAGCCACTGTAGCAAAATGGGGGATGAATCTCATATAGTAACCCACCATTCATAGGAATTACTTCACCTGTCAGGTAGTGACAGGTCGGGGCCAATTTCGGATAGCCTCTATTTTGTTTACCTGGTGTTTGACAACTCCATGCCCAATGACATACCCCAGGTATTTTGTCTCTTCCAATCCTATGGCACACTTTTTGGGGTTAGCAGTTAACCCAACTTTCCTAAGGGAGTCTACCACTGTCTGTACTTTAGGAAGGTGACTTAAGCTGAGGCATACCAACAATGTGGCCGCAGTATGGTTTCAACCTTATTTTTACCTGGGGTTCAGTGACAATGTCATGGCGGATGACAGAAGTACGTCCCGGAAGGTCTGAGAACACATCGGTGTTCCTACTGACGAACTCCCTGGCCTCCTGAGTCTGTGCAGAGGAAAGGCTGTCAGCAATTTTCACTGTGGCTACTGCTTTCCAGACTGAGGGACGGGAAACTCCACCCCTAACAAACCTGACTGGGGGCTGTCATCCACACTAGTCTCCCTGTCTTTCCAAGGTTTCAACAAGTTTACATGGTACACTTGCTCTGGCTTCCTTCGCCCGGGCTGGTGTACCCCGTACGTCACCTCCCCTACCTTTTCGATCACGTCGTAGGGACCCTGCCACCTAGCCAGTAATTTACTATCGACCGTTGGTGCCAGAACCAGAACCCGATCTCCCAAGTTAAAATTCCAAAGGTTATCTCTGCTTTGAGCTCACTGAGCTGCCTCCATATGTTCCCTAACCAAGCGTAACACTGTTTCCATCTGTTCCTGCAACTGAGTGACATACTCAACTACACTTTTGTGCGGCATGAGCTGTTGTTCCCACGCCTCTTTAGCTGTGTCTAACAGACCACATGGATGTCTGCAGTATAGCAGTTCAAAGGGCGAGAACCCAGTAGAAGTGGGGCACTTCTCGCACTTTGAACATCAGATAGGGCAGCAAAAGATCCCAATTTTTCCCATCTCTAGCCACCACCCGCTTTTACATATTTTTTTACGTTTTGTTAAACCTTTCTACCAGGCTGGCCGTCTGCGGGTGGTAGACGGAGGTCTGTAGCTGTTTTACCTGCAGTAACTTACTGAGCTCTTTCATTACCTTTGACATAAACAGGGTGCCCTGGTCAGTCAATACCTCTTTTAGGTAAGCCCACTTGGGAAAGCAACTCCATTAGCTCCTTAGCTATGAGATTGGCCGAGGTATGTCGCAGAGGCAGCGCCTCGGGATACCGAGTCGCATAGTCCAGGACTACCAGGATGTGTTGGTGCCCCCTAGCCTATTTTGGCAATGGGCTAACCAGATCCATAGAGATCCACTCAAATGGGACCTCGATAATCAGAAGAAGGACCAGGGGATTAAGGTAATGTGGCTGGGGGCTAGTGATTTGGCAGGTTTGGAAAGATTCACAATACCTTTTGACCCCTTTATACACACTGGGCCAGTAAAAGCGCTACAGAATTTGGTCCTGTGTCTTCTGCTGGCCCAGGTGCCCCCCTAGAACATGCTGAGGCTCGAACACCAGCCTCCGATATGCTTTAGGCACCACCAATTGTTCCACATTCTCACCCCGAATTTGGTTTACCGGGTACAGCATCCCTTGGTGGATTACAAAACGGAGGTATACAGTCTCAGCTCCCTGTTGTTGTGGTGCACCTTCAACAATTAAAACATTTTCCCAGGCCCGAAATAGAGTCGGGTCCTGGTGCTGTGCTATACCAAAATGTTCTCCTGTAACATTGAGGTCTGCCAACTCTGGCTCTGACGGCAGACCCTCCACATCTTCTACCATTACCCTCGGTGGAGACGACACCTCCTCCTCCTTCACGATAGTGGTAGTCACCCCAACTGCCGTTGTTAATGACTCGGGTTCCCAGGATTCTGGGGTCACCCGAGTAGGGCCAGTCTATTGGGGACACCCCTGCCTCACAGGTCTGGGGAACTCTTGTCTGGGGCCAAAGAGACACAAACATGGAAAGAGAAAAAGAGAAAAAGGAACACAATAGCGGCCCTGGTGAAGTACGTTTAGGCACAGGTAGGGAGATGCTGGTAATAACACTCACCCTGTGGTGTTGCGATCAGAGCACAACATCTGGTATCACATGTATCATGGAGTGGGATCCTGCAGCTTGATTCCCCCGATCCCAGGCATTGTCTGGTCCGGTAATGGTATAGGCAGCAGAAGAAACAAAAACGGAACTTGTTCCAAGCGCCAGATCCCTTGAGGTAGTCAGTCGCAGCCTCCGCTCGATCAGGCACAGGATTGTGACAACTCCAGCCGGCTGGAGTTGTCCTAATCCTGTGCCTGATCCAGCGGAGGCTGTGACTGACTACCTCAAGGGATCTGGTGCTTGGAACAAGTTCCATTTTTGTTTCTTCTGCTGCCTGCACAAACCCTGGAAAGTCTCTCCCAATTATTAACTCATATGGCAACTTCATGGCAATGGCAACCTCATGAGTCCAGCAGCCAGTTGCTGTTGACAAAGTTACCAAAGCAGTTGGATTTTAAGTCCCATTGTATACACAGTACTCCAGCCTGTTGTCCCGTGTACTTCATGGGCGGCACCAGGTTGGACCTCACTAAAGTCACCATGCTACCTGAATCAATCAGGGCCACCACAAATGTATTTCCCACCCTCACCTGGCAGAGATGATCAGAGTCTGCTGCCCTGGGAACACATCTGGCACACAGTCTCTGTGCATACAGGGACGGGCGGAGTACGTAGTTGGTGTCCATAAGTTCTTCCCGCTGGGGACAATTAGCCCTAACATGTCCCAGTTTTTGACACCCCCAACACAGCAACGGGGTGGGGCCTTTGGCAAACACCTCCCGGGGACTTTTAGGGCTTTCTAGCTGCCTGGGCAAGGGTGGGGACCTACTGGGTTTCACCGCCCCCTCCCGCAGTTCCATGGTGGCCTGGAACTTCTCCACCAGGTCCACCATCCCAAGGGTGTTGTCAGTAGTTACCTGGCCAATCCAGCTTTGGAGGGAATGTGGCAAAGCCCTCCAGAATACATCGGCCAGGAGATGGCCCAGCATAGTGTGGGGACTTAGCACCTCTGGCTGCAGCCATTTTTGCAGGTGGTGCAACAGGTCATAATTCTGTGGCCTGGCAGGCTCAGAAGGCTTGTATTCCCACTGATGAACCCGCTGGACCCGGACAAACACATTCACCCCCAGTCTTGCCAAGATCTCACGTTTGAAAACCTCATAGCCAACAGCCTGGTCGTTGGGTAAGTCAAAGAAGGCCTGCTGGGGTTCCAATGACAGGAATGGAGCGTTGACCTCAGCCCACTGTTTTCGGGGTAACTTCTCCCTCGTGGCCACTTTCTCGAAGACTGCCAGGTAGGTCTCGACGTCATCTGAGGGGGTCATCTTGGGGATCACCAACCGTACAGCTTTTTGGGAGTAAGGGGCATTCTGGGTCGTCACTGCCGCTTGTAGCACCATTACATGCTGCAGTAACAGCTGGTTGGTTTTCTGCTGGTACTTTTTGGCCTCCATGAGTCCTTTTATAACAGCCTCCTTTTTGGCAACACTCCGGTCATTGGAACACTTGTTGACAGGATCGTTGTCCCTAGCATCAATTCTAACAGGTTATCCCAGGCTCGGCTCTTAGCAACAGCGTGCTGCAACACAATTGCTGACCTCACTGCGGTGCCCGCGTCCTCCATCAAATGTGAAGACTCACTCTTGCAAATTGGTGCGGTTGCAGTATAGAGGCAAGAAAACAGTACTTTTCAAATCAAAGTTCAGTGTTTTATTCACACTTGGCACACAGCAAACAGTCTTTAAATGCAGAACCAAGGAAAACGTAACAAAAGTCCACAAAAGTGTATTCCTTAGGTGTTTGTTCACACCTGAGAAAGTCTTTTCCAGGCCTCCAGGCAGACTGTTCACCAGCTTCCAACTTTGGAGCAAACACAGGGAAGAACTCCACATACAGCTCTCTCTGGCAGTGTGAGCTGCAACTAGCAAATCCCCCTCAGCTGGTGAAATATGCTGCCTTTAAGGCCAACAAAAGGCGGCCTGGATTGTGGGGAATGACCCCCACCCTGCACTTGGTCATTTCCAGTAAGAGCTGTCCCAGATTGGCCTTCCAGCCATACTAAGGACACAATGTCAGACTGAATAATACCGTGCACAGACACTGAATAATACCAGCTCTTACTTCACCAAAGCCAGGAGCCTTGGTGACACATATCGCCGATCCACCACGATGCCTTTCACCTTATAACAATATATATATATATATATATATATATATATATATATTTACTGTTTAAAGTTGAGTATGTTTATAGTACCTGCATACATAATGTCATATACCTATACATTCTACATTACATTTATTTGAATAATATCAATTGATAATTTAGTGTAATCTAAAGATGCTGAAAAAGAAGACAGTTTTTTCCCCTCCCGTTAGCTTTGCTACTCTCAGATTATGATTAAATTGTTTTGAACTTATGAGGTTAAGAATTCAAGAGCCATGATAAAATATCAGAGAATCCATGGTTAATGCTGAGTTATAAATGTAAGCTTGTTCCAAGCAACACAAAGATGTAATACATGAAACAGGATATATGGTGACCACACACAGAATGAAGTTCTACTGCAATAAACCCCTCGATCTGAGCTGGTGGTTCAGAAAGTAGAGTTGAAGATATTCACTGAGATGTGTAAGATATTTGAAGGTATCACACAATGAGTATGAGTACACTTTTATTACCGCCCAAAAGTATGGGCCTATTGGAGTAAAGGTTTTCTTGAAGCCTTGGGCAAACCAATCTGTAGTCTGTAATTCAAGTGTTTAAAGTCCTAGAGCTGCCAGAGAACGTGGCCATCATAAAGATCAGACCCACATGAAGGAAACAACCTCAGAAGCCAAGGGGACTGAATGGTGAAGGAGGCTGCCAAGGCTGCAGTGCTCCTGTCCTCCCACAGTTCTGGTACAGAGTGTACAGGTGGATGAAGAGTGTGGATTTGACTGGTTAGGTTTCTTGCAGGAACCAGCAATGCATGCTGAGAGACCAATGGAAGAAGAAAGAGGTGTTACAGAGCAAAGACGGCATCTGAATATTTTGTAAGAAACTGTGTGTGCCAGCAGTCTTGTACTCCATGGTAACATATATAGCCTCATACGCTAAACAGAAGGGAGCTATGTGTGTAGTAATGTCCGTATATTGGGTGGCCTCAGGATTCAACAATGCAAAAAGAGGGTTTGTGCAGACTTCATTATTTGCATCTGTTATGACCTCGGTAAAACAATAAAGGTACCTTACAAACACAATCCATAATCAACTTAACTGTTTCAGAGACTATAAGTAGACTTCATCTTACTACATAAGGTGGGCCAATATCAGTATGTCCTTGTCTAACTGTACTGATTCCGTGACCATGGATACAGTGAATATGAGAGTATGAGGCAGGATAATAGAGGAACATTTTAAAATATACATATTCTTTCTAAATAACTCCTGATAAAGTAAAAAAATCTCCAATAGCCGGATTATATTCAAGTTGGTTACTAATTTGCTATCCAATGCTAGTGTAATCACATGTTCTTTCAAACTTTCTAATTTTTGTGCATGATTCAAAGTTGCTTGTAGAATATATGCTTATCCCCAGAAGGGGGAGGTGTTTCTAATTTTGTCTATGTTTCAGAACCAAGTCCAAAGTAGGTTAACACCTTTTAAGAACTCTCAAGCAGGTACCTGAGACCAGCCCGATAGTGTAAACAAGCGGCAGAGCTGTATACTTTAACACCTAAGAGCCCCCTTAAGAGCAAGGGGGGGCATAGACACAGAGCAAGGGGGAACCTGCCTGTCACATCTTTGCAGCTTCATGTATACATTTGCTTTTTCAGCTCACTGTGAATGTCTTATCAGCATCACAGAACAGAGTGTACCAAATCAAGGTCAAATGTTCTTAATAATAATAATTAGAATTGTAACGGAAGTGGAAAGTAGAAGCTTCCTTAAAAATTAAATAGAGCTAAATCATACTATAATGAGCTTATTGATTACGAAAAATGTCCCAGAGACACATTTCCTAAAAATCAATAATCAAGACGTTTTTCCTACCATGATCATCTAAATAATTGTTGCTATCATTAGCACACATTCACTAATATCCACATTAATAAACTGAAAGTGAAGTTGCATAACTATATATGCACATTGGGTATGTGTTGTAAAAGTACACACAATTTGTGCTCCATTTATTTTAAATTAAAGGTATGTTCTCCAATATATGATAATGGAGAGCACTTTACCTTTTCTTCATTTCGGTTGAGTCAACTTCCTTGTAACATTCATGTTTCAGAAGACAGGAGCCCCGGTGGATGTGGATCCGCTGGACCTGTGTGGCAGATGACTCGGACCGTACCAGGGAGCGGAGTCTAAGGTGCCGCTGGCATAGCCCGAGCGATAGCGGCACCCATGTCGCTATCCCTGGCATGGCTCGACCACACAGGCGGCTGAGGAGATGCGAGGCAAAGGAGGGATAAGGCAGCTCGTAGTCTGGATAGCAGGTCAGGGCAGGCGGCACGGTTGCGTAGTCAAGACGTAGCAGAAGGTCAATAGGCAGGCGACAGAGAAGCAAGATCAGATCACAAAGCGAAGGATCAGATACACGGCAAGGCAGAGACAGGAATGCTTTCTCTCAGGCTCAAGGCAACAAAGATCCGGCAAGGGAGTGAGGAGGGTGGAGGAATATATATATGAGCCACAGATGAATCACACTAATGAGCGCACTGACCCTTTAAATCTTAAAGCTCCGGCGCACCCTAGGGGACGGGGACACGCGCGACGGAGCAGTGAGGCAGAGGCTGGGGCAGGAGAAGCACCAGGTGAGTGACGGACTGGCGCTTCCCGCGATGCAAGTCCCAGCCCTGCCGGCAGCAGCAGGTAACGGGACCATGCGCTCACGGCCAGCGTGTGGCCGGAGCGCATAACATAACAGTACCCCCTTTTGGTCTCCCCCTCCTTTTTTGACTCAGAAAACTTCTGAGAAGATCACGGTCCAGGATATTCTCCTCAGGCTCCCAAGATCTCTGCTCAATCAAAACCGAATGACCAGGGAGTCAGGAGTTTGTCTGGCGCAGAGAGGAACCATCAGGCAGCCAAGTAAAATCAATGGATTTATTAGATGCAACGCGTTTCGCTGCGCATGCGCAGCTTCATCAGGCATGACAAGGGAAGGCTGGTAACAGATATATATACCTCCAGGAATTAACCATTAGAGTACTTTTTGAAAGAGTTGTTACATAGAATTACATATCCACATATAAATGTGACAATGTATGAAAAATATATAAATAGATATAAATAAATATAAATAGGCAAACAAAAGTCACAAAAAAAATAATAAAACAACAATATAAAAGCACAATGCAATCTTATAAACATATATATATAATATAATTATCGCATATATATAAGTATCGCATATAAGTATATATATATATATATATATATATATATATATATATATGTTTATAAGATTGCATTGTGCTTTTATATTGTTGTTTTATTATTTTTTTTTGTGACTTTTGTTTGCCTATTTATATTTATTTATATATTTTTCATACATTGTCACATTTATATGTGGATATGTAATTCTATGTAACAACTCTTTCAAAAAGTACTCTAATGGTTAATTCCTGGAGGTATATATATCTGTTACCAGCCTTCCCTTGCCATGCCTGATGAAGCTGCGCATGCACAGCGAAACGCGTTGCATCTAATAAATCCATTGATTTTACTTGGCTGTCTGATGGTTCCTCTCTGCGCCAGACAAACTCCTGACTCCCTGGTCATTCGGTTTTGATTTTACTCTTACCCAGGAGGGCTGCAGTGGACCTTCTTCCATATCTCTTCTGCTCTTAACCTTGTTGTGTGTGCGCGCACAACCAACTTTGGTGAGTGGCTTGGGAATTACCGTTCCCCTACCCCCACCTGCAAGATCTTCTGATCCCGCACATGAGGCGCCTTCCTCCCTTTCTCAAGATCTCTGCTCAGGACCGTAACCCTCCCAGTCGACCCAAAATTTTTTTACCTCTCACAGTCTTTGTAGCAAGAATTTATTTAACCTTGAATATGTCAGAAGTGCCAGAGACAGGTGTGGGGACAAGATTCTTCTGAGAAAACCAGTTAATGACAAGAGGCTTGAGGAGAGAGACGTGGAAGGAATTTGGAATACGTAACATAGCAGGTAGACAAAGTTTGAAGGAGATAGGGTTGATTTTTGGTAGAATCTGGAAGGGACCAAGGTAGCGAGGACCGAGCTTATAACAGGGGATCTTGAAGCGGATGTACTTGGATGAAAGCCACACCATGTCACCAGGAGAGAAGGACAGAGGAGGTCTTCTACTTTTATCCGCTTGTGCCTTCATGTGTGAAGAAGCCTGAGATAACGACTGTCGGGTCTGTTGCCAGATGGTAGAGAAGTCATGGACCAGCTCATCAACAGCAGGCACACCAGAGGTGACTGGGAGAGGAAGAGGAGGACGGGGATGGAATCCGTAGACAACAAAAAAGGGAGACGACCTCGTGGACTCGGAATCCTTATGATTATATGAGAATTCAGCCCAGGGAAGAAGGTCGACCCAATCATATTGGCGAGCTGAAACAAAATGCAAAAGAAAAGTCTATAGGATTTGATTAACCCTCTCCACCTGTCCGTTGGACTGAGGGTGGTAGGCCGAGGAGAAGTCCAGATTGATGTCCAGAAGGTTACAAAGGGCTCACCAGAGCTTAGAGACAAACTGCACACCTCGGTCCGAAACGATATGCTGAGGAAGACCATGTAAACGAAAGGCATGTAATAAGAAGTACTTAGCCAGCTTTGGGGCAGAAGGAAGACCTGGTAGAGGAATGAAATGAGCCATCTTGGAAAACCGATCTACAACAACCCAGATGACAGTGTTATTATGAGATGGTGGCAAATCGGTGATGAAATCCATGGCGATATAGGACCAGGGAGTCTCTGGAACGGTTAAAGGCTGTAAGAGTACAGCAGGTCTCTGTCGAGGAGTTTTGTACAAGTTTCACAGGAACAAACAAAATCAGAAACATCACGTCCAAGATGGGGCCACCAGTAATGCTGGGAGATAAGAAGTAGAGTCTTGCGTATTCCAGGATGTCCTGCTGTCAAGGAAGAATGACCCCATTTCAGTACCTTGCATCCCAGTCTGGCGGGCACAAAGGATTTTCCCGGAGGAACTTGCTGAATCTCGTCAGGAGCTGCAGGAATCAAACGGTCAGGAGGAATAATATGCCTAGGCGTGGAGTCCAAACCAATGACGTCAGAGGACCTGGAGAGAGCATCAGCCCTGATGTTCTTGTCTGCTGGATGGAAGTGAATGAAGAAGTTGAACCTATAAAAGAATAATGACTACCTTGCCTGGCGGGGGTTCAAACGTTGAGCAGACTGAAGGTATAGAAGATTTTTATGATCGGAGTAGATGGTGACCGGATGAGAAGAACCTCTTCCGGTCATCATCTCCAATGGAGTAATTCCTCTCAGCAGGAGAGAAGTTCTTGGAGAAGAATCCAAAAGTAACAGTCTTGCCCTTGGTGTTTTTCCGAGTAAAAACGTCACCCACTCCAATAGATGAGGCATCAACCTCCAAAGCAAAGGGCCTCTCCGGATCAGGTCTTGTAAGCACGGGAGCAGAGGCAAACGCAGACTTTAAACGGGAGAAGGCCTCTTCAGCCTCTTGAGGCCAAGATTTAGGATTAGAGGCCTTCTTAGTGAGAGCCACAATTGGAGCAACCAAGGATGAAAAATGTGGGATAAATTGACGATAATAGTTTACGAACCCCAGAAAGCATTGAATAGCACGTAGGCCCGAAGGACGAGGCCAATCCAATACTGCAGGCAATTTATCTGGATCCATCTGCAGGCCCTGGTGAGAGACAATGTAGCCAAGAAACGGAAGGCTAGATTTCTTGAACAGGCCTTTCTTCAGTTTGGCATAGAGACGATTCTTCCATAGACGCTGAAGAACCAGACGAACCTGAGTACGATTCTCTTCTAAGTTAGAAGAGAAGATCAGGATGTCATCTAGGTATACAACAACACAGATGTAGAGAAGATCACGGAAGATATCATTGACAAACGGCTGGAGCATTGCAAAGACCAAATGGCATTACGAGATACTCAAAATGTCCGTCACGAGTATTGAAGGCCATTTTCCACTCATCTCCCTTGCGGATACGAATGAGGTTATATGTTCCATGTAAGTCCAATTTGGTATAGGGTAAAGGGTAACGGTTCTTGAACGTGATTTTGTTAAGTCCCCTGTAGTCAATGCATGGACGGAGTGAGCCATCCTTCTTCCCTACAAAGAAGAAACCAGCTACAGCAGGAGAAGAGGACTTATGGATAAATCCCATTGGAGATTCTCCTGGATATACTCAGCCATGGCTTTGGTCTCAGGAACCGATAGAGGGTATATCCTCCCACAAGGAGGAGTGGTACCAGACAGAAGATCAATAGGGCAATTGTAAGGACGATGTGGAGGCAGAGACTCAGCCTGTTTCTTGCAGAAAATGTCAGAGAAATCTTGGTAAGGTGGTGGCAGGCCAGGTAAAGGAGGAATACGAGAAACAATTTTACGCAGAACTGGTTGGAGGCAAAGATTTTGACAAGATTGTCCCCAATGAATAATCTCTCCAGTTCTCCAATCCAGTTGTGGAGAATGGAGTTGCAGCCAAGGAAGGCCAAGAAGAATCTCTGAAGTACAGTGGGGGCAGAACATAGAATTCAATCTTTTCTTTATGCAATACACCCACTTGCATGACGAGAGATTCAGTACGGAAGTGAACCATACAGTCCAGATTTTGCCCATTAACAGAGGAGATGAACAAAGGCTTGTTCATGACAGGAAGATGGTACTTGTGGACCAAAGAAGCATCAATAAAGTCACCTGCTGATCCTGAATCCAAAAATGCTGTAGCTCTGAAGGAAAACTTGTACTGAAATTAAGCGAGGAGAGGTGGTATTCACACCTAGGGACGCCTCTCCTACGTGCCCTAGGTGCAAGCTTTTTCCCGGATACTGTGGAAGAACAGAACAGTCTTTGAGGAAGTGTTCGGGGCTAGCACAATACAAGCGCAAATTCTCACTGCGTCGTTGTGATCTCTCCTGCTGCGTAAGACGGGAACGGCCCACTTGCATAGCCTCTTCAGCATGAGGCGCAGGAAACTGTAGAGGTGAATGTTGAAACACAGGTGCCAGGCGAGGATATCTCCGTGTTCAAGCAGGTGCCATCTCTAAGCGCAATTCTTCCTGCCTCTCAGCAAAACGCATATCAATACATGTGGTCAGATGGATAAGTTCAGTCAGAGAAGAAGGAGGATCACATGCAGCAAGGGCATATTTAATCCTGCTAGCTAGTCCTTTTTTGAATGTGGCACAAAAGGCCTCATCATTTCATGCCAGTTCTGAGGCTAGCCTGCGAAATTGAACCGCGTAGTCACCAACGGAAGAATTCCCTTGACATAGGTTCAGCATAGCCGACTCAGCAGAAGAGGCACATGCGGGTTCCTCAAAGACACAGCGAAATTCTGCCAGAAAAGCCGTTAAGTTAGAAGCTACTGGATCACCGTGGTCCCAAAGGGGTGTAGTCCAGGCCAGGGCTTTGCTGGACAGTAGGCAAATGACAAAGGCCACCTTCACACATTCTGGCGGAAACAGTTCAGACATGAGCTCCAAGTGCATGGAGCACTGTGTGACGAAGCCTCTGCATGACTTGGAATCCCCATATATATACATACTTGGAAGGTAAAGGCAGGCGAAGCTGGGAGCAAGAAGACACTGCAGGAGCTGGTAGTGGGAGTGGGCCAGGTTGCGGTATCTGCTGCTGTTGAAAGGCCAAAAGCATCATAGCTGAAAGTTGAGAAAGTTGCTGCGCCTGTTGGGACAACTGTAGGGAAGATCCGTGACTTCATGCAGGAGTACCTCAGTGGGATGTGTGGCAGATGACTCGGACCATACCAGGGAGCCGAGTCTAAGGTGCCGCTGGTTTTCACCAGAGCTCGCCGCAAAGCGGGATGGACTTGCTGCAGCAGGCAGCACCCAGGTCGCTACCCCTGGCATGACTCGACCACACAGGCGGCTGAGGAGATGCGAGGCAAAGGAGGGATAAGGAAGCTTGTAGTCTGGATAGCAGAAGGGCAGGGCAGGCGGCACGGTTGCGTAGTCAAGACGTAGCAGGAGGTCAATAGGCAGGCGGCCGAGAAGCAAGGTCAGATCACAAAGCGAAGGATCAGATACACAGCAAGGCAGAAACAGGAATGCTTTCTCTCAGGCTCAAGGCAACAAAGGTCCAGCAGGGGGGTGAGGAGGGTGGAGGAATCTATAAATGAGCCACAGGTGAATCACACTAATGAGCGCACTGGCCCTTTAAATCTTAAAGCTCCAGCGCGCGTGTGCGGCCGGAGCGCATAAGGTAGCATTCCTGTTGACTCATGGAAATTAAGGGGGGGGGGAATATGTTGTGCATTCTGATTGGATCAGAAGGAAGTGGAGAGACATGAGTCTCCATTTTGATCCTGGCAGCCATGTTTAAGCAGATGCATTCAAAACTTAACCCTAAATACCAAAATGATAAATGTTATTTAATTATATATGAAATGGTGCATTACACAAACATATATTTTATATTCATACTGTGTATATAATCAGCTGTACACTGTATCACCCATAACACCTGTGATTCTAACATTTAATAGAGTTTTAGAGTTGCACATAGTTTATTTTGTCGTTCCTGATAAATATTCCACTTTGTCAGGCCTAACATGGCATGTTCTTAAAGGGGTTATCCAGGAAAGAACTGGCTCCAGAAAGTTAAACAGATTTGTAAATTACTTCCATTAAAAAATCTTAATCCTTTCAGTACTTATGAGCTGCTGAAATTGAGTGGTTCTTTTCTGTCTAAGTACTCTCTGATGACATGTGTCTCGGGAACCGCCCAGTTTAGAAGCAAATCCCCATAGCAAACCTCTTCTACTCTGTGCAGTTCCTGAGACAAGCAGAGATGTCAGCAAAGAGCACTGTTGCCAGACAGAAAACAACAACTCAACTTTAGCAGCTGATAATTATTGAAAAGATTAAGATTTTTTAATAGAAGTCATTTACAAATCTGTTTAACTTTCTGGAGCCAGTTGATATATAAAAGAAAGTTTTTTCCTGGAATACCCCTTTAACCTGTTAAGGACGTAGGGCGTACCTGTACGCCCCACGCCCAGTCCCGGTGTTTAAAACGCCATGACCCCGCATCACACCGGGTTGGTCCTGGCTGCTATTCATAGCCTGGACCCTGGAATAACAGCGGGCGGCACTGATCGTTGTGCCGCGCGCAATTAACCCTTCAGACGCGGCGATCAAAGTTGACCGCCGCGTCTGAAAGTGAAAGTAAACGCTTCCCTGGAGCTCAGTCGGGCTGATCGGGACATCAAGATAAAATCGGGATCTTCCGATCAGCTAGGATGCAAGCGGAGACCTACTTACCTTGCTCTGTCGCGTCCGATCTGGGTTTGATTGCTCCAAGCCTGAGCTACAGGCTTGAGCAATCGAGCCCCTATCTCGCTGATACACGCAAAGCTATGGCTTTGCAGGGATCAGCATAAGAGATCAGTCTGTGCAGTGCTATAGCAAAAATAAAAAAGTTATAGGGGTTAGAAGATGAGAATTTTTAACATATACATTTTCCTGCATGTAGCTATGATTTTTTTACCGAAGTACGACAATATCCAACTTATATAAGTATGGTACCATTTTAACCGTATGGACCTACAGAATAAATATAAGGTGTTATTTTTACCGAAAAATGCACTGCGTAGAAACGGAAGCCCCCAAAAGTTATAAAATGACATTTTTTCTTCAATTTTGACGCACAATGAATTTTTTTTCCGTTTCGCCATTGATTTTTGGGTAAAATGACTAATGTCACTGCAAAGTAGAATTGGTGGCGCAAAAAATAAGCCATCATATGGAATTTTGTGTGCAAAATTGAAAGTGTTATGATTATTAGAAGGTGATGAGGAAAAAATGAAAATGCAAAAATGGAAAAATCCTGCGTCCTTAAGGGGTCTGTGATATTGCACACACTAACCTCTATTCTCATAAACATTTCTTAACAACAAAAAAATGTTCTCAAACACCATATCAGCTTTGTTTGGGGTATCTCTTAAGGACCTAGCTACATATGCCCTTCATAGTCAGACGTTAGCTATAAACAATATGGTGTTGTTAGTTGTTACGAGGTCAAATTATCCTCTTATTTTGTATATTTTGTTAAAACAAAATTTAATCACTTGATTGTCATATTATGGTCACAGGGATGATTTGTGGTGTTATAGCATCACCTAAGGGGGGCTTTCTTTGTCCATATTGGTCAAGAGTCTTCATACCCAGGGGCATATGTCACATTCATCTTCTCTTTCCCATTACTTAAAGTTAGAGGCCTCACATATATCTGGTAATGTACTAGTTCTTATTTGAGTGTGATCATTTTACAATGTGGATGAAAATATACCAATTAGTACGTATGGTGAAAGATCCTTTCTAAACACCTAATATAAGTAATGGGTATGACCCCCCAGTCAGCAGGGTTTATAGAAAGACATAATGGTATACTAAAAAGAAAACTGAGAGAAGCTATGGAAGAGACAATGAAAAGTTGAATGTACTGTTTACCATGAACTGTTCCGAGTATGCATATTACACCCACGGTGAAGCTGGAAGAAAAATCAACACGGATACACGCCTCGCACTGCAAGAGGGCACCAGCCCCCATACCCAGCTGCCGCTCTGAACTCCTGTTCATACGGGAACAATCAAAAGAGATACACTCTTCGAGTTCGGGGGTGTTTTAAATCCAGAGGGCTGGTAATCCTTGTCATCTTTCACTCTATCACTCTCTCTCTCCCTCTCTTTCTCGCTCTCTTTCTCTCTCTTTCTCTATTTTTCTCTGTTAAGAGTGCCATTTCCTAGTTTTTTTTTTCTTTATCTTTTTCTTGTGTTTGTTTAGTTTTTTCCCTGTCCTCAGTATAGCTTAACTCTTTGGCTCACAGATACTGTTAAAGGACATCTGCAGCGATACAAACACTTATCCCCTACCCTCAAGATAGGGGATAAGTGTTTTATCGCGGGGGGTCCGAATGCTGGGGCCCCTGGCAAACTCCTGTACGGGGCCGCGGCTGTCCCGTGCAGGGGGCGTGCCAGCCGCAGCTTGACATTGCGGCCGGCACGCCTCCTCCATACATCTCTATGGGAGAGGCGGGGAGGCAGCGTTCGTACCTCCCCGTCTCCCCCATAGAACTGTATGGGGATGGGGAGGAGATGGGGCGTCACCGTCGACCTCTCGGTCGACGCTACGCGCCTTAGCGCTCACCATGAGCGCTTATGGTGGCGCCCCATTAGGGAGATCGGGGGGGTCCCAGTGGTCGGACCCCCCATGATCAAACACTTATCCCCTATCCTGTGGATAGGGGATAAGTGTAATCCCGCTGCAGTTGTCCTTTAAGTCAGCTTTTAAACCATTGTTGTCCCATTGGGTTAAATGTAGATTGCATTCACTGACATGTAGTAGTGTTGGTGCTTATTAGTAACACCAGTAGGGTAGGGCTAATATATGAGTCCCAGGTGAAGGATCAGTCTGGGTACAAAGGAAGGGGGGGGGGTTCATAAGGAGCCACTTGTCTCAAACCAGTGAAGCATCACATACCCCTTTTTCCACCTGAACCTGAGACTATTAGGTGGAATATATTATAGGGAAAGATATCGGGTAACTAATATCTTTAGGGGGGAATTGTTGAAATTGATTATGATGATTCTGATTGTTGATCAATATATTAATACTTATATGCTCTTGCTAATGCTGCAGAAAGATATTTGATACCCTTAACCTATACATCAGCTTGCTATTTGCTTGTAACTAAGATGAAGACCTTGGGACGAAGCCAAAAGACAAGATAAAGGAGAAGTTGGAAGTTAGAGACAAAACATCTGAAGAAATATAGACTGTGCAGAAGGACGGATACAGCCAATTTTATTTTTGCATTTTTGTTTTTTCCTCCTCGCCTTCTAAAATTCATAACTCTTTTATATTTCCATTCCCAGACCCATATGAGGGCTTGTTTTTTGCGTAACCAGTTGTACTTTGTAATGACATCACTCATTTTACCATTAACCTCTTCAGGATGCAGGGTGTACGCATACGCCCTGCATCCTGAGTCCTTAAGGACCCAGGGCGTATGGGTATGCCGGTGGGAATTCCGGTCCCCGCCGCTAGCCGATCGGGGATCGGAATGGGATGCCTGCTGAAATCATTCAGCAGGCATCCTGGCATATCGCCCAGGGGGGTCCTGAGACCACTGCCATGTCGGCGATCACTGGAAATCGCCGGTCAATTCAGACCAGCGATTTTCGTCGCTTCTGGTTCCCGCCGCTCGCTGGGTGGGGACCGGACCGGGATGCCTGCTGAAATCATTCAGCAGGTACCCCGTCTCATTGCTGGAGGAGATCCCGAGATCCCCTCATATCAGCGATTGCCGCAGTTCGCCGGTAAATACTCACCGGTGGTCTGCGGCGCTTCTGGGTCAAGTGGGTCACATGTGACCCCAGGACCTGGATAAGGATGATGATAGGTGGTGTAACAGACACCACCAATCCTTATCCATACAGTACTAGGGGGTGGCACTGTTGCCATCCCCCAGTACAGCAGTCATTGGGCGGCCGTAGTGATTGCACCAATCACTGCAGTATGGGGAGGTGGGATCAGGAGCACGCTGCTCGGCTCTGCCCACCATTTTCTTCAGATCTGGTGTGCAGGATGGAGCTCCGTGCCTCCATCTCCCCCCTCATAGTGTAAAAAGTCACAGAAAGAAGTAAGGGTAAGCTTTTAGATTAGGTAGGGACAGTTAGGAGGTTAAAAAAAAAGTTTTTATTTTTTTTGCAGTGTACTATACGTAGGTGTCCGTGGGTCCATAGCACCTTTAGCTGCGTGACCCCTGCCCTACTGGGTCGCTGTGGTCTGCCGCCAGCGTTTTTTTTTGGGGGGGGCGCAGACCTTTGTTTTTATTTTTTGTGCTTAACGTGTGGCCAGACCCTCTTAGCTGTAAAAGAGGGATCCGCCACCGTTAGCTAAAGCCCACCCGCCGCTGATCAGTCCCGTAGCACTGATCAGCGTTTTTTTTTTTGTGTGGTGCAGGCACTTTTTCGGGTTATAGCGGCTTTTTTATTTTTTGCACTTATAGGCGGTCCGTGCCACCAGTAGCAGGCCTGTGCTGTGTGGACGGACCGTACCTCTGTGTGCGGCCTGCCCCACTGCTGTCAGTGAATCAATTTTTTCGGGGTTTAGAGTTTTATTATTTTATTTTTCGGGTATTTTGTGTGGGGGTCTGTGTACGTGCCACCAGTCACTGTTCTGGGCTGAGTGGCCGGACCCCCCACTGACTTCTGCGATCACTGCCGCACAAGCGCTTATTGGTGCGCACAACACTGATTAGGTACACGCTTTTTTTTGGGCTAGAAGTCCTTTTTTCCCCTTTTTTTTATATTTTTCTGTTAGGGCAGGTTTAGTTAGTTAGGTTAGGTTAGGGCAGGTTAGGGAGGTATTATCGCACCACACCACACGCAGCACATACACGAATAAAGTTTTTCCCCCCACATATTTACACTTCACCCCCCCCATTAGAGTAAGGAAATGGCCCACAGGGCGTTTTCAGCAGAGGAGGCATATGCCATACTTGCCTCTGACACTGAAAGCGCCTCAGAGGACGAGGAAGACCCCACCTTCCTTATTTCCTCGTCCTCCTCATCATCTAGTTCTGCTGATGAGCCACCAAGGAGGCTTTTACCCTGCCAAGCGGGTCCGCAAACCTCCTCTGCTCCTGATCCTGTGCCCTATGCTAGTATGAGTCCCCCTGGCGCTCATACTAGTCAAGCCCCCCAGCCAAGTTCACTGGTGCCCCGTACCGGAGAACTTGTCTGGATCCACGAGCCCGTGATTCCTGAGTTTGTAGGCGACTCAGGAATCAAGATTAACATCGTCAGGTTCACTGAAATTGACTATTTCAGGTCTTTTTTTCAGTGACGACTTTGTCCATCTGATGGTTGAGCAGACAAACCTGTACGCCCAACAGTTCGTCGCCACACACCTGGACTCATTCTTGGCTTGGCCCGGTGGCTGGTTCCCAGTCGATGCAGACGAAATGAGGACATTTTGAGGCCTCGTGCTGCATATGGGCCTTGTCAAGAAACCCAGTGTCCGGCAATATTGGAGTGGGGACGTCCTTTACCAGACCCTGCTCTACAACATGGCCATGACACGTCCCAGGTTTGAGGCCATTCGGAAATGTTTGCATTATGCTGATAATGCGGCATGTCCCCCCCCCGAACTGATCCCCCGTATGACCGCCTGTATAAAATCAGGCCGTTCATCAATTACTTCGGGGCCAAATTTTAGGAGGCCTATGTCCCTGGAAGGGAGGTCGGTATTGATGAGTCTCTCATCAGCTTTAAGGGGAAACTCAGCTTCTGGCAATACATCCCTACCAAGCAAGCGCGGTATGGCGTGAAGATGTATAAACTTTGCGAGAGTACCTCAGGATACACTTGCAAGTTTATGGTGTATGAGGGACGAGATTCCCGTATTGAACCCTCAGAATGTCCCCCCACTCTGGGTGTTAGTGGGAAAATCATTTGGGGCCTTTTGCACCCATTGCTAGATAAAGGTTACCACCTTTACGTGGATAACTTTTATACTAGTATCCTTCTCTTCACATCCCTCGCCGCCAGATCCACGCTCGCTTGTGGGACAGTTCGGAAGAATCAAAGAGGCCTTCCTTTCTATCCCCTGCAGACTCCTATCCCCTGGGGTGAGTCCCGTGCCCTTACCCATGAAAACCTGTTGCTGGTCAGGTATAAGGACAAGAGGGATGTCCTTATGCTCACAATTCATGGGAATGGCAGCACCCCTGTCCCTGTGCAAGGTACCGTGAGACCGGTCCTCAAGCCCGATTGTATTCTGGACTACAATCAGTATATGGGGGCAGTTGATCTTTCTGATCAAGTCCTCAAGCCATATAATGCCATGCAGAAAACAAAGGTATGGTACAAAAAAGTTGCGGCCTACATGGTACATGTTGCCATGTACAACTCTTTTGTACTGTCCCAGTACCCTGGCAACACAGGGACATACCTACAGTTTCAAGAGGAAGTTCTAAAGGCCCTCATCTTTGGTGACCGCCATAGAGCGGGTCAGAGCACCTCTGGAACTATGGGCCCCCAGATCGTCCCCGGAAAACACTTAGGTCCCCCACACTGGAAAGAAGGGACGATCCCAGAAAAAATGCAGAGTGTGTCGCAAGAGGGGGATTCGTAAGGACACCACCACTCAGTTCGACACTTGCCCCGATCATCTGGGCCTCTGCATTAAGGATTGCTACAGGGAGTATCACACTTCCATGGAGTACTACATTTTTAATCCTTTCACCTGATTTTCATTCCCCAGAGTTCGACTCCAATGTACTAGTCCAGAGTACATTGTCTTCCAAATTTTGAAACCAAAACACCCCCCCCCCCCAAAAAAAAAATGGGTCATGGGACACAGAGTCAACAGCATTGGGGGTTTGCAGTTGCCTCAAATGCGCAGTGCTCTCTCCCCACCTGAGCGGGGTGAGCATTTGAGGTAACAGGTTAGGGACGGCCACACACATCACATTCCCAGAATGATTATCCAGAGCATAGGGTTTGGGGCAGGCATCATTTTCAATTTCGGCTATACTCTGGGTCATCATTCTGGGAATTGGCATATCAGTATTAAAATTGCAATTTACACCCCCCCCCCCCCCCCCCATAGTACACTTCATCCATTCCTGGAAAAAAAATTTAGGGTACACCCGTCTGTTCAAAATCTCCACCCCTATACACCTTCCCTAGGGGGTGTACTGTTTGTAATAAGCTCACATGTGGGTGATCCTTTCTTATATTTTCCTCTGAATGTATGTAACTGTTAGGTCCATAACAAACATCGGCCTCAAATGCGAAGAGTTCTCCCTCATCAGCTCTGTCGTATTTCCAGGTGACAATTCGGAGTTACATTTTAGTTGTTCCCAAAAAGATGAAGCAGAGCATAGGTTGAAAAAATTGCAATTTTCAAAAGCTACCCTTCATCCATTCCTGGAAAATAAATTTAGAAAACACCCGTGCTTTCAAAATGTCCTCTTTACCCCTATACCCATTCGTCAGGGTGGGTACTTTCTGTAATGGTGTCACATGTGGGTGTTTCATTTTTGTATTTTCCTCTGAATGTTTGTAACCGTCAGCTACTGATATGCCATAGGCCTCAAATGCAAAAAGTCCTCTATGACTTCTGAGCCTTGTTGTGAGCCCGCCCAGCACATTACCCCATATGTCTGAAGCCCCCAATTTCTCCAATTACCCCTTGTGAAAATGTTAAAAATTGGGTAACCCCAGCATTTTAGTGTAAAAAAATCTAATTTTTCAATTTACGGCCCACTGTTCAAAAAACCTGTGAGGTATAAGTACTCAGTGTACCCTTTGTTACCTTCCTTGAGGGGTCTACTTTCAAAATTGTGGTCCCTTGCCAGGGATTTTTCAGAACCTCAACCATTGCAGTGCAAAGCACCACTTTAGGCCTCAAATCTCATCGGTGCTGTCTCACTCCTAAGCCCTGTTTTGCACCTGCATAGTGCTTTACCGCCATATATGGGGTATATCCTTATTCTGGAGAAATTGGGCTACAAATTTTGTGGAGCTTTTTTTCTCTTACTACTTGAGAAACAAAAAAAATTTGATTAATACCAGCAATTTAGTATTAAAAATCTAATTTTTCACTTTTACGGCCCACTGTTCAAAAAACCTGTGAGGAGTAAAAACCCCTTGTTACGTTCCTGGAGGGGTCGTGGGGGGGGGGGGGGTTCTGCTGTTCTGGCATCATGGGAGGTTTGAAAATGTACATGACCCCCAACTTCAATTTCAGCAAAATTCTCTCTTCAAAAACCAATGGCGCTTCTTTTGTTCTGAGACCTGTAGTGCACCAGCAGAGCACTTAAAATCCACATATGTGGCATTTTCTTTATCGGGAGAAATTGTGCTTCGAATGCTGAGGTCCATTTTCTCCTATTACACATGTGAAAGTGAAAAATTTGGAGTAAAACCATCTTTTAGTGTAAAAAATCTAATTTTTCACTTTTAAAGCCCACTGTTAAAAAACCTGTGAGGTGCAAGTACTCACTGTAACCCTTGTTACGTTCTTTGAGGGGTCTAGTTTCCAAAATGGTGTCACATATGGGGGGTTTCTGCTGTTCTGGCACCATGGGAGTTTTGTAATTGCACATAGCCCCCTGACTTCAATTTCAGCAAAATTCTCTCTTCAAAAGACCAATGGCGCTCCTTTTGTTCTGAGACATGTAGTGCGCCAGCAGAGCACTTAACATCCACATATGGGGCATTTTCTTAATCGGGAGAAATTGCGCTTCAAATTTTGTGGTCCATTTTCTCCAATTCCCCCTTGTGAAAAAGAAAAATTTGGGGTAACAATTTAGTGTTAAAAATCAAATTTTCTATTTTCACGTCCAACTTCAATGCAAAGTTGTCAAACACCTGTGAGGTGTTAAGGCTCACTATACCCCTTGTTACGTTCCTTGAGGGATGTCGTTTCCAAAATAGTATGCCATGTGTTTATTTATTTTTTGCTGTTCTGGCACCCTGGGGACTTCCTAAAGGCAACTTACTCCCCAAAAACCATTTCAGCAAAATTCTCTTTCCAAAAGCCAAATTTTGCTCCTTCTCTTCTGAGCATTGTAGTGCACCAGCAGAGCACTTAACATCCACATATGGGGCATTTTCTTAATCAGGAGAAATTGGGCTTCAAATATTGGGGTCCATTTTCTACTATTACCCCTTGAAATAATGAAAAATTTGGGGTAACATCATATTTTAGTGTTAAAAATCAAATTTTCCATTTTCACATCCAACTTCAACACAAAGTCGTCAAACACCTGTGAGGTGTTTAGGCTCACTATACCCCTTGTTACATTCCTTGAGGGGTGTAGTTTCCAAAATAGTATGCCATGTGGGTTTGTTTTTGCTGTTCTGGCATCATGCGGCTTCCTAAATGCAACATGGCCCTCAAAAGTCATGACAGCAAAATTAGTTTTCAAAAATCCCACAGTTGCTCTTTCCCTCTTGAGTCATGTTGTGAGCCCGCAGAGCCCTTTATGTCAACATATGAGGTATTTCCATACTCGAGAGAAATTGGGATACAAATTTTTTTCTTCACCTAATACCACTTTTAAAAATGAAAAAAATGGGGCTACGAGAACATGTTAGTGTAAAAAATGCAGATTTAGATTTTTTCCTCCACTTTGCTGCTATTCTTGTGAAACACCTAAAGGGTTAACAAACTTTCTGAATGTAATTTTGAATGCTTTGAGGGGTGTAGTTTCTATAATGGGGTCATTTATGGGGTATTTATCACAGAAAGGTCCCTCAAATCCACTTCAAACTTAACTGTTCCCTGAAAAATTTAGATTTAGAAATTTTCATGAAAATTTTGAAAATTGATGCTATACTTTGAAGCCCTCTAATGTCTTCAAAAAGTAAAAACATGTCAACTTTATGATGCCAAGATAAAGTAGACATATTGTATTTGTAAATCAATATAAAAATATATCCAGAGCAGAGAGTTTAAAAGTTTTCATGAAATTTTGGGATTTTTCACCAAGAAAGGATGCAAGTAATGACAAAACTTTACCACTATGTTAAAGTAGAATATGTCATGAAAAAACAATCTTGGAATCAGCAGAAATTTTAGATTTTTTTTTAACGTTTACGCAGTTCGTCGTAGGGTATCATTAACATTATATTTTTATAGTTCGGACATTTACGCACACAACGATACCAAATATGTTTATTTATCTTTTTTTACGCTTTTATGTATTAATATGGGAAATAAAGGTAATTTAAAACTTTATTGGGGGAAAGGATTTTTCAATTTTTTAAAAACTTTTTTTACATTTATTTTGTACTTTTTTAGTCCCCATAGGGGACTATTTATTGCAATCATTAGATTGCTAATACTGTTCAGTGCTATGCATAGGGCATAGCAAAGATCAGTATTATCTGCAATCTTCTGCTCTTGTCTGCTGGAAGGCAGATCAGTGCTGAAGATGGACGGAGGGAGGTGAGGGGACCTCTGTCCGCCATCTTGGCTGATCTGATCCCCGCGGCAGTGGCTTTGGGGGGAAGCAGTGGTCCTGGTGAGGAACACACAGTTGGTAGTCAGGGCATGCTGGATTGTTTAGTTAGTGACTAGACGGTCTAGGGTTTTGTTTGTTCCTGTCTTATGTTTTTATTTATCCTGCAACCTGTCTAATAAAGCTGGGAAGGGGCCGGACTTTGATAAAGTACTGTTGTTTGCCTGCTGATTGAAGTGGAAACGTGTCCTGTGGCTGTGTCAAAGACGATCCCAGAGCTATCTCCAGGGATAAATCCTAACAATATATATATATATATATATATATATATATATATATATATATTTTAAATTGTATATGGATCCAGCATGTCACCCAGTCAGAGGCTATATGCCCAGCACAGGTGAGTTGGTATCTGAGCGTTAGGCTCAGAATTTGTGCTAGGGTCCCATCCTAAATGAGGCCACCTCCCCGTGATGGATGGGGGACACGTTTTGATCAAAAAGTGCACTAAGAGCCTCAATGTTTTGACCAATGTGTGCTGCTGCAATCCTCTTTTTTGTATACTCTGTATCTGCCACAGCAGTGTGCACCCGTGTATTAGGTTGTTGTGCGGGCTATTTTTCTTTTTGCTTGTATATATATATATATATATATATATATATGTCTTCTGTAAATTAATGAATGATGCCCCCTGTGCTTAAAAAAAAAAAAAAAAAAAAATATTAAACCTACCTCGCCCAGGTTCCCACATTGTTCGGAGCTCCAGTTGAACAATGCAGACTATAAGCCGGGATTCTCCTGCCGGCGCGATGACATCACTTTATTTCACTGGCCTGCCAGGGGATTGTCAGAGGCTCATAGGCTGAAGAGCTGGTGTCTGCAGCCTATGGGGCAGTGAATGGCAGAGCGGGGAATTGACAGCCAGCTCCACCAATCACTGTTCTGCTTCTGTGTCCGGAGAAGTCCCCCCCCCCCCCCTACCCATCTAGCAACACCACTGCTAAAGTGCCTGCTGTCTTATAATTCGCCACGGCCGCTTTAGAACAGTGAGCAGCGGCACACCGCCACTGCTCATGTGTGTGTCATTTGAGGGGTCCGCCCTCACATGCTGGGCCACTGTGCAGCTGAACCGGCTGCACAGGCGATATGTCCACCCCTGGTGCCAGGCACGTGTTGTCCTTTATATCTTCTCCCCTGCACTCCTCTTTGGACAACAGCTGGTGGTGGGGTAGGGACGTCTTCTAGCAGATGTGCCTTTGCACAACTTCTAGCAGATGTTCCTTTGCACATCTGCTACCAGCAGTCACCTCTCTTAAAGTTAGAGCATGTGTACTTGGGCCTAATGAAAGGGCCGCCTCTGGTAAGAGCAGTGAGGCAAGCCTATGGCTAGCATGCCAGCAAAGAGGCCCCTGCATGCCACCTCTGGCACACGTGGCATAGGTTCCCCACCGCTGCTATTCCATTGCCTAACAAAGAACCATGTCCAGACTAGAAACACGTCTCTTTTTATGGATATTGTCATTGATACTTTTATAGAAAAAAACTGAATATTTATTTAATAATCCATCGGGACTAGCGCCATTATTCTAGTATTTTTTTTCCCCACAAGGTGGTCTCCACCGTATGAAGTTCCACATTGTTGCCAGTCTGCATCTGCAAATCCCAGGTTCCTAAAACGCTGCTATCCCTCTCCTAAGTCAGTCTACATAGGTATTGTGCCCTCAGCGCAACACCAGCTGGTAAGCAGAATTATTTTTGATTGCCTGATGCCATCTGGGTTACAATAGGAGCGCCCTCTCTCTTTTTTTTAACTTTCAGGTCGCTGATATAGGTAGCCTTATATCGGGCCCAGCCCAGACTGATCAGTAGAACAAGCCAGGAAATGGGTGCACTTATCGTGTTCTCTCCCAGCTCTGTGTCACATGACTGAGGGGGGGGGGGGGGGGGCGCAAACTTGACTCAGATTACATATAAGAGCACAACAATGCCCAAGAGCTATTATTTGCTGGTATCAGCCAGTTTCTAAGCATTTCATACGGGGAATGAAACAATCAGTTCTGGGTGTGTATGTCAGCACATACTATATGTGGCATCTAAGATTTATGCATCAGTCAGAATGTTATTCTGCATGTAGAAGAACTCTACAATAAAGCTACTGTTTTCTGGTATCAGCCATAACTCAGGTTTTTGTTTGCTCTGCTGTCTTGGGTCCTGATAAATAACATTACATAGTACAGACCTCATAAAAGGAATACCAGACATAGTTATTTACAGAGAGAGAGATTTAAAAAGAGTAGGCAGTGTGTTAGAGTAAGGAAATAAAGCTTATGTATTCATGAATGTCATTCACACTGCTCTTCTCCCACTCCCTGAATCTTGACAGCATACAGCAAATGTGTGTATTACTATATCCCTATGTGACTGTATTACTATATCATTCTGTTACTATGACTGCATTACTATATGACTGTATTACTATATTACTGTATTAGCATATCACTATGTGACTGTATTACTATATGACTGTATTACAATGTAACTGTATTACTATATCATTCTGTTACTGTATGACTGTTTTACTATATGACTGTATTACTATATCATTCTGTTACTATATGACTGTATTACTATATCTTTCTGTTACTATATGACTGTATTACTATGTGACTGTATTTACTGTGTGACTGTATTACTATATCATGCTGTTACTATTTGACTGTATTACTATGTGACTGTATAGCTATATTACTGTGTGACTGTATTACTATATCATTCTGTTACTATATGACTGTATTACTATGTGACTGCATATCTATACAGTATTACTGTGTGACTGTATTACTGTGTGACTGTATTACTATGTGACTGTATTACAATGTAACGGTATTACTATATAATTCTGTTACTATATGACTGTATTACTATGTGACTGTATAGCTATATTACTGTGTGACTGTATTACTATGTGACTGTATTACAATGTAACTGTATTACTATATCATTCTGCTACTATATGACTGTATTACTATATGATTGTATTATTATGTGACTGTATTACTATGTGACCGAATTACTATATGACTGCAAAACTGTGCACATCATTCTATTACTATATCATTCTGTTTCTATATGACTGTATTACTATGTGACTGTATAGCTATATTACTGTGTGACTGTATTACTATGTGACTGTATTACAATGTAACTGTATTACTATATCATTCTGCTACTATATGACTGTATTACTATATGATTGTATTACTATGTGACTGTATTATTATGTGACCGAATTACTATATGACTGCAAAATTGTGCACATCATTCTATTACTATATTATTCTGTTACTATATGACTGTATTACTATGTGACTGTATAGCTATATTACTGCGTGACTGTATTACTATATCATTCTGTTACTATATGACTGTATTACTATGTGACTGTATAGCTATATTACTGTTTGACTGTATTACTATGTGACTGTATTACCATGTGACCGAATTACTATATGACTGCAATACTGTGCACATCATTCTATTACTATATCATTCTGTTACTATGTGACTGTATTACTATGTGACCGAATTACTATATGACTGCAATACTGTGCACATCATTCTATTACTATATCATTCTGTTACAATTTGACTGTATTACTATGTGACCGAATTACTATATGACTGCAATACTGTGCACATCATTCTATTACTATATCATTCTGTTACAATTTGACTGTATTACTATGTGACCGAATTACTATATGACTGCAATACTGTGCACATCATTCTATTACTATATCATTCTGTTACTATATGACTGTATTACTATGTGACTGTATAGCTATATTACTGTGTGACTGTATTACTATGTGACTGTATTACAATGTAACTGTATTACTATATCATTCTGCTACTATTTGACTGTATTACTATATGATTGTATTACTATGTGACTGTATAGCTATATTACTATGTGACTGTATTACTATGTGACCGAATTACTATATGACTGCAAAACTGTGCACATCATTCTATTACTATATTATTCTGTTACTATATGACTGTATTACTATGTGACTGTATAGCTATATTACTGCGTGACTGTATTACTATATCATTCTGTTACTATATGACTGTATTACTATGTGACTGTATAGCTATATTACTGTTTGACTGTATTACTATGTGACTGTATTACCATGTGACCGAATTACTATATGACTGCAATACTGTGCACATCATTTTATTACTATATCATTCTGTTACTATGTGACTGTATTACTATGTGACCGAATTACTATATGACTGCAATACTGTGCACATCATTCTATTACTATATCATTCTGTTACAATATGACTGTATTACTATGTGACTGTATAGCTATATTACTATGTGATTTTATTACTATGTGACTGTATTACTATGTGACCGAATTACTATATGACTGCAATACTGTGCATATCATTCTATTACTATATCATTCTGTTTCTATATGACTGTATTACTATGTGACTGTATAGCTATATTGCTGTGTGACTGTATTACTATATCATTCTGTTACTATATGACTGTATTACTATGTGACTGTATAGCTATATTACTGTGTGACTGTATTACTATGTGACTGTATTACCATGTGACCAAATTACTATATGACTGCAATACTGTGCACAGCATTCTATTACTATATCATTCTGTTACTATATGACTGTATTACTATGTGACTGTATAGCTATATTACTGTGTGACTGTATTACTATATCATTCTGTTACTATATGACTGTATTACTATGTGACTGTGTAGCTATATTACTGTGTGACTGTATTACTATGTGACTTTATTATTATTACTATGTAACTGTATAGCTATATTACTGTGTGACTATTTTACTATGTGACTGTATTACTTTGTGACTGAATTACTATATGACTGCAATACTGTGCACATCATTCTATTACTATATCATTCTGTTACAATTATGACTGTATTACTATATGACTGTATTACTATGTGACTGTATAGCTATATTACTGTGTGATTGTATTACTATATCATTCTGTTACTATATGACTGTATTACTATTTGACTGTATAGCTACATTACTGTGTGACTGTATTAATATATGACTGTATTACAATATAACTGTATTACTATGTGACTGTATAGCTATATTACTGTGTGACTGTATTACTATGTGAATGTATTACTATGTGACTGTATAGCTATATTACTGTATGACTGTATTGCTATATCATTCTGTTACTATATGACTGTATTGCTATATGACTGTATTATTATGTGACTGTATAGCTATATTACTGTGGGACTGTATTACTATATGACTGTATTACTATATGACTGTATAGCTATATTACTGTGTGATTGTATTACTATATCATTCTGTTACTATATGACTGTATTACTATTTGACTGTATAGCTACATTACTGTGTGACTGTATTACTATATGACTGTATTACAATATAACTGTATTACTATGTGACTGTATAGCTATATTACTGTGTGACTGTATTACTATGTGAATGTATTACTATGTGACTGTATAGCTATATTACTGTGTGATTGTATTACTATGTTACTGTATTACTATGTGACTGTATAGCTATATTACTGTATGACTGTATTGCTATATCATTCTGTTACTATATGACTGTATTGCTATATGACTGTATTACTATGTGACTGTATAGCTATATTACTGTGGGACTGTATTACTATATGACTGTATTACTATGTGACTGTATAGCTATATTACTGTGTGACTGTATTACTATATCATTCTGTTACTATATGACTGTATTACTATGTGACTGTGTAGCTATATTACTGTGTGACTGTATTACTATGTGACTTTATTATTATTACTATGTAACTGTATAGCTATATTACTGTGTGACTGTTTTACTATGTGACTGTATTACTTTGTGACTGAATTACTATATGACTGCAATACTGTGCACATCATTCTATTACTATATCATTCTGTTACAATTATGACTGTATTACTATATGACTGTATTACTATGTGACTGTATAGCTATATTACTGTGTGATTGTATTACTATATCATTCTGTTACTATATGACTGTATTACTATTTGACTGTATAGCTACATTACTGTGTGACTGTATTAATATATGACTGTATTACAATATAACTGTATTACTATGTGACTGTATAGCTATATTACTGTGTGACTGTATTACTATGTGAATGTATTACTATGTGACTGTATAGCTATATTACTGTATGACTGTATTGCTATATCATTCTGTTACTATATGACTGTATTGCTATATGACTGTATTATTATGTGACTGTATAGCTATATTACTGTGGGACTGTATTACTATATGACTGTATTACTATATGACTGTATAGCTATATTACTGTGTGATTGTATTACTATATCATTCTGTTACTATATGACTGTATTACTATTTGACTGTATAGCTACATTACTGTGTGACTGTATTACTATATGACTGTATTACAATATAACTGTATTACTATGTGACTGTATAGCTATATTACTGTGTGACTGTATTACTATGTGAATGTATTACTATGTGACTGTATAGCTATATTACTGTGTGACTGTATTACTATGTGACTGTATTACTATGTGACTGTATAGCTATATTACTGTATGACTGTATTGCTATATCATTCTGTTACTATATGACTGTATTGCTATATGACTGTATTACTATGTGACTGTATAGCTATATTACTGTGGGACTGTATTACTATATGACTGTATTACTATGTGACTGTATAGCTATATTACTGTGTGATTGTATTACTATATCATTCTGTTACTATATGACTGTATTACTATTTGACTGTATAGCTACATTACTGTGTGACTGTATTACTATATGACTGTATTACAATATAACTGTATTACTATGTGACTGTATAGCTATATTACTGTGTGACTGTATTACTATGTGAATGTATTACTATGTGACTGTATAGCTATATTACTGTGTGACTGTATTACTATGTGACTGTATAGCTATATTACTGTATGACTGTATTGCTATATCATTCTGTTACTATATGACTGTATTGCTATATGACTGTATTACTATATGACTGTATTACTATATGACTGTATTACTATGTGAGTGTATTACAATGTAACTGTATTACTATATCATTCTGTTACTATATGACTGTATTGCTATATGACTGTATTACTATGTGACTGTATAGCTATATTACTGTGTGACTGTATTACTATGTGAATGTATTACTATGTGACTGTATAGCTATATTACTGTGTGACTGTATTACTATGTGACTGTATAGCTATATTACTGTATGACTGTATTGCTATATCATTCTGTTACTATATGACTGTATTGCTATATGACTGTATTACTATATGACTGTATTACTGTGTGACTGTATTACTATGTGAATATATTACTATGTGACTGTATAGCTATATTACTGTGTGACTGTATTACTATGTGACTGTATAGCTATATTACTGTATGACTGTATTGCTATATCATTCTGTTACTATATGACTGTATTGCTATATGACTGTATTACTATATGACTGTATTACTATGTGAGTGTATTACAATGTAACTGTATTACTATATCATTCTGTTACTATATGACTGTATTGCTATATGACTGTATTACTATGTGACTGTATAGCTATATTACTGTGTGACTGTATTACTATGTGAATGTATTACTATGTGACTGTATAGCTATATTACTGTGTGACTGTATTACTATGTGACTGTATTACTATGTGACTGTATAGCTATATTACTGTATGACTGTATTGCTATGTCATTCTGTTACTATATGACTGTATTGCTATATGACTGTATTACTATATGACTGTATTACTATGTGACTGTATAGCTATATTACTGTGTGACTGTATTACTATGTGACTGTATAGCTATATTACTGTATGACTGTATTGCTATATCATTCTGTTACTATATGACTGTATTGCTATATGACTGTATTACTATATGACTGTATTACTATATGACTGTATTACTATGTGAGTGTATTACAATGTAACTGTATTACTATATCATTCTGTTACTATATGACTGTATTGCTATATGACTGTATTACTATGTGACTGTATAGCTATATTACTGTGTGACTGTATTACTATGTGAATGTATTACTATGTGACTGTATAGCTATATTACTGTGTGACTGTATTACTATGTGACTGTATTACTATGTGACTGTATAGCTATATTACTATATGACTGTATTGCTATATGACTGTATTACTATATGACTGTATTACTATGTGACTGTATAGCTATATTACTTTGTGACTGTATTACTATATGACTGTATTACTATGTAACTGTATAGCTATATTATTGTGTGACTATTACTGTATTACTATATGACTGCAATACTGTGCGCATCATTCTATTACGACTGTATTACTGCACTGCACTGTAGACACCACACAGCACTGGCACTATGAGGGGCACTACCCTGACCTCCATGCACACAAGCAGTGTGTACCTCAATACAAAGCCGGCATCAGCAGCCCTCCCCGGACTGACGGGCACCCTGCTGGAGGGGAGGGCTTGGGAAAGTAAGCTGCTCTTCCTCAGGGCTGGCAGCTGCTGCCAAGGGGCGGGGGAAGGGCTACAGTCTCTGGAGATTACAGGGAGACAACAGTGCGAGGAGGGAGGGGGCGCCGGGCTGATCACTACACTGTGCACTGTCCATCCCCGCCGGGTGACAGCTGAGAGGACCTGTCGTTCCCGGGAGCAGCCTGTAACCCTTCATATACCGTCCTCGGCCGTTGCCAGGTAGGTTCCTCGCACCGGAGACTACACGGAGCATACAGCCAGCAGAGCGCTGGGGCTGCCACCTGTTTCCCGCAGTGTGTTGTGTGGTGTCCTGTTACCATGTGCTTGTGTTGTCTGAGCAGGGTTGCTGGGAGAAGCTAGTAGTGTGATGGGAGATCTGCAGGGTTCTTCTGAGGGGTGCCCTGTGTGCCAGGGCCGGTGGGCAGAGCAGCCTGGGGCCACAGACACATCCTGCTTCTCACGGATACAGGTGGTAGTGACGCTGAAGTGCCTGGAACTTTCTGACTGATTTATGAAAGTTTTCCAGTAGTGTGAACGGTGCCAAGTATATCTGCCACCTTGTTCCGCTACAGACCAGTGTAGGGTGACAAATAGTCTCTATTTCTCCATTCCATGGCGTTCTTGTGGGCACATTTTCACTTTTCTGCCATTGTTGCTTGTGTTTTTCCATGTTACAAAATCTGCAGCATCCATCTGTGAGTGTGAACTTATTTCTGGGCGTGTGGTGCATCCTACGGTTTTCTCAGCGAATTGCGTCTTTTTTGTGGCATGCTAATGCTCCATGTTCTTTATAACTTTGCTGGGAATTGTAGGGTATGTATCCAGAGCTGTCGCCCATTGAAAATACATGGAAGGGTTTGTGCCAGGGGGCATTGCCATATGCACAGGAGAGAAAGATGTGTCAAGTTAAGGCAGGGTTCACAATCCGTTTTTAATGCATGCGTTTTATACACTTGGAAATGATGCCATACAGCATAATATGTTTCCCATTGACTTCCCATTACGCAAAAAAACATGAGGGTAGATGAAAACGCAGTGTGAACCCACCCTTACTATTTCCTTTTTATTCAGCTTCATTTTGGATACAAAGCGTAGAAGACTTTGCTATTGTATTCAGTAAAAAAAAGTAAAACATGTTTTTACCATAATGTAAGGCTAGGTTCATACTGCGTTTTAGCAGTTTGTCAGAGGTATCTTTCGGCATCCCGATAAAAAAAGGGGGCAGTGGCCTGCACAAAGTGACTCCTAGTGACTCTGTTCAGAGCGCTTGCACTATTTCAAGTGGACTCAAAAGCACAGTCTGCTACGGTGTCCACTCCACTGAAAATAGTACACACTTGCCGAATTAAGTCACTAGGTGAATCCGTTCGGGCCATTAAAAAGGAATGGCGCATTCTGCCCCCCCCCCCCCCCCCGTTATCATAACTGTGTCCCATTTTTGTCGAAATGTTAACAGATACCTCAGACTGACGAATATATGTACTCTGCTCAAAAAAATTAAGGGAAGATAACACATACTAGATCTGAATGAATGAACTAATTGTATGAAATAATTTCGTCTTTCGTCATACAAAAATGATCAATGGAACCATGGAGGTCTGGATATGGAGTCACACTCAAAATAAAAGGAAAACCACACTACATCCAAGTTTGATGTAATGTCCTTAAAACAAGTCAAAATGAGGCTCAGTAGTGTGTGTGGCCTCCACGTGCCCCTATGACCTCCCTACAACGCCTGGGCACGCTCCTGATGAGGTGATGGATGGTCTCCTGAGGAATGTCCTCCCAGACCTGGACTAAAGAATCCGCCAACTCCTGGACAGTCTGTGGTGCAACGTGGCGTTGGTGGATGGAGCGAGACATGATGTCCCAGATGTGCTCAGTCGGATTCAGGTCTGGGGAAGGGGCGGGCCAGTCCATAGCATCAATGCCTTCCTCTTGCAGGAACTGCTGACACACTCCAGCCACATGAGGTCTAGCATTGTCTTGCATTAAGAGGAACCCAGGGCCAACCGCACCAGCATATGGTCTCACAAGGGGTCTGAGGATCTCATCTCGGTACCTAATGGCAGTCAGGCTACCCCCAAAGAAATGCCATCCCACACCATTACTGACCCACCACCATACCGGTCATGCTGGAGGATGTTGCAGGCAGCAGTAAGTTCTCCATGGCGTCTCCAGACTCTGTCACATGTGCTCAATGTGAACCTGCTTTCATCTGTGAAGAGCACAGGGCGCCAGTGGCGAATTTGCCAATCTTGGTTTTCTCTGGCAAATGCCAAAACGTCCTGCATGGTGTTGGGCTGTAAGCCCAACCCCCACCTGTGTACGTCGGGCCCTCCTACCACCCTCATGGAGTCTGTTTCTGACCATTTGAGTGGACTCATGCACATTTATGGCCTGCTGGAGGTCATTCTGCAGGGCTCTGGCAGTGCTCCCCCTGCTCCTCCTTGCACAAAGGCAGAGGTCCTACTGCTGTGTTGTTGCCCTCCTACGGCCTCCTCCACATATCCTGATGTACTGGCCTGTCTCCTGATAGTGCCTCCATGCTCTAGACACTACGCTGACAGACACAGCAAACCTTGCCACAGCTCACATTGATGTGCCATCCTGGATGAGCTGCACTACCTGAGCCACTTGTGTGGGTTGTAGACTCCGTCTCATGCTACCACTAGAGTGTAAGCTAATTTCCTATAATTTCCACCTGTTGTCTGTTCCATTTGCACAACAGCATGTGAAATTGATTGTCAATCAGTGTTCCTTCCTGAGTGGACAGTGTGATTTCACAGAAGTTACATTGGAGTTACATTGTGTTGTTTAAGTGTTCCCTTTATTTCTTTGAGCAGTGTATTATTTACAGATGCAGTGTTAGTTCAGCCTTAATTCAGAGGAAAGGCAGCAGCACTGTGGCTAGTTTCTGTATATACCTCTAGCTGAGTACCTGACCTTACCGGGTTTTCATACTTAAACCTTGCAGGAAAGAAAAAAGCAACAATGGCGCTATCATCCTCATATGTCATAATCATATTTCATCCTCATATCCCGATCTCATATTCCACCCCCCGCACTATTCTCTTCACCTGTCTGCTGGACAGTCCGCAAGATGTTAAAAAGTCCTGGACAATCTCTGAAGCCTGACAGTAACACGATTAAGAGATGTACTAGAAGGATTCATTCAACTCTACTATATTTTTGGTTGAAATATAAGTAACATGTGTACAACATTTTGTTAAAATATCTTCAGCCATTTGAAAGTTAAACTGGAAAAAAAAAAAAAATATATATATATATATCCAGTCATGGCCGTAAATGTTGGCGCCTCTGAAATTTTTCTCACAGAAAAGGATTGCAGTAACACATGTTTTGCTATACACTTGTTTATTCCCTTTGTGTGTATTGGAACTAAACCAAAAAAGGGAGGAAAAAAAGCAAATTGGTCATAATGTCACACCAAACTCCAAAAATGGGCTGGAGAAAATTATTGGCACCCTTAACTTAATATTTCTCTATAAACATAGATAATCCCCATGCGTGTTTTTTGGTTGCACACCCTTTGGAAAAAATAACTTAAATCAGTTGCTTCCTATAACCATCAATAAGCTTCTTACACCTCTCAGCCGGAATGTTGGACCACTCTTCCTTTGCAAATTGCTCCAGATCTCTCTTATTGGAAGGGCGCCTTTTCCCAACAGCAATTTTAAGATCTCTCCACAGGTATTCAATGGGATTCAGATCTGGACTCATTGCTGCCACTTCAGAACTCTCCTTTGATCGCGGTGTCTAAAGGTCCTGAAGTTAACTGCCGGTTAGCTCAGGGATGCTGATCGGGATCACCGCGATTATGTCCCGATCAGCTGTGAGGACGGCTGGAGATACCTTACCGTGCTCCAAGCTGTCCAGTTGTCGCTCCTTTAGGCTAGGACTCCACTGTGATTTTTGCCCTGTGATTTTTGTGGCATAAAAACGCCAGAAAAACTGCCACAGTTTTTCCCTGCGTTTTGGCGTTTTTTCTGGCGTTTTTACCTTTGTGTCGAATTTGCCTTTTTTGGAACCTTTTGCGTTTTTTTTTTACAAAATAGTTGGGTACCAAAAAAAAAGAAGGATGCAGTAGGGATGTAAAAATGTAAAAAATGTATTTAACTAAATGTTTATTTTTTATAACAAAGTTTTAATATATTTTTTTGTAAAGTGTGTGTGTGTGTTTAACTTATTTTTTATTTTTTTTATGTAGTACTACTACTCCCAGCATGGAACACACTGTTCCATGCTGGGAGTAGTAGTACCTGTACTATAGATATATCGCCTCGGGTGTCAGTCTGACAACCGATGCGATCCTCCATTATATAGCAGAGAAGCGGAGCGGCTCTATACATCGCTCCCATCTCTGCTCTGTACTCTGAGTGATGTTCTATTCATATTTTCCACCCAGAGCTGTGATTGGCCAGATGGTTGCAGCCAATCACAGCTCTGAGGAAAATATCAATGAATGAGTGGCCGGCCCGGAGTAGAGTGCAGAGCAGGGATGCGAGCAATGTATACAGCCGCTCTGCATCTCAGCAATAGACAGGACGATCACAGCGGGTGTCTGTAGTTACATCCACTGTGATGTCTGCAGGTACTACTACTCACAACATGGAGCACACTCTGCTCCATGCTGGGAGCTGTAGTACCTGCATTAATAGACAGATTGCAGCCAGTGTAACTTCTGACACCTGCTGCGATCTGTCTATTAATGCAGGTACTACAGCTCCCAGCATAGAGCAGAGTGTGCTCCATGTTGGGAGTAGTAGTACTTGTAATTGAGGAAAGATCACTGCAGGTATCACTCCTGACACCCGCTGTGATCCTCCGGTATAATGTATGGATGCGGCCGGCACTCTCCTATGGTCCCCTGCACGCCGTATATATACACATTCCGATTTCTCACAGAGAGCTGTGATTGGCTGGAACCATCTGGCCAATCACAGCTCTCTACGGGAATATGAATAGGTGTATATATACGGCAGGGCAGGGGACCATAGAAGAGCGCCCGCCGCATCTATACATTATACAAGAGGATCCCAATGTCAATTAGTACAGGTACTACTACTCCCATCATGGAACAGTGTGTTCCATGCTGGGAGTAGTAGTACTACCTAAAAAATGTAAAAAAAAAAAAAAAAAGTGAAAAACACACACACACTACATTTTTGTTATTGTCGGCTACATTTTTAGTGCTTTACCCGCTCACATAAATTGATCCCTGTTTAAAAATTAATAAACATTTCATAATAAAAAAGATACATTTCGTTAGATACAATTTTTTCCATCACTACTTTATTTTTTTTATTATAATTTTTTATGGTACCCTACGAAATTTTAATAAAAAAGGTATCTCCATAATTTTTTTGGATCGCTAAAGTCCAAAAAAGAATAAAAACTGCCTGCAAAAACGCAACATTTAAAATCAACATGGCGTTTTTCTTGCCATTCTTGCTCTCCCATAGACTTCTATGGGAGGAAAACACCACGATTTCAGGGCAAAAAATGCCAAACTAGGTTTTGTCGGGCGTTTTGAAAATCCAGCCTCTGAGCCTGAAATTGCTGAAAAAAGGATTAAAAAAAACGCCAAACTGAAAAACGCCAAGTGAATCTGGCTAACATCTGGACGCGGCGCTTTTTTCACAGAAAAAACGCCGTGTGGGAAAATTGGCGTTTTTTACGGCATTTTTGCAAAAAAAACCTCAATGGAGTTCCAGCCTTACTGTTGCTAGCCATGGCAGGCATTAGTAAAGGAGCGCCGATAACACTGATCACTGCTGTGCTATGGCATAGCATTGATCAGTGGATGCAATCTACAGATTGCATGTAATAGTTCCCTATGGGTACTGAAAAAGTGAAAAAAAAATTATTAAATAATAAATGTGAATTAACCCCTTCCCAATATAAAAATATAAAAATGCCCTCTTATAAAAACACCCCTTTTTCCCATTAAGGGTACGTTCACACGGGCGTATCAACAGTGGATTTTACGCGGCGGATCCACCGCTGAAGGAACGCTACATGCTGCCTTTAGATGTGCCTGCTCGGAGCAGCAATACGCTGCTACGTGCAGATACACTAAAGCAATGTGTTAGTCGCTGTGCATGCGCGGTTTACTCGCACACATCGCGGCCACTCCCCCTGCTCCATGAGATTGGTTGTGAGCGACCACAATGTACGAGTACACTGCGCATGGGTGCTGCGACTCGCATATCGCAGTGTGTCTGCTCGTAGCGGTGTATTGCCGCTCCGAGCAGACACATCTAAAGACACCACGTAGCGGTCCTTAAGCGGCGGATCCGCAGCATAAAATACACTGTGGGTCCATCCGTGTGAACGTACCCTTAAATGGGTTATCCACCATAAGGTGATCTTAGTACTTACCTGCCAGAACTGGGTATTTCCTGTTGAATTTTGTTCTCTAAACTACACATCCCACAGTTCCATGCTTGAAAGTTTGAGATCACTTTCCTTCCTCCCACACATCAGCCACCCCACCCATTAAAACACAGGGTTTTCCAACCAGGGGGCCTACAGCTGTTGCTAAATTGAAGCAGGACATGCGCCCCCTGATCACCTGATTAGTGATGTCAGGTCTCGACGCACTGCAACCTGGAAAATCCCGAGACATGAGTAATTTTGTATACTATTAAAAATTAATATTGGGGCGATAATCACAGAAGAATTGTGAGAAAACCGTCACACACAGGTACAGACACTATGTTATGAACTATACTAACTTTACAGCCCCTGTAGCATAGTCAAACAAAAAAAGATCCTGGAATACCCCTTTAATCCCTTAAGGACCACAGGTTTTTCCGTTTTGGAATTTTGGTTTTTCCTCCTTACCTTTTAAAAATAACTCTTTCAATTTTGCACGTTAAAATCCATATGATGGCTTATTTTTTGCGCCACCAATTCTACTTTGCAGTGACATAAGTCATTTTACTGAAAAATGCAAAATGGAAAAAAAAATCATTGTGCGACGAAATTGAATGCCATTTTGTAACTTTTGGGGGCTTCTGTTTCTACGCAGTAAATTTTTCGGTAAAAAAGACACATTATCTTTATTCTGTAGGTCCATACGGTTAAAATGATACCCTCCCTACTTACCGTATTTATCGGGGTATACCACGCACCGGCCTATAACACGCACCCTCATTTTACTAAGGATATTTGGGTAAAAAAACTTTTTTACCCAAATATCCAAGGTAAAATGAGGGTGCGTGTGTGCGCGTGTATACCCCGATACACCCCCAGGAAAGGCAGGGGGAGAGAGGCCGTCGCTGCCCGCTTCTCTCCCCCTGCCTTTCCTGGGGTCTAGAGCGCTGCTGCCGGCCCTTCTCTCTCCCCTGGCTATCGGCGCCGCTGCCCATTCTGTCCCCCTGACTATCGGTGCCGGCGCCGATAGCCAGGGGGAGAGAAGCGGCGCCGACAGCCAGGGGGAGAGAAGGGGCAGCGGCACCCATTGCCGGCGCCACTGCCCCGTTGCCTCCCCCCATCCCCGGTGGCATAATTACCTCGGTCGGGTCCGCGCTGCTGCAGGCCTCCGGCGCGCGTCCCCTGCGTCGTTGCTATGCGCGGCGCACTGACGTCATGCGCCGCGCCAGGCAGCCCATAGCAACGACGTCGGGGACGCACGCCGGAGGCCTGCAGCAGCGCGGACCTGACCCAGGTAATTATGCCACCGGGGATGGGGGAGGCAACAGGGCAGCGGCGCCGGCAATGGGTGCCGCTGTCCCTTCTCTCCCCCCTGGCTGTCGGCGCCGTTTCTCTCCCCCTGGCTATCGGCGCATCAGGGGGACAGAACGGGCAGCGATAGCCAGGGGGGAGAGAAGGGCTGGCAGCAGGGCTCTAGACCCCCAGGAAAGGCAGGGGGAGAGAAGCGGGCAGCGACGGCCTCTCTCCCCCTGCCTTTCCTGGGGGTGTATCGGCGTATAACACGCACATAGACTTTAGGCTAAAAATTTTAGCCTAAAAAGTGCGTGTTATACGCCGATAAATACGGTATATAGGTTTGATTTTGTCGCACTTCTGGAAAAAATCATAACTACATGCATAAAAATGTATACGTTTAAAATTGTCATCTTCTGACCCCTATAACTTTTTTATTTTACCGCTTATGGGGCTGTATGGGGGCTCATTTTTTGCGCCGTAATCTGAAGTTTTAGTATTACCATTTTTGTATTGATCGGACTTTTTGATCGCTTTTTATTCATTTTTTCATGAAATAAAAAGTGACATAAAAAATACGTTATTTTGGACTTTGGAATTTTTTGCGCGTACGCCATTGACCGTGCGGTTTAATTAATGATATATTTTTATAGTTTGGACATTTACACACGAGGCAATACCACATATGTTTATATTTATTTTTATTTACATGGGTTTTTTTATGGGAAAAGGGGGGTGATTCAAACTTTTATTAGGGAAAGGGTTAAATGACATTTATTAACTTTTTTTTACACTAGTTTTTTGCAGTATTATAGCTCCCATAGGGACCTATAACACTGCACACACTGATCTTATACCCTGTTCACTGCAAAGCCATAGCCTGCATCTCAGGCTTGGAGCAATCAATCGCCAAAGGGACACGCCGGAGGAAGGTAAGAGGACCTCTGCTCGTGTCCCAGCTGATCGGGACACCGCATTTTCAGTGCGGTGGTCCCGATCAGCCCCACTGAGCATCCGGGCAGCTTTCACTTTCGTTTTAGACATGGCGTTCAACTTTGAACGCCGCGTCTAAAGGGTTAATAGCGTGCGGCACCGCACGCTATTAGCCCCGGGTCCTGGCTTCAGATACATGCCGGGACCGACCTGATATGACGCGGTGAGGCTAAAGCAGCAGAGCCTCGATAACACTGATCAATGCTGAGGCAAAGTCCTCATTGAACAGTGTATGCAATCACAAAAATTCATGTTATAGCAATAATATATATATATGGCATATCATTGAACAGTGCTATAGGGGTCAGAAGGACCTTTTTAAACATGCTATTTTTCATACAAAATGTTATAATTTTTTTAAAAGAAGTAAAACAAAACCCTATATAAATTGGGTATGATTTTAATCGTATGGAGCTACAAAATAAAGATAATGTATCATTTTTTACTGAAAAGTGCACTGCGTGGAAATGAAAGCACCCAAAAGTTACAAATTTCTGTATTTCTTTAAAGATTTTGCCCCACAAATAAGCCCTCATATGGGTCGGTAGGTGGAAAATTTTAAGTGTTATGATTTTTAGTAGGGGAGGAGGAAAAAACAAAAGTGCAAAAATAAAAAATGGCCCGGTCCTCAAGGGGTTAAAGTAGTACAATAAAATAAAACCTACATAAATTTGGTATTGTTGTATTCACATGGACCTACAAAATGGTGTGTGTCCCCCCCCCCCCCCCCCCCCCAATTTCATCCTCAAATTTTTTTTTTTTCCCCTGAAGATTTTCTTGTGAAATGATTGATGTAATTACAAAGTACAATTGGTGACGCAAAAACAAGCCCTTATATTGTCTTTAGGTGCAAAATTGAAAGAGTTATGATTTTTAGGGAGGTGAAAAAAAGTGCAAAAACAAAATTGGATGGGTCCTTAAGAGGCTAAACCTAGTCATAGGAGTATGCTCTTGTCCTTATATCCTGACCATATATCCCGACCTCAAATCTCGTCCTCATATCTCATCCTGATATCACTTCCTCATATCCTCTCCTCATAAAATTTTTTGACCCCTATAACATTTTTATTGTTCTGTATACAGTACTGGGCTGTATGAGTGCTAATTTTTTGCGCAGTAATCTGCTTTTTGTATTGGTACCATTTTGGTATTGATCAGACTTTTTGAACGCTTTTTACTTAATTTTTTTTCTGGGATATGATGCTATCAACATAAAAAATCGCACTTCTGTGTTTGTGTGTTTTTTTTTTTTTTTATGCTAACGCCATTGACCTTACGGGATATAATGTTATATTTTAATAATTCGGAGAGTTACTCACACGCCAATACCAAATATGTTTATTTATATTTTGTTTACATATTTTTTTTTTTATATGGAAAAGAGGGGTGATGTAAACTTTTAATATGGAAGGAGTTAATGTTTTTTTTTTTTTAATATACTTTATTAGTCCCCTTTGGGAACTTTTAGGAGGAATCATTAGATTTCTCATACTGATCAATGAACAAAGTGAAATTAAAATAGTAAAAGATAGTTTAGCAAATTTGGTGGTTTTCTTTTTTATGCCATTTTACGCCATTGGTTGGGCCAACATGTTATTTCGATACTTTAGGCCGGCCTGATTACAGCAATACCAGATTTGTATAGTTTTCATCATGTTTAACTAATTTTTAAAAAATTCTTAACTTTTTCGAATTTTTTTGATTGCCATTTGTTTACCCCTGTAGCTTTTATTTATTTATTTTTTTTATTTTGCATACTAGGCTGTATGAGGGATAATTTTTTGCACCATAATCTGTTTTTTGTATCGGTACTATTTTGGTATTGATCTGACTTTTGAATCGCTTTTTAACTTTTTTTTCTGGAATATTATAAAAATAGCAATTCTGTGGTTTGGTATTTTTTTAACATTTACGTAATTTACCGTATGGGATACATAATATTACATTTTAATAGTTCGTACAATTAAGCACGCAGCAATACTAAATATGTTTTTTTATTATTATTATGTTTACATGTTTTTATATAGGAAAAGGGGGTGACTTGAACTTTTAACATGGAATGTTACACAATGTGTGTCTTTTAAACTTTTATTAAAACTTTTTTTTTTTTTTACACTTTATTAGACTTTTTGGAGGAATCATTAGATTCCTCATACAGATCAATAGAGTTCTATTGAACTCCATTGATCTGTGTGCTCTGTGATCCAGCCAGGCTCTATCAATGACAGAGTCACGGGACAGCAGGGAACAGCAGAGAACAGAGGTAAGCCCTCAGGCTACCTCTATAGTGGATCTCCCCCCGCAATAGCCCACCAGTGAGCATTCACATGTCCCTTTAGATGGCGACAGCGGCGATCTAAAGGGTTAATAGCCAGCCGTGGTGATCGCCGCATGCTGGCTATTAGTGGTGGCCCCCAACTACTGAGAACAGCCGGGGGCTGCAGATTATGGAACGGGCTGGAGACTGCTGAGCGCCATACAGACTGCTAAGCGCCTCCTGCTTGCCCGAAGCCGGGCTAAGGGCCGGAAAAATTCACCTGCCCGGCGCCCGGAACTGCATGTCCCAGGCGTCGGGCGATAGGAATTCCACATCCCTGTCAGTGCAGTTCTATTGAACTCCATTGATCTCGCCCCTTGCATCAATATGCGATCTAGAGGAGAGCTCAGACTACACTGTCTGACTTCCTTATAACACACTTTCCCTCTCTGCCGGGCTTTATTAATCAGGCCCCAGGTGACGGTTTCTCCCAGATCAGGTAGGGAAACACACTCTTTCCCGGCCTGACTATCACTATATATATATATATATATATATATATATATATAGATAGATAGATAGATATATAGATATATATATATATATATATATATATATATATAACACGTTAACGTAGGTAAGATAATTTTCCATGACCGATAATGCCCGTATACAAGAAGGAAATCTAAATGATTGTATATACTGGAATACAGTACAATATAGACAATATAGAAGTAGATACCAGCTGTATACAGGATCTAAATGCCATATAAGTGACTATATACAGTATCATATAGAAGTAGATGCCAGCTGTACACAGGATCTGTATCCCATATAAGTGATTATATAAAGGACCATATAGAGCAGTGTTTCTCAAGCACGGTCCTCAAGTACCCCCAACAAGTCATGCTTTCAGGATTTCCTTAGTCATACACAGGTGATATAACTGTGGTGATGCCTTATTCACTAACTATAATTATATAACCTGTGAAAGACTAAGGAAATCCAGAAAACATGACCTGTTGGGGGTACTTGAGGACCGCTCTTGAGAAACACTCAAGATCTGTATACCATATAAGTGATAACAGTTACATCTAGTGACTCGCAATTACGTCTTTTTTGATCTCTTTCCTTTTCTTCTCCATCCACCTCAGACCGTCATGACGACTTCATCTAGCCTCTGGAAAGCTCTGCAGGACAAACATGTTAGGCTCCGCATTTTTCCAGTGCCCTCCCCTCCTTTACACAATTTCCGCATCTATAGGCTCCCAAACTGTAATAATGCACTCCTTGGTGACCTACATAGGGAAAGGGCAGGAAGGTAGGTAGCCAAGTAGGTAGTTAGGTAGCCAGATATGTAGGTAGGTAACTAGGTAGGTAGGTAGCCAGGCATGTGGGTAGGTAGCTAGTTAGGTAGCCAGGTATGTATGTATCCAGGTAGCTAGTTAGGTATTTAGGTAGCAAGGTATGTAGTAGGGCTGCACGATATATAGCAATCGAATTGTGATAATTGCAGATTTCAATATAACGATTTGGCACTTGGCAAAATTTTGCGATTATCTAGCTGGTAGGAGAGACATTGGGTCTCACGCCAGAGGGGCCGGGCCGTGCGCACGGGAGACGATGATCTGGGGAAACACGGGAGCAGAGTCGAGCTCCGGTGGCAGCTGTATGCTGTGATTCGGCTATGGTCCGGGCCCTCCATTGTGTGGCCGACTGTCTCTCCTTCCAGCAGTGCCTAGCGCTGGGAGAAGGTGAATTAACCCCTCCACAACTGGCCGCCGTATGTATATGGCGCAGCCGTGTGGCGGGTCTATGAAGCCAGCTCAGGAGCTGAGCTCGCTTCATACTGGCTAATCCTGGACATCACCGATCCGGGTGATTAACCCTTTAGATGTCGCAATCAGCATTGATCACGGCATCTAAAATGCCGAAAACAAGTGCCCGTAGCTCAGTGGAGCTGATCGGGACATCCATGGGGTCCCGATCAGCTGAGAGGATGGGCAGAGGTTCCCTAACTGCCTCTGGCTCGTCTGATCTGCGCCCCAATAATGCAGGCAGCATCAGTAGCCTGTAGTAATGGAGCACCGATAATACTGATCAGTGCTGTGCTATAGCTTCAGTGCTGTGCTATCTTATGGCACAGCATTGTTCAGTGTCTGCAATCACAAGATTGCAAGTAGTAGAACCCATGGCAGTATTTTCCAAACAGGGTGCCTCCAGCTGTTGCAAAACTACAACTCCCAGCATACCCAGACAGTCTTTGGCTGTCCGGGCATGCTGGGAGTTGTCGTATTGCAACAACTTGAGACACACTGTTTGGAAAACACTGCCCTAATGCCCTTTGGCCTAGGGATAAAAAAAAAAAATAGCAAAAAAATAAATAAAAGTGGTAATAAATGTGAATAAGCCCCTCCCCTGATAAACATTTAAATCACCCCCTTTTTCCCTATTTTTAAATAAAATAATGTAAACAAAAATCAACATACATGGTATTGCCGTGTGCGTAAATGCCTGAATTATGAAAATATAACATTAATGAAACTGCAAGGTAAACGTAAAAAAAATAAAATAAAATAACAGGATTGCAAATTTTTGGTCACTTCATATACCAGAATTTTTTTTCTATAAAAAGTGATCAAAAAGTCCCATCAAAACAAAAATAGTACTGATTAAAACTACAGATCACGGCACCCAAAATGAGTCCTCATATAGCCCTACACTACTCTTTTTTCTAACAAAAATGTCTAAGTTTTAGGTAGTAAATGAAAACAGAATAATGAATAAAGATTATGTCATTTATATTGAAAAGTGCATTGCGTAGAATCTACCCCCTATTTTTATAGAGGAAACCCCCAATAACCTACTTGGTGTTTTGCTTCTGTCATCCTTGAGGTCGTCTGTCAAACATTGAGCAGCAAGTGTTTAATTCTCTTGCAGCGCCATCATAGGACATTTTAAAGGGGTACTCCACTGGCCAGTGTTCAGAACTAAATGTTCCAAATGCTGTGTTAATTCTGCGGGGGTCGCCCACGCCCCCTGGTGATGTCAAGACAGCGTCCCCTCAATGTAAGTCTATTTGAGGGGCGTGACCATGACATCATGGGGCGTGGCCAACCCCCTCAGCGTGAACACAGTATTCGGAACATTTAGTAACTGTCCAGAGTAGGAGCAAATCCCCATAGCAAACCTATCCTGCCGTGGACAGTTCCTGACATGGACAGAGGTATCAGCAGAGAGCACTGTGGTCTGATGGAAAGGAAATTCAAAAAGAAAAGAACTTCCTGTGGAGCATACAGCAGCTGATAAGTACTGGAAGGATAACAATTTTTAAATAGAAGTAATTTACAAATGTTTAGGTTTTTAGAACAAGTTGAGTTAAAAAAAAAAAATTTTTTCCAGTGGAGTACCCCTTTAATAATTGATCCTCTCCTTATAAAACATTGTGAATTTAAGGGACCGTTCTATCAAATAGTTTTTTTTTTGTGCAATATTCATCAACAAATAATGTATTGTGGTTCTGTGAGCATTTAGTACTTGAGCTTAAAAGGGTACTTTTGCTCTTGTTATCAGATGTTTTTTATTGTAAGATGTGTCACATGCTAATAACATAAAATAAAAGGATTATTTAAAAAAAAAAAAAAAAAGGGGAGATAAATCATACCCCCTATCCAGAGGGGCAGCAAACGCTGGGGTCCCCCGCTATCTCCTGTACAGGGGGTGGCTACTCAACTGCCTTAGGCATGGTCCGGCCCCCACTCTTGAAGACAGGCTTCAGTGACGGGCCCCTCAGCAGATCATAAGGTGAGCCGAGATTGGAGGCAGGAGTGCGGCTAGTAAGTAGCTGGCCCCCGTACAGGAGATTGTGGGGGGCAACATTGATCACACCCCCGTGCAATCAGAAACTTATGCCCTATCCTGTGGACAGGAGATAAGTTTTATTTCTCCTATTTCTTTAAAACTCCTGAGTACTAGGGGAAACTATTAGCAGTTTATTGCTACTGCACAGTAACCTCTTTATAATAATAGGGGAATAGGATTAAAATGAATGACAGCTCTATTGTTCTCTGATCAGCCTAGATAAACATGACCTAGATAGACAGGGACAATGACAAGTAGAAAATGTAAAGGAGAATGAGTAGTATCCTAGCTTTTCCAGTCTTAGCTGCAGTCTAAATACATATCATCCCTAAATGGAAATCCATCTTTTCTATCTAGTCTCAGCAGCAATTTCACAAAATACCCAGTTTCACATAAGTAACCCTGCTCTTCCAGTATCAGCAGCAATTTGGGTAAGACCACTTGTACTCAGTCTCAGAAAGTATTACCTTCGCTATTTTGTTTTCCCAGTCTCAGCAAAAGTCTCAAAAAGGTATCATCATTGAGTTGCAAACCAGCTTCCCAGTCTCAGAAGTACTAATTCACTGTCCCTTGGTTGGACCCCCCCCCCCTGGAGGTACGGTGAATTTGATAAGTAATGTAAGAATTACTCTAGACGTGTACAGCTCCTGGAGGGAGGTGCGGTGCTCTAATTCAGCCACCACCTCCAACCTGGCCTGACTAATAATCTGAAAGAGAATGCTAAGCAAGAGGGGATGATTTTGTAAATTACATTAACCCCTTAGGGACTCGGCCCATTTTCACCTAAAGGACTCAAAACAATTGTCATGACTGACTGCGGGGACAGGGAGAGTGAGCCCTAAACTGACCCTAAAATAACTCTCCTTACCTACTTGCCCAACAACATAGTGGCGCCAGTCCCACACTGCGCTACATTGCAATGGCATAAAAACTAATATATACATAGTCGGTCACAGGCCAGAAACAGAAACGGAAAACTACTGGAAAACCAGATATACCAGACAGGATACAAATACTAACAGGGCAGAATATAGTGTATAAACAAGCAGTTCACAAACCGGAATCCAGATAAATGGCAGACATGATAAAATGAACAAGACTAGGTATGGAACAGGTATACAGCAGAATCCAAGAAATTGCAGGGGATGAACGGAATAACAGTGCTAAAACACTAAACTGATCAGGTAACATTTGACACTGGGACACAGAACAAACAAACTGGACACCCCAATCCACAAAAGGAGTAGCCATTATAATAAAGCCAAATAGACTACTGGCCAGAGGACACACTCCACACTGTGATCAGGATGCTGACCCAATAGGAAACAGAAATAAAATATATGAAACTAAGACCAGAACCAGATGAGTCTTAATAGACTCCAGGATACCAAACAGGAATTAATACATACAGAGTACAGGTAAAACTAGACTAAAACCGGATGAGTCTGAACAGACTCCAAGATACCAAACAGGAATATAACATACAGAGCACAGGTAACACTAGACTAACACAGTGTGAACACAGACTAAGCAGACCGGACATACTAATCCTAAAACCGACAAATGTAACAGACTAAAATGTACAATAAACAAGACTATTTAAAACCGGTCACTAGGGGTCACCCTCCTAGTGGCCGGCTGCAGCCTGGCGTGACGTAACGCCTGAAAAAGGACTGATTTTGGCCTGGCAATCAGTCCTTTTTCATTTAGGCTGCTCTCACTCCCTGCCTGTCAATGAGACAGGCGGGAGCGAGCGCATTGGCTCCCTGGCCACTGGCTGGGAGGCCACTCCTCCCGCACGTGTCGTCGCCGCCGCTGACCCTGCACGTCCGCTGCTGGACTCTGCAGTATCAGTAAGTATCAGAAGGAGGGGGACAGGGGGAACTGGGTATGTGTTTGTGACAGGGGGAACTGGGTATGCGGGGGGGGGGCTGTGTGTGACGGAGGGTACGGGGTATGCGGGGGGCAGGATGTTTGTGACGGAGGGAACGGGCGTAGCGCCGCATGGCACTAAGTTATAGTTCATCTACACAGGGTGCCTCCAGCTGTTTCACTACTACAACTCCCAGCATTCCCTGACAGCCAATAGATGCCAGGGCAAGCTGGGAGTTGTAGTGGTGAAACAGCTGGAGGCACCCTGTGTAGATGAACTAAGGGCGGAAGTCCTCCCCAGCATGCATCAGTGACGTAGTGCCTGCTGGTGAAGTCTGCCTGGTAGTGAGCACACTACCAGGCTGACAAAAAGTTATTTTTAATATAGTAAAAAAAATAAAAAATTAAAAGCAGGGAGGGGGTTAAGGGTAGATGAGCAATAGGCAGGGACAGGAAAAAAAAATATAGGATGGTAGGAGCTACCCTTTAACCATGGCTAAAACTCAGATAAAATCACAAGATAAATACAAGGTAAATGCTCAAGCAGACATAGTCAGAGTATTGCACATCATAATAGCATTATTGCACAAAATAACCAGCAGACAATGCAGGAGAACTCTGGTTAAAATAGACACACCCGAGATCTCATTGATTCTGAGCATTAACCATTCACAATCCAGGGAGAATAGAAAACTGCTCAGAACAAACTAGTGTGTGAAAAACACCTAAACAGAAAAATACATAAACAAATAAACGGACATTACAACAATTTTCATTTTTGCACTTTCGTTTTTTTCCTCCTCATTTTCTAAAAATCATAACGCGTTCAATTTTGCACCTACAGACCCATATAAGGGCTTTTTTTTTGCTTCACCAATTGTACTTTGTATTGACATTAAATATTTTTAACCCCTTAAGGACTCAGGGTTTTTCCGTTTTTGCACTTTCGTTTTTTCCTCCTTACCTTTTAAAAATCATAACCCTTTCAATTTTCCACCTAAAAATCCATATTATGGCTTATTTTTTGCGTCGCCAATTCTACTTTGCAGTGACATTAGTCATTTTACCCAAAAATGCACGACAAAATCGAAAAAAAAACGCCATTTTGTAACTTTTGGGGGCTTCCGTTTCTACGCAGTGCATATTTCGGTAAAAATTACACCTTATCATTATTCTGTAGGTCCATATGGTTAAAATGATACCCTACTTATATAGGTTTGATTTTGTCGCACTTCTGGAAAAAATCATAACTACATGCAGGAAAATTTATACGTTTAAAAATGTCATCTTCTGACCCCTATAACTTTTTTATTTTTCCACGTACGGGGCGGTATGAGGACTCATTTTTTGCGCCGTGATCTGAAGTTTTTATCGGTATGATTTTTGTTTTGATCGGACTTTTTGATCACTTTTTATTCATTTTTTAATGTTATAAAAAGTGACCAAAATATGCTTTTTTGGACTTTGGAATTTTTTTGCGCGTACGCCATTGACTGTACGGCTTAATTAATGATATATTTTTATAGTTCGGACATTTACGCACGCGGCGATACCACATATGTTTATTTATTTATTTTTTTACACTGTTTTATTTTTTTTATGGGAAAAGGGGGGTGATTCAAACTTTTATTAGGGAAGGGGTTAAATGACCTTTATTAACACTTTTTTTAAACTTTTTTTTTGCATTGTTATAGGTCCCATAGGGACCTATAACACTGCACACACTGATCGCTCATCCTGATCACAGGCGTGTATTAACACGCCTGTGATCAGCATTATTGGCGCTTGACTGCTCCTGCCTGGATCTCAGGCACGGAGCAGTAATTCGTCGATCGGACACCGAGGAGGCAGGTAAGAGCCCTCCCGGTGTCCGATCAGCTGTTCGGGACGCCGCGATTTCACCGCGGCGGTCCCAAACAGCCCGACTGAGCAGCCGGGATACTTTCAGTTTCACTTTAGAAGCGGCGGTCAGCTTTGACCACCGCTTCTAAAGGGTTAATACCGCACATCGCCGCGATCGGCGATGTGTGGTATTAGCCGCGGGTCCCGGCCATTGATTAGCGCCGGGACCGACGCGATATGATGCGGGATCGCGGCGCGATCCCGCTTTATATCGCGGGAGCTGGCGCAGGACGTAAATATACATCCTGCGTCGTTAAGGGGTTAAACATAATCTGCGGCAAAACAAAAAAATATATATTTGTGGGGTGAAATGAAAAAAAATGCCATTTTGCTAATTTTAGGGCTTCCGTTTTTACGTAGTGCACTTTTCTTTAAAAATTACACCTTTTTTTTAAAAAAAAGTATTTGTTTATTACATTTTTGTTGCCTAAAAACAAACAGCACAATAAAGTGCAACACACAACCAGTGTCTCTGTAGGTCCGCATGTCAACTCCATCACTATGACAGGACTAAGATAACAGAATGGCAATCAGTCACATAAGGAAGGAGCATCCCAAGTACCATCCAGAGAAGCCCCACACCAAGACAAGCATACATTCACACTACCACACATCCCAATGACTCCGACCTCCCCCCAAAACCCAACCCCCCTTGTAAAACCAATATCCTAGCATAAAGAAGTTAATGGGCCACCCCAGATGGAAGGTCTGCCGACACATCTAGTAAAAGCCAAGGAGTTCACACCTTGTCAAATTTCTTCGGGCACCTGCGACTCTTATACAGCTTGGTACAAGTCAGGAGCCCGCTCCGTACACCCTGAGCCCCGGTGTGAGGTGCAGCCTTGGGTCCCATGCGAGTCTGCATCCGATCCCGCACCTGCTTGCCCAATACAGGGCTAAATCTATTAAAAATTCACCTGCCCGGCACCCGGAACTACATGTCCCAGGCGTCAGCCGATAGGATTTCCACATCCCTGATGAACCCAGTGTGATCAGGATGAACGAGAGAGCCAATAACACCATATAGGCGAGTAGCCAATATTTTATCAAATATTTTAATATCAACATTCAATAGGGAGATTGGTCTATAGGAATCAGGTAACAATGGATCCTTCCCAGGCTTGGGGAGTACCACTATCAGCGCCTCCCTCATAGAGTCCAGAAGAGAGTCAGCCACAGCCAAAGAGTGAAAAGAGAGTATAGGGGACAAACGCTCCTCATTCATCCCATACCAATCTCCAATTAACCCATCCAAATCCAGGGTCTTCCCATGGGGAAGATCCTTAATAGCCTGAGCCACCTCCTCCAGCATAAACGGGGTATCTAACGCCTCTGCTTGAGCACGGCTGACCTGTGGAAGGGAATTTCCCCCTGACAGGGTCTAAAAGGAGCAGAATAAAGAGAGGAGTAGAAATCCCTAAAGAGTTGATTAACTGAGGTTCAGACAATATGGAACCATCCCCCCCCCCTTAATACAAGGAATAGAAGCGGCAGGGCGACTAGCCTTCGCTAAGTACGCCAAAAGTTTCCCATTCCTATCACCAAATGCAAATAGCGCCGCTTCCCTATCTGCCAACCTCAGTTGAACCCTATCCCTCTGGACCACCAGTAGAGACCTCTGCGCCTTAGTCCAAGCCCTTTCACTATCAGGTGTAGGATCTCTAATATAAGCGGCCTCTAAATCACCAACATCTTGCAACAACTTATGCTCCGTGGCTGACCTGAGTTTCCGCTGACCCACTACCCCCCGCAATAAAAGTGCCCCTACTCGTAGCCTTGTAAGCACCCCACTGAATTAGGGGATCAGGATATGAAACAGCATTATGCTCCCAGTACTCAGTATGGGCAACCCCTAAGGCCTCCACTACCACCTCAGCCTGTAGCCATCCAGGGTGCATGCACTAGAAACAGGAGTAGGGACTAGGACCTAGATTGAGAACTACCAATATAGCAGAGTGATCTGAGATCCCTCTAGGGGTGTAGGAAACATCTCTTACTGCCTGGAGGAGACCCTCGGAAGCCAGAGCGAGATCATTGCGAGAGAAGGATCTATGGGCAGCCGAGTAGAAGGAGAAAGCAGATGCCGAGGGATAGTAGTAAGAAGAAGTAAGGAATATGGAAAGAACTCCAGCTAAGGTGCAGATCAAATCAGTATAGCTTTATTTTACATCACGCCAGAAGTAACAGGTCGGAAGTGACGTGTTTCAGCCTTAGTCATACTCGATATCCGGACCAGGGGTGCTCAATATCCGGACCAGGGGTGAGCTGGCTTTGTTTCTATATTATCCTAGTAAGAAGAAGTACACCTGACACTTCTCTTCACACACCCGATGGAACCTTATCAATATGACACACTTTTGCAGCTGCTCTGTAGATGCACTGATAGTGGTGGTGCTAAGCTTGTGAAAGATACAGATCAATGTATATATGAACAATTGTAGAAAGTAGACAAGCGTACTCACCACGTTGTTTGCTTCATCTGTGCTTTTATTCACACGAATACAGAGATGTAGGTGCAGGGGGATGCCAGAGGAGGGAGGTGCGTATGGGCTACGGAACCGTCTCGCGCTACATGTGCTTCATAAGGCCCCTTACTACGTAACAGGTAGAAAGGTGTGTTTAAAATGGCCCCCACTGGAAGGGGTAACCTAGGCAACATATATACAAACCAGTACAAATCACATACACCCAGTGTAAAACCAAGGGGACAAGATAAAAACAATGTATAAAAAACACAACAAATCTACCTCAAGGAGGTCACAGGATCTGCACCTTAAAGGTTCTGGATTGAACATCTAAATACCATAGATCTATATCAATAGATTAATTACAAAAACGAACACTGAGCTCACTGCGCTCATTCAGACGGTCCTGTTACGTTTAAATGTGCAATCCAGAACGCTTCTTTTTGTAACAGTTGTAGATCGTTATCCCCGAAATTAACTGACTTTTCCACCCTTTCTAGGGCTCCAAACTTCAGTGTTTCTGGGGAACCTCTGTGTATGTCTTGCATATGACTAATATATTTCGAGGCTCCTACACCTGTCTTTAAAGATCGGAGGTGTTCTCTCACTCGATGAAACAAGGGTCTAACTGTTTTACCAATATAATAGAAACCGCAACGTAAAGCGTAAATGGTGTGTGTGGACCGGCATGTAATAAAATGCTTGATTTGAATGGTGTGTTCACCTAACTTTATCAGAGCACTATTAGATTGAACTTACAGAATGAGCATGTTCTGCATGAAAAATTCCCGTGGGGTCTAATGCTATCAAGCCAGGTCTCACTTAGGTTTTTGGGGGTTTGTTTCTTTTTTATGAAATTTTATAAAGTTCTATTCTGTTTATACGTAATCATGGGTTTTTATTCAGTAAATTATTTCATGTCTTCATCTCGTTCTACCATATACCAATTACTATAGATTGTTTGTTTTATTTTATTGTTCGTTGGGCTATTTTGAAAAGAGAAAATGCACCTGTTAGGTTGTTTTTTCTTTTTAGATTTTTTAAAAAGTTCACTCCTTGATAAGGAGTCAGCTCTCGATTTTGCTTGATCGATAACTATCTGAGGATACCCTCGTTGTAGGAGGCGACTGAACTAAATCTGCTGCTTGTTGCTGAAAAACTCCTGAATTATTATTAATACATTTTAAACGGATGAATTGACTATAGGGGATGCTATTTTTTGTCTGAACAGGGTGCGAAGATTCGTAATGAAGAAGTGAATTTTTTGCAATCGGTTTTCTGAAACCAGACGTCACCAATTGATTAAAGCAAAAAAAAAGGGAGAAGTACACCATGTAGCGCACACCCAATCAATGTACAAAAAATCTTTATTAGAAAATGCATAAATCACTTTAATCGATGTCAGAGGTCACGTGTAAGCGCTCTGCGTAGCGCAAAACCGGTCGACTTACCTGGCGTTCTTGTTGCGTGGACCAGCGATCCCGAATAAAACTTCTTGCTGTTTCCGTGAGTGCCGTCTGCGATCTCTTCTTTCAAGATAAATCACTTTAGACAACAAGAAACCCCCTAATGTGGGAAAAGTAACTGCATCTACTACTACATCAGGGAATGCCCCTATAGGAAACCAGTCAGAAGAGGGCGCCGAAAGAAATATGGCTCCAAGGAAGAACCCAACGAGGAAAAGAAAAACTGTGACCTGGCGCCAGTAACGTCAGTTAATATTGTCACCAACTTAACAGACATTTATCTGAATCAGGATTGTCTTGCGGCTCTAAGTAGGGGCTTAAATTTTGGCCTCACTGAGAGCTTTAACTATACTCTATTTAAAATCGATTTTTTTAAGGCAGTGAGAAAGCTTAATTTTAAAAGTTTTTTTCATGTGTTCATTTTAATAAAGATTCAGCAAAACATATAGAGATGGAGGGTGAACAGAAGTGTGTTAGAGGTCCACTAGGGTTTAGCATTGTTCAGGAATTCAGCACACAAGAGAACATGCTCATTAGGGATCTAACTGGGTTAGCAGAAGGAATTGATTTATCTGAGCACACACGAACTGACCCCAATACAAGCACTGATACTTTTACAGGAGGTAATTCCTCCCACTTTAACCCCCTGATTACAGCGGGCAGTGCAATTGACCTATTCTATCACGCAGTATGCAGATAAATCAAAGTGCAGATATACCCCTTAGTACAGCCAAGCCTACCGAATAAAGAGAAAAAGGAACGATATCGTTATATCGAAAGCGGACAAAGGTGGTTTGGTTGTAGTGTGGTGGAGGGAGGACTATCATAGAGAGGTTATGCTACAGCTGAGTGATAGATTGGTATATGAATCTCTGTCTCAAGATCCCACTGCTAAAACCCATTGAAAAACTCTTCTTAATAAATACACACAGCTTCTACAGAAAAAAACAGCAGAGCGTCTTTTGCCCAGGAACCCAAGCAGACCGTATTGGTATATTTTGCCAAAGGTGCACAAGCATATTATTCCTCCCCCAGGTCGTCCAATTGTTTCGGGGATTGATTCCCCCACAGCGTATCTTTCCAGTTATATTGACTGGTTATTGTCTCCGCTTCTCCCATCTATACCGTCATATCTAAAAGATACAGGAATCTGCTTGGTTTCCAGGACGAATTTTGCTGGCAAGAAGGGTATACATTGGCATCTATTGATGTTGAGAGCCTGTATACCCACATCCCCCATGATGCGGGTATACAGGCTCTCCTTCGATTCTTCACATTTACAGAAAAATCCCCTATTTTTATTATTTTGTCACAGAATCTGTGGCATTTATTTTGGACAATAACCATTTCAGTTACCAGGAGAAATGGTATAAACAATTAAGAGGTACGGCGATGGGTACGCCCATCTCATGTAGTTATGCCAATATATTCTTGGTATTTTTTTTAAGTGATTACATCTTCACACCCAGGAATTCCTTCAGTCGACATATTAAATCTTACCATAGCTATGTTGATATCCTTATCATTTGGGAGGGTACTAAGGATCAATTTGAAACTTTTTTCATATTTGAACAGTGCTAACAAAGTCAACATAAATTTTATGTCTATTTTTGGCGACAAATCGTTGGAATTCCTTGACGTGAAGATCGACATCGTAGAAAATCAATCAGTGACGTCTCAGAAAACCGATTGCAAAAAATTTACTTCTACATTACGAATCTTCGCACCCTGTTCAGATTAAATATAGCATCCCCTATAGTCAGTTCATCCGTTTAAAACGTATTAATAATAATTCAGAAGTTTTTCAGCTGAAAACAAGCAGCAGATTTAGCCCAACACCTCCTACAACAAGGGTATCCCCAAATGGTTATCGATCAAGCGAAATCGAGAGCTGACTCCTTATCAAGGAGTGAACTTTTAAAAAAATCTAAAACCCTACAGATGCATTTTCTCTTTTCTAAATAGCCCAATGAACAATAAAACAAGCAATCTATAGTAATTTGTATATGGTAGAGCGAGATGAAGACATCAAAGAATTTACTGAACAAAAACCCATGAGTACGTATAAACGGAATAGAACACTTTACAAAATTACATCAAAAAGAAACAAACCCCCAAAAACCTAAGTGAGACCTGGCTTGATAGCATTAGATCCCGCGGGAATTTTCCATGCAGAACATGCTCATTCTTTAAGGTCAATGTGAATAATGATCTGATAAAGTTAGGTGAACACACACAGTTTACGCTTTATGTTGCGGTTTCTATTATATAGGTAAAACAGTTATACCCTTGTTTCATTGCGTGAGAGAGCACTTCCGATCTTTAAAGACAGCTGTAGGAGCCTCGAAATGTATTAGTCATATGCAAGACATACACGGAGGTTCCCCAGAAACACTGAAGTTTGGAGCCCTAGAAAGGGTGGAAAAGTCAGTTAATTTCGGGGATAAAGATCTACAACTGTTACGAAAAGAAGCCTTCTGGATTGCACTTTTAAACGCAACAGGACCGTTAGGTCTGAATGAGCTCAGTGCGTTTTTGTAATTAATCTATTGATATAGATCTATGGTATTTAGATGTTCAATCCAGAACCGTTAAGGTGCAGATCCTGTGACCTCCTTGAGGTAGATTCGTTGTGTTTTTATACATTGTTTTTATCTTGTCCCCTTTGTTTTACACTGGGTGTATGTGATTTTTACTGGTTTGTATATGTGTTGCCTAGGTTACCCCTTCCGGTGGGGGCCTTTTTAAACACACCTTTCTACCTGTTACGTAGAAAGGGGCCTTATGAAGCGCATGTAGCGCAAGACGGTTCCGTAGCCCATACGCACATCCCTCCTCTGGCATCCCCCAGCACCTGCATCTCTGTATTTGTGTGAATAAAAGCACAGATGAAGCAGACAACGTGGTGAGTGCGCTTGTCTACTTTCTACAATTGTTGAGATGCCGTGGGATATTTCCATCTCCAGAAGAGGTCAGTCAGGCCCCACACAGTGTGCCAGGTATCAACAGCAGTGGTGCGATCGAGCTGAGGATCAGGAACGACATTGAAATCTACCTACAAATAGAACGGGATCAGAGGAAAAAGACAACATTTTGTTAGTAAAGGACTCCAAGACAGGGACCTGAAATGGAGGAGGAACATAAACAGAGACAAAAACAAATGAGAAAGAACCCATAGAGCAGTTGTCAGGATCCGGGTTGGCGGAAGGTGAGGACACTGGAAGTGGATCCTCTGAACCAGAGAGGTGATGGCATGGGCCGTACCAGGGGAACGGAGTCTAAGGGGTTACTGGTATTCACCAGAGAGGGACGGACTTGCTGCGGCAGGTAACCCCCAGGTCGTTCCTCCCAGTAGCGACTCAACCTCTCTGGCGGCTGAGATGGCACGGTACAAAAGGACAAGGCAAGGTCAGACGTAGCAGGAAGGTCAGGGCAGGTGGCAAGGTTCGTAGTCAGGGGCAACAGCAGAGATTCTGGAAACACAGGCAAGGACACACTGGAACGCTTTCACTAGGCACTAGGCAACAAGATCCGTCAGGGACAGGAAGGGGAAGTGATGTTTTATAGGGGAAACAGTGATTAGACTAGATTGGGCCAGGCACCAATTAGTGGTGCACTGGGCCTTTAAATTTCAGAGAGTCGGCGCGCGCGCCCTAGAGAGCGGGGCCGCGCGCGCCGGGCAGGGACAGAGGAAGGACGGAGCGGGTGAGAAGGGACATGGGATGCGATCCGTGAACGGGCATGTCCCGTCCCACGGATCGCATCCCCTCCGGTGACAGGGTAGCAGCGCTCTCGGTCAGCAGCACCGACCGGAGCGCTGCAAGCAGAGTAACGCCGCGAGCGCTCCGGGGAGGCAGCGGGACCCGGAGCGCTTGGCGTTACAGTACCCCCCCCCTTGGGTCTCCCCTTCTTTTTGGAACCCAGAAATCTACGAAGGAGTTCCTTATCAAGGATATTGATCTCGGGTTCCCAGGACCTCTCTTCGGGGCCACAATTCTCAAAATCAACAAGAAAAAATCTTTTACCTCGGACAACCCTGAAGGCGAGGATCTCTTTCACAGAGAAGATATCAGAGGATCCAGAGACAGGAGCAGGAAGAATGACTTTGGGAGAATAGCGGTTAAGAACAACAGGTTTGAGTAGAGAGACATGGAAGGAGTTAGGAATACGGAGAGAGGGGGGCCGATGAAGTTGGTAAGAGACAGGGTTGATTTGTTTTTTGACTATGAAAGGCCCTAAAAATCGGGGGCCCAACTTGTAACTGGGTACACGGAATCGAATATACTTAGCAGAAAGCCATACCTTGTCACCAGGGGAAAATACCGGAGGAACCCTTCTCTTTTTATCAGCATGCACCTTCATTCGAGATGAGGCCAGTAGAAGCGACTTTTGAGTCTCACGCCAAATGGAAGAAAAATCTTGCGTCAATTCATCAACAGCAGGAACCCCAGAGCAAGTGGGGATAGGGAGGGGGGGGGGGGGGGGAAGCAGGTGACGGACGTACACCACAAAAAATGGAGATTTGGAAGAAGACTCAGAGTTTTTAAAATTGTACGAAAATTCAGCCCAGGGCAAGAGGTCCACCCAATCGTCTTGGCGAGAGGAGACAAAATGTCGCAGGTAGTCACCAAGTATCTGATTTACTCTTTCCACTTGACCGTTGGATTGAGGGTGGTAAGCAGAAGAAAAATTTAGTTTGATTTTTAATTGACTGCAGAGTGCCCTCCAAAATTTAGAAACGAACTGGACGCCTCTGTCTGAAACGATGTGCGTGGGAAGCCCGTGAAATCGAAAAATATGAAGAAAAAATTGTTTCGCCAATTGAGGCGCAGAAGGATTGAGGTCAGAGGAACAAAATGAGCCATTTTAGAAAAACGATCAACGACCACCCAGATGACTGTATTATTGCGGGAAGGTGGCAGATCGGTGATGAAGTCCATACCAATATGGGACCATGGCTGTTCAGGTACAGGTAAAGGAAGGAGGAGACCTGCCGGCTTCTGGCCTGGAGTCTTGTCACGGGCACAGGTAGTACAAGCCCGAACAAAATCAGTCACATCCTTCTGCAAGGTGGGCCACCAATAGTGTCTGGAAATCAACTGCTCCGACTTCTTGACACCAGCATGTCCGGCCAAAAGAGAAGAATGACCCCATTTAAGAATTTTGTGGCGAAGGCGTGAAGGTACAAGGGTCTTCCCTGGAGGAACTTGCACAAGAGTGGTAGGAGCGGAGGAGATGAGACACTCAGGAGGCATGATGTGCTGTGGAGGGGCTTCAGATTCGGAAACATCAGTGGAACGTGATAGTGCGTCAGCTCTAACGTTCTTGTCAGCTGGACGAAAATGAATTTCAAAATTGAAGCGGGCAAAAAACAATGTCCATCTAGCTTGGCGAGGATTTAATCGCTGGGCAGTCTGGAGATAGGATAAATTTTTATGGTCCGTGTAAATGATGATGGGATGCAGGGACCCTTCTAAAAGATGTCTCCACTCCTCGAGTGCCAATTTAATAGCTAAAAGCTCACGATCTCCAATCAAATAATTTTTTTCTGCAGGAGAGAAGGTCTTGGAGAAAAAGCCACACGTGCGATTTTTCCCAGTAGTGGTCTTTTGAGTTAAAACGGCACCGGCACCAACAGAAGAAGCATCTACTTCAAGGATAAAAGGCTTTGAGGGGTCAGGCCTGGACAGGACAGGTGCAGAAGCGAAGACAGCCTTGAGCAGATTAAAGGACTCCTCCGCCATAGATGGCCAGGACCTCGGGTTTGCGTCCTTTTTGGTCAACGCTACAATAGGAGCAACGATGGTGGAGAAGTGGGGAATAAATTGACGATAGTAATTAGCGAACCCGAGGAAGTGTTGGATAGCTCGCAATCCAGAGGGGCGTGGCCAATCCAAAACCGCAGAGAGTTTGACAGGATCCATTTGAAGGCCTTGGCTGGACACAATGTAACCCAAGAAAGGTAGACTACTGCGTTCAAAGAGACACTTTTCTATCTTAGTGTAAAGGTGATTTTTGCGTAGGCGCTGTAACACCTGACGGACATGGAGGCGATGTTCCTCAGGGTTAGAAGAAAAAATAAGAATGTCATCCAGGTAGACCACTACACAAGTATATAGCAAGTCACGAAAAATCTCATTGACAAAGTCCTGGAAAACTGCTGGGGCGTTGCAAAGGCCGAAAGGCATGACAAGATACTCAAAATGTCCGTCACGGGTGTTGAATGCAGTTTTCCACTCGTCTCCTTCACGTATACGGATAAGATTATAAGCCCCTCTTAGATCGAGTTTGGTAAAAATTTTCGCTTCCCGCAGACGGTCAAACAATTCAGAGATAAGGGGGAGTGGGTAACGATTCTTAACGGTAATTTTATTTAAACCGCGGTAATCGATGCATGGGCGTAGGGTTCCATCTTTCTTAGCAACGAAGAAGAATCCTGCCCCAGCAGGAGACAAAGATTTTCTGATAAATCCTTTTTTTTAGATTTTCTTGAATATACTCAGACATGGCTTGGGTCTCTGGGGCAGAGAGCGGATAAATCCTGCCACGCGGTGGAGAAGTACCAGGAAGCAAGTCAATAGGGCAGTCAAAGGGTCTGTGTGGAGGTAAGACCTCTGCTTGCTTTTTACAAAAAACATCGGAAAAGTCCTGGTAGGCCTTAGGCAGGCGTGGCAGAGAAGAAGCGATGGTTACTTGACTGATGGGTAAGGTCTTAAGGCATCGCTGGTGACAGGTAGGACCCCAACTTCTAATGTCCCCAGAAGAACAGTCGAGAGTAGGAGAGTGGAGCTGGAGCCAAGGCAAGCCTAGTAAAACTTGAGAAGTACAGTTGGGAAGCACAAAAAATTCAATCTCCTCATGATGGAGGACACCTACGTTCATGCGCAAGGGCACAGTGCGATAGCACACGGTACAGTCCAGATTCTGTCCACTGACAGATGAAATGAAGAGAGGCTTGTCGAGACGGGTCACAGGGATGTTGAATCTGTTGACTAATGAGGCCTCAATGAAGTTACCTGTAGAACCTGAGTCCAGAAAGGCCACGGCAGAAAAGGCAGATTTAGCAGGCAAAGAAATCTGTACAGGAATAGTTAAGCATGGAGAGGTAGAATCCACACCCAGTAACGCCTCTCCCACGTTTACTAGGTGCGTGCGTCTTCCCAGACGTGGAGGACGAATAGGACAGTCCTTCAGGAAATGCTCGGAGCTCGCACAGTAAAGGCAAAGGTTCTCATTCCTGCGGCGAGTCCTCTCAAATTGGGTCAGGCGAGACCGATCCACTTGCATAGCCTCCTCGGCGGAAGGCACAGTCACAGGTTGCAGCGGATGCTGGAAGAGAGGTGATGGGCGGGGAAACCGCCTGGTGTGAACGAGATCCTTTTCTTGGCGTAGCTCCTGTCGCCTTTCTGAAAAACGCATATCAATGCGGGTGGCCAAATGGATTCGTTCGGACAGGGTTGAGGGTATCTCTCGTGCGGCCAGAACATCTTTGATGTGGCTGGATAAACCCTTCTTGAAGGTCGCGCAGAGAGCCTCATTATTCCAGGCTAATTCTGAGGCAAGAGTCCGGAACTGAATGGCGTAATCGCCCACTGAAGAGTTTCCTTGAACAAGATTCAACAAGGCCGTCTCGGCAGAAGAAACCCGGGCTGGTTCCTCAAAAACAGAGCGTATTTCTGAGAAGGTTTGGACTGAAGCGGTGGCAGGATCGTTGCGGTCCCAAAGCGGAGTGGCCCAAGACAACGCCTTTCCAGAGAATAAGCTGACCACGAATGCCACCTTAGACCGTTCCGTGGGAAACTGGTCAGCCAATAGCTCCAAGTGCAGAGAACATTGGGTCAGGAAGCCACGGCACAACTTAGAGTCCCCATAAAACTTATCCGGAAGAGAAAGACGGACTCTGGTGCTGGAAGCGGCAGCTTGCAGTTGAGGAACTGGCGGAGAAGATGGCCGTAAAGGCAGAAGTTGCTGAACCATTGCAGTCAGTTGTGACAACTGATGTCCTTGTTGGACTACTTGTTGAGACTGTTGGACCACAACGGAGGAAAGGTCTCCAAGGCTAGGCAGCGGCACCTCAGCGGAATCCATGGCCAGATCTACTGTCAGGATCCGGGTTGGCGGAAGGTGAGTACACTTGAAGTGGACCCTCTGAACCAGAGAGGTGATGGCGTGGGCCGTACCAGGGGAACGGAGTCTAAGGGGTTACTGGTATTCACCAGAGCCTGCCGCAAAGCGGGATGGACTTGCTGTGGCAGGTAACCCCCAGGTCGTTCCTCCCAGTAGCGACTCAACCTCTCTGGCGGCTGAGATGGCACGGTACAAAAGGACAAGGCAAGGCAAGGTCAGTCGTAGCAGGAAGGTCAGGGCAGGCGGCAAGGTTCGTAGTCAGGGGCAACAGCAGAGATTCTGGAAACACAGGCAAGGACACACTGGAACACTTTCACTAGGCACTAGGCAACAAGATCCGGCAGGGACAGGAAGGGGAAGTGATGTTTTATAGGGAAAACAGTGATTAGACTAGATTGGGCCAGGCACCAATTAGTGGTGCACTGGCCCTTTAAATTTCAGAGAGCCAGCGCGCAAGGACAGAGGAAGGACGGAGCGGGTGAGAAGGGACATGGGATGCGATCCGTGAACGGGCACGTCCCGTCCCACGGATCGCATCCCCTCCGGTGACAGGGTAGCAGCGCTCTCGGTCAGCAGCGCCGACCGGAGCGCTGCAAGCAGAGTAACGCCGCAAGCGCTCCGGGGAGGCAGCGGGACCCGGAGCGCTTGGCGTTACAGCAGTGCAGTATGACAAACCTCCCAAAGTGATCACAAGCTACCTGTGAAACCACCAATGGCAACTACCTGTAACTAAGTCCGAGACACTCCTGGCATAGCTAGAATAAGAAGCATGATATCCCTGTGCTATCCATGCCCTCTTTAGAGCAAGTACCTTTTGGCCTGTGATATGAGTCTCCTGTAAGCGGATAATATGAGGCGACTGGCATTTCACAAAGTCTAAACATAAGGCCCTCTTGAACTTGGAATTAAGCCCCCGGACGTTCCAGCTAATAACTTTTAAGGTCCCCATTACTGGACACAACCAAATATAGGAACAGTAGGAAGCAAAGGAAGGCCAGGAGGAGGAAGGACGGAGAACCAGGACCACACATACCACACACACACACCACAAAAAGACAAACGGGGCACAAACACTTAAAGGACATCTGCAGCGGTACAAACACTTATCCCCTATCCTCAAGATAGGGGATAAGTATTTGATCGCGGGGGGGTCCGAATGCTGGGGCCCCCGGTGATCTCCTGTATGGGGCCGCGGCTCTCCCGTGCAGGGGGCGTGCCAGCCGCAGCATGACATTGCGGCCGGCATGCCTCCTCCATACATCTCTATGGGAGAGTCGGGGAGGCAGCATTCGTGCCTCCCCGCATCTTCCATAGAACTGTATGGGGACGGGGAGGAGACGGGGCGTCACCGTCGACCTTTAGGTCGACGCTACGTCACCATGGGCGCTAATGCTGGCGCCCCGTTAGGGAGATCGAGGGGGGTCCCAGCGGTCGGACCCCCCGCGATCAAACACTTATCCCCTATCCTGTGGATAGGGGATAAGTGTAATTCCGCTGCAGTTGTCCTTTAACAGGAAAACAAAAGCAACAGAGCATAACCAGAACAATCCCATAAATTCCCTGTTTAACACTAAATGGAACATAGTAACTACTAACATTGTGCAGACCTATACCCAAAAAATACAACTACTGCAGGGCATCCACAAAACGCCAAGCAAACTAAAAAAGGGAACTACTTAAACAGAGCACTCCCACCACCCCACCCACAGTAAATTGGCCGGTAACTAAGAATGACCCCGGAGCACCTCCGGGAGAGCTGGAACCTACGGGGTCCCTAGGAACCTAACTCCCTGCCGCTATCTAAACCCAAGAACATGGCGGGAAGAGTTATGAGCAGGGCAGTCCATGACAATTCAGTCCGGAGGTCTGACTGAAGGTGCTGCATCCACCCAGTGAAGTGCGTCCATCGGGGAAGTGAAGAATTTAGTCAAAGTCCCATCTACCAGGATAGAGCATGGAATAGCGGTAACCTTTGGCACGAAGCTTTGAAGGGACCTCGGTAAACTGCACCCTTTGCTTGCGGAGTTCCACAGAGAAGTCTGGATAGAAAGATACTCTGCTCCCCTCATAAATAACCTCTCCCTTAACTCTGACAGCTTGCAGAATAGCATCTCTATCCTTAAAATGGAGAAGCTTGGCCAGAAAAGGATGTGGGGGACACCCAGGAGGAGGAGGTCTGGCCGGAACTCTGTGCGCTCGTTCAACTGAGAAGTATGGAGAGAAAGTGTCCACTGTAAGAAGTTCTTTGAGCCACATTTTAAGGAAGAGCACCGGATCCTTTCCCTCTACTTTTTCAGGAAGGCCCACCAGGCGGATATTGTTGCGTGGCAGGCGATTCTTCATATCATCCAACCAACCCAGAATTCCCGTCACCTGGCGCTGCAGTGAGTCCACCCTGTCCATCGCAGACACTCTACGCTCCACTTCCTCAGTGTGCTCACGTATCTTCTGGGTCTCATGGCGCAAAATAACGAATTCTTGCCGCAGTTCATAAACTTTCGTTACCATGATGAATTGACAGGAAGTAAAGGCAGTCAACAATTTGGAAAACTGCTGATCCAAAGCAGCTGTATCATAAACAGGTCTTTAAGAGGATAGGCTCTGTGGAGAAGTCGAAGAACCATCCAGCAAGGATAAAGGTGGAACGGGAGAGGCACCCCATGTCCATCCGGAGGTCTGGAAAACTTTACAGACACTTAAGTAGCAAGCGGGGTCTGAGCTCCAGAATCCAGATGAGAAGGGCCATAGGAAAGAGAGGATCCGTCATCAGAGGAGGCATCCTCATCAGAGGTCGGTCTGGAGGCATTAGCGTTCCGTGTAGATTTCCTATGACCACATTTACCACGGTAGCCACCCATGGCTAGCAGGGCACACTGAACAGGTAGAAAGTCACTAGTATGAGAGTCTCAGAAGCACCGCACTCCCTTGAAGAAAGGAAGAGTTGCCTGCAGCTAATGGGGAAGGCACCACCAGTCCCATCAATCACCCAGGTCCCTTTCAGGGTACTCACAGTCCACAAGGTCAGTAGGGTATCAGGGGGACGGAGAAAGCATGCACAGGACAGTCCAAGGAGTGCACCTCACAATGCAGGCCAGACAGCAGCAAGGAGCCGGACAGCAGGGCCAGATAGGGTTAATTATGTTCAGCCACAGCAAGCAGGATACCCCAGCACTTCGTCCCAGCAGGGGACACTGTCACATAGCAGGAGGCCGCACAGCAGGACTCACTGCACCTTCACAGCAGCGGGAGTAACCACAGCAATCAGCTAGGCCCCGCCCACGAAGGCCAAAGATGGAGCCCAGCTCCAAGGAAGGCCAGAGACCCGAAATCCGCCAGCAGGAGGGACTGCCCCACCACTCTTACTGCCACAGCCCAGGAACCGGAGGATCACAACACCGGACCACACCACTCTGTAGCCTCTCTGCACCACGTTGCCAGGGACCCAGATCCATAGGCCACGAAGCCGACCGCCACCATGACCACAGCTGCCGACGGGACCGGACCACAATCTCCCCGCTTCCCCCGTTGCTCAACTCCCACTGACAGAGACAGAGCAGCACATCAGGGTAAGTTGTAATCAGGGTTAATTCACCGCGGTAGCGGGAGCTCCTGCGGGATGCGACCGCTCACTCCGGCATTCAGGCCACTCCCCCCCCTAAAAATGACACCTTATCTTTATTCTGTAGGTCCATACAGTTACAGTGATACCCAATTTATGTAGGTTTTTATTTATTTTACTACTTTAAAAATAATTGACTACATGCACCAAAATTAGAATGTTTAAAATTGTCAAGTTCTGACCCTTATAACTTTTTTATGTTTCCACATACGGGGCTATATGAGAGCTCATTTTTTGCTCTGTAGTTTTTATCGGTACCATTGTTGTTTTGATGAGACTTTTTGATCGCTTTTTATTAATATTTTTATGGTATATGAAGTGACCAAAAAATGCACAATTTTATACTTTGGTATTTTTTTACGTGTACGCCATCGACCGTGCGGTTTAGCTAATATTTTAATAGTTCGGACATTTACGCACGTGGCTGTACCACATATGATTATTTTTTTTTCCCATTACATTATTTTATTAAAATAATAGGAAAAGGGGGGTGATTCAAACTTTTATTAGTGGGTGGGGGGGGGGTCTTCACATTTATTCTCTTATTTTTACCACTTGTTACTTTTTTTTCTATTCCCCTAAGGGGGCTATACCATGCATACACTGATCAATGCTATGCCATAGTATAGCATTGATCAGTGCTGAGCAGGCATGGAGCAGTAGATCGCCGATAAGACGACAAGGGGGCAGATGAGGACCCTCCTGTCGCCAGTAAGCTGATTGGGACATCGTGATTCTGTCGCGATAGTCCTGAACAGCTCCACTGAGCTGCCGGGATAGTTTTACTTTCACTTTAGATGCTGCAATCATCTTTGATTGCGGCATCTAAAGGGTTAATGCTGGGCATCGGCCCGATTGGCAGTGCCTGGCATTAGCCGTGGGTCCTGGCTGCCCATAGCAACTGGGACCCACAGGGTTTAACCCATTCTCCACTCGTGAGAATGGTTTAAACCCCGTTAGCGGGACTCAGGACGTATAGGTATGCTCCTGAGTCCTTAAGGACTCGGAAACGGAGGCATACCTGTATGCCCTGCGTCCTTAAGTGGTTAATAGTCACATATTTGAAAAATGTTATGGAATTTTTGCTGGAATTGTTCCTTTCAGCTTGTCACATTAGATAGCTGCCTTGACCATTTGCTCATACACATGCATGCTCAACTGGATATCAATTTCCAAATCATCTGTAGTGGGAGACCACCATGCACATTAGTTGGTCGATAAGTCCAGTCGATAAGTCTGCCATTTATCTGAATTTATCTAATGTGTATGGCAGCCATTAATTTAACATGGGAAATAGGGAGTCGTGGTATGTGAAGGGATTGGGGTGTTTTGAACGTGTATGTTTTTGAGCCAGAATTGAATCACATGCTGCTGTGCCACACTTGAAGCATCAGCATTTGAGTTTTGTTATTTTGAGTAAAGCGTGTGATGTGTGATACTCTTATTCAGAATAACTGGTCATGGCATTCTGAGTTTAGAGCAGGAGGTAATGTAGCGTGCCAAATTGACTATTTTAACTTGCGCAAGGGTTATATAACTGAATGAAGCTTTTGTCTTTTGAATGCTAAAAGTTGAAACACTTGTCAGACTAAAAATCTTCACAGCTTTCTTTATTCTTGTTCGTTTTCAGCTCAGTGATGTGCCCTAGTATCAGGTAACAAAACAAAGTGGCCAAGAAGGAATGCTATGGTAACTGTAGACTTTTCGTTTTGAAGAAAGGATTTTATAAGGACATTTTACAAGAGGTCACCATGGAAATTTTGCATGAGCAGCCCATTAGGTGAGTAGCACATCTGCTGTCACTGAGTACATAACTGCATGCGATAGCAAAGAAATGGATGGGATTTACAACTGTGGAATGGGACAATGGTTAAAATGTATTCACTAAATGATGGCATATTGCTAGAATATGCCAGTAATTTTTGATCAGTAGGGGTATGACCACTGGGACCTCCATAATCCTGAAAATGAAGGGACCACAGTGGTGATTCATCACTGCATTCCCTTAAAGGGGTACTCTGGGGCAAAACAAATGTTTTCAAATCAACTGGTGCCAGTAAGTTATACAGATTTGCAAATTACTTCTATTTCAAGATCTTAATCCTTCCAGTACTTATCAGCTTATTCTCCACAGGAAGTTGAGTTGTTCTTTTCAGTCTGACCACAGTGCTCTCTGCCGACACATCTGTTCTTGTCAGGAACTGTCCCGGGGAGCAGAGGTTTGCTATGGGGATTTGCTCCTACTCTGGAGAGTTCCTGACATGGACAGAGGTGTCAGCAGAGAGCCCTGTGGTCAGACAGAAAAGAACAACTCAACTTCCTCTGAAGTATACAGCAGCTGATAAGTACTGGAAGGATTAAGATTTTTAAATAGAAGTAATTTACAAATCTGTTTAACTTTATAGCACAAGTTGATTTGAAAACATTTGTTTTTCTCCGGAGTACCCCTTTAAGTTTTTTCCTGGCAACTGAATTGGGCCAGCAACAGTTCCGTGTACAAGTGAGTGGCCAGGAACACCAATATTCAGGAAAAAGCAATAAAGTTGCTGCAACACTAAATCAGGATCATGGGGGTCCCAGAGGTGACACCTCCACCGGTTACTAAATGATGACATATCCTTGTTATAGTTATAGCCATAACTTTATGAGATAAGATTACCCATTTAGCAGGGCTGCCATATATCACTAAAGCTATGACTCAAAGGTGTATTTTTTCTATACTTCAGATGTGTGTCATTAGTAAAAAAAAAAAAAAAAAACAGAACCCAAAAAAGACACATATAACATAAGATGATATTTTAGGCATTTTTACAAATATTGCCAATAATATTGCAAATTACTGATATGTGAAGTAGGCCTGATGTTTGGGTGTAGAAAATTGATGTCTTGGTAATAATGGTATCTCTATCAATATCCTAATGCATTTACAGGTGTGATTGTTGTTTATGATATAGTCTAGGGATTACAGATAATGTGTAGATTTTTTCCTGATCAGATCCAGATATTGAAACACGTTCTTTTTTCTAATTTGTTTTGTTTTTTTATTGTAAATTTTTTATATATAATTTTATTGCAGTATTATGGGGGCAGCCATCTTGCCTGAGCTGGTTTTGTCAGCATTTAGATATAACATTTGCTGTGAACATCACCTATTGTGGATGCGCTGATTTGGTCTTATTAACCCCTTAAGGACATTGGGCGTAAATGTGCTTCCTAATATGCCAGTAATTCGTGGACCAGGATGTACATTTACGCTCTAAACATGAAGGGAGCTGCGCTCTCATCATGCTCGGCGGGTCCAGCGGTCGTGCTCTCATGACTGTGCTTTCATGCCATTAATCTCTCAGATGCCGTGATCAATACTAATCACAGCATTTTCAGCAATGCGGCAGCTCTAATGGCTTATCTGATCACCCGCGGCTTGACCGTGCCTCTGTGCCCCCTAACGAATTGTGCCATTGTGCCTCGCTAATGTTTTGTTCCACTGTCCCTTAATGTACTGTACCTCTGTGCCTCCCAATGTACAGTGCAACTGTTCCTGCCGAATGTACTGTGTCACTTTGCAGAGAAACTGTTGTCTCTCTGAAAAAGAGGAGTTGCAGTAACCAGTAGTTAGCTTGGGGGTGGGGGGGGGTGACAACATACCTGTTTACAGTATAATGACTCCCCCCTTTTGCTGAGTTATATGGCAGTGCAGTTCCCTCTGATTGAGTAAATCCGTCAGATGGGCAGAACTTTACTTTTATATGGGCTGTGTTTGGCTGAGTGCGGTGACTGAACAGAGGCATGCATATTTAATAAAGGAGAATGCTCCCAAATCCCACACCGATACGCTGCAGGCAGCGCTAATCTTTCTGTCTGCATTATAGAAGCGGCGGGAGAAAACTATTCCCTCGCTTCAGCCAATGCTCAGCTATTTTCTTGTATTGGTGTTTTAAAGACACCAATACAAATAAATGCAGGGAGAGGGGATGCCTATTCTCGCCGATTCGCTGAACTGGCTAGAGGTCTTGACTATTGACTGCCGCTGGTATATAGTATTATGTGCCTATAGTAGTTGCGCCCTATCTCCTCAGCTTTTTCTTTTCTCCTCAGCTTTTTTTGACCCTTTCTCAAATTTGTAATCAATATGTCAAAGCCTTTAGGTGAGGACACGAAATATACCTATATTTATATGCGTATACCACACACTGGTGTATAACGCACACCCTCATTTTAACAAGGAAATTTTAGTAAATAAAAATAAATGTAAAATAAAAGCTCTGAACTCAATGCCACATCATTCCCCCAACTCTGATCCCCCCTGTGCCACATCATTTCCCCTCAAGCTCAGTCTGATCCTCCCTGTGCCACATCATTCCCTCTCCTCCTCAGTTTGATCTCTCGTGTGGCTCATCATTTTATCTCCTGGTCAGTTTGATCCCCCCCCCCATGCCACATCATTTCCCCCCCTTCTCAGTCTGATCCCCTCTGTACCACTTCATTCCCCCCCTCCTCAGTCTGATCTCCCGTGTGACATCAATGCCCCTCCTGCTCAATTTTATCCCCCCTGTGCCACATCTTTCCCCCCTCCTCCTCAGTCTGATCCCCCTTGTGCCACATCATTCCCCCCCTCCTCAGTCTGATCTCACGTGTCACATCAATCCCCCTCCTGCTCAGTTTTATCCCCCATGTGCCACATCTTTCCCCCTCCTCCTCAGTCTGATTCCCCCTGTGCCACATCTTTCCCCCCTCCTCCTCAGTCTGATTCCCCCTGTGCCACATCTTTCCCCCTTCCTCCTCAGTCTGATTCCCCCTGTGCCACATCTTCCCCCCCCCTCCTCCTCAGTCTGATTCCCCCTGTGCCACATCTTTCCCCCCTCCTCCTCAGTCTGATTCCCCCTGTGCCACATCTCCCCCCTCCTCCTAAATGTAAAATAAAAGCTCTGAACTCAATGCCACATAATTCCCCCAACTCTGATCCCCCCTGTGCCACATCATTTCCCCTCAAGCTAAGTCTGATCCTCCCTGTGCCACATCATTCCCTCTCCTCCTCAGTTTGATCTCTCCTGTGCCTCATGATTTTCTCTCCTGGTCAGTTTGATCCCCCCCCCCCATCCCCATGCCACATCATTTCCCCCCCTTCTCAGTCTGATCCCCTCTGTGCCACATCATTCCCCCTCCTTCTCAGTCAGATCCCCCTGTACCACATCATTCCCCCTCTCCTCAGTCTGATCTCCTGTGTGACATCAATGCCCCTCCTGCTCAATTTTATCCCCCCTGTGCCACATCTTTCCCCCTCCTCCTCAGTCTGATCCCCCTTGTGCCACATCATTCCCCCCCTCCTCAGTCTGATCTCACGTGTCACATCAATCCCCCTCCTGCTCAGTTTTATCCCCCCTGTGCCACATCTTTCCCCCCTCCTCCTCAGTCTTATTCCCCCTGTGCACATCTTTCCCCCCTCCTTCTCAGTCTGATTCCCCCTGTGCCACATCTTTCCCCCCTCCTCCTCAGTCTGATTCCCTCTGTGCCACATCTCCCCCCCTCCTCAGTCTGATTCCCCCTGTGCCACATCTTTCCCCCATCTCCTCAGTCTGATTCCCCCTGTGCCACATCTTTCCCCCTACTTCTCAGTCTGATTCCCCCTGTGCCACATCTTTCCCCCTCCTCCTCAGTTCAATCCCCCCCTGTGCCACATCTTTCCCCCCTCCTCCTCAGTCTAATCCCCCCTGTGCCACATCTTTCCCCCATCCTCCTCAGTCTGATTCCCCCTGTGCCACATCTTTCCCCCCTCCTCCTCAGTCTGATTCCCCCTGTGCCACATCTCCCCCCTCCTCCTCAGTCTGATTCCCCCTGTGCCACATCTTTCCCCCCTCCTCCTCAGTCTGATCCCCCCTGTGCCACATCTTTCCCCCCTCCTCCTCAGTCTGATTCCCCCTGTGCCACATCTTTCCCCCCTCCTCCTCAGTCTGATTCCCCCTGTGCCACATCTTCCCCCCTCCTCCTCAGTCTGATTCCCCCTGTGCCACATCTTTCCCCCTCCTCCTCAGTCTGATTCCCCCTGTGCCACATCTTTCCCCCTACTCCTCAGTCTGATTCCCCCTGTGCCATATCTTTCCCCCCTCCTCCTCAGTCTGATCCCCCCCCTGTGCCACATCTTTCCCCCCTCCTCCTAAGTCTGATCCCCCCTGTGCCACATCTTTCCCCCCTCCTCCTCAGTCTGATTCCCCCTGTGCCACATCTTTCCCCCTACTCCTCAGTCTGATTCCCCCTGTGCCACATCTTTCCCCCTCCTCCTCAGTTCAATCCCCCCCTGTGCCACATCTTTCCCCCCTCCTCCTCAGTCTAATCCCCCCTGTGCCACATCTTTCCCCATCCTCCTCAGTCTGATTCCCCCTGTGCCACATCTTTCCCCCCTCCTCCTCAGTCTGATTCCCCCTGTGCCACATCTCCCCCCTCCTCCTAAGTCTGATCACCCCTGTGCCACATCTTTCCCCCTCCTCCTCAGTCTGATCCCCCCTGTGCCACATCTTTCCCCCTCCTCCTCAGTCTGATCCCCTGCTTGTTTTTTTTTTTTTTTTTCTTACCTGGCCTGTGTCTCCGAGCAAGCTCATGCAGCCTCAGGTTGCACAATGCAACACTGAGGAGTGATGTCCTCTTCACAACTCCTTAGTGTGATGTCAGGGTCATCCCTCTTCAGTCTCGGCAGTTGCCGCTGGTCACTGATTTAGAGTTCAAGATCCGCAGCCTGGCCGCACTCACTTTAGAACAGTGACTAGCGGCACTGCTACGGGACCTGAGGCGACACCCAGTTTTGATTTATAGGCATATAACATGCAGGTAGGGTTTCTGCTTTCTATTTTAGTTTAAAAAGTGCATGTTTGACGCTGATAAATACGGTAGATTTTAACATTCTTTAGAAGTTATATACTTCTAAAAATGTGCTAATTGAGAATGCTGGAAATTTGATATAAAATACTTATTTACCTATGGGCCACTAAGCCTAAATTATCATGTTTATGATGGCAGCTAATATTGTTTTGTGTATTCTATGTACTTTTGTCACGATTCGGCTGGCTGGAGGTGGATCCTCTGTGCCAGAGAGGGATTGGCGTGGACCGTGTCGGTGGACCGGTTCTAAGTTGCTACTGGTATTCACCAGAGCCCGCCGCAAAGCGGAATGGTCTTGCAGCGGCGGTAGCAACCAGGTCGTATCCACCGGCAACGGCTCAACCTCTCTGACTGCTGAGATAAGCGCGGTACAAGGGAGTAGACAAGAGCAAGGTCGGACGTAGCAGAAGGTCAGGGCAGGCAGCAAGGATCGTAGTCAGGGGCAACGGCAGGAGGTCTGGAACACAGGCTAGGAACACACAAGGAAACGCTTTCACTGGCACAATGGCAACAAGATCCGGCGAGGGAGTGCAGGGGAAGTGAGGTATAAGTAGGGAGTGCACAGGTGAAGGTACTGATTAAAACCTGCTGCGCCAATCAGTGGCGCACCGGCCCTTTAAATTGCAAAGACCCGGCGCGCGCGCGCCCTAAGGAGCGGGGCCGCGCGCGCCGGGACAGCACAGACGGGGAACGGGTCTGGTAAGGGAATCGAGATGCGCATCGCGAGCGGGCGCGTCCCGCATCGCGAATCGCATCCCGGCTGGGAGCAATATCGCAGCGCACCCGGTCGGCAGGTCTGACCGGGGCGCTGTGAATAAGAGAACGCTGTGAGCGCTCCGGGGAGGAGCGGGGACCCGGAGAGCTCGGCGTAACAACTTGTTTTCTGGAGGTTGCTCGCACTGTTGATATGGGAGAATTTGTAGCGGCAGTTTACATTTCAGAGAGGAATCCCTTGCAGCTGTTGTGTGGGGCCAAGCCCAAACTGGTCTCATCACCCTGCATGAACTTACATGGGGCTCCTCACATTTACAACTCATTGCTAAGTCCTCTTGTCCAGTGGATGTGATAAGTGGTGAAATTAACCAACCTAAGGGCCCAGGGTAGTTGGTACTTTGTTTTGTGGGCAACAGAGCACATTTTTGAATTTTCACCCACCCACCAGCATTACTAAAATATAAAAAGATCAATATATCAAAGTCAGCATACAGTAGCAGTAAGCTATTTTATGTATGGTAGACGTATATGAAGATATATGGAACAAATATTCCTGTACGAAACATGTAAGTAAATGGGTTTGACTCCTTGCATCTGCCATTATCTGCCATTAACTGGTAACTATCCCGATACCAGTATTGATATTGCGACCGATACCGGACATTTGCAAATGTCTTTGATACCTACTCCGACCCAGCGGCCAACATCACTTTAGGTAGTACCCCTGGCACTTACTCATGTACTGCTGTATGGACCCATGCTGTACAATGTTGGTACAACCCAGTTCTGCTGTCTGCAACATGACATTTTCTAGAGGAGCATGTGCCATTCATATGCCTCCTCCATAACATTACAGGAGTCACAGTACTTCCCCAGGTCTAGAAGGACATAGCAAGCTTCTCCATTTGAAATAAGCCATCCTCAAGAGAGAGTTGTGGTTTAAGAAAGGAGATACCTAAGGATTAGAAAGCATCATAATATGTTAAACATATTTAAAGTTTTGCGACAGAATAAGGCACAAAAATTATAGGCCCAGATTTATCGATCTGCCTAAAGCCAGATCACTTAGCAACCAATCACAGCTCCAAAGCTCAGTAAAGGGGTACTCCATCCCTAGACATCTTATCCCCTATCCAAAGAATAGGGGATAAGATGTCTCATCACGGGGGTCCTGACACTGGGACCCCCCCACGATCAATCACAGCTCCAAAGCTCATTAAAGGGGTATTCCACCCCTAGACATCTTATCCTCTATCCAAAGGATAGGGGATAAGATGTCTGATCACGGGGTCCTGACACTGGGACCCCCCACGATCTCCGTGAAGCACCTGAAAGTTATTTTTTCAAAACGCTGGGTTTGGGTGGCCGTGATTGTGATGTCACACCACGCCCCCTTGTGATATCACACCACGCCCCTTCCATTCATGTCTATAGAAGGGGGGTGATAAGATGTCTAGGGGCGAAGTAAGATGTGAAAGCTAGAATGTAATTGGTTGTTATGGGCAAAACAAGACAGTCTTGGCATCAGGCAAATTGATAAATCAATTCTTCAAATCAAAAATAAGGAAAAAAGTAGTAATAGCAGAGACATAAGTGTCCACCTCAACATCTTCCAAATTGCACACATTACAGAGTAAACACCAGTTACAATTGATTAAAGGGAAGGCCCATAACAGAATGTATAAAGGCAACATGGAATGGATATTGGGAAAAGTGCATTAAAGCATTAGACACGTGCGACTAACAAAACTAGAAATCGTGCCTGACATACAGAATGACATAAACACAGACATTCACAATATTCACTGCATGCAGGAAGGTCTCCTCTTACGCAGAGCACCTAAAGCATAGCTCTTATAGAGAGACTCCTATTCGTTTAAGTTTCACAGGGGTATAATAGAGATGTAGGATAAAGCGTGACTGTATCAAAAAATAACCTCATGCATACCAAGTTGCCAGTTGGTATTTCATGAAATTAGGACAAGTGTACAGTTTTCCTCAGAAGGGCTCTTGGAGAGACAATGGGTTTTGAGAAGCGCTTAGACACCACCGACCAAACTACTGCCTTTCTTCTAATGGGACCAAGAAATAGTTGGAAGCAGAGAAAAATCTATACAGTCTGCTAGTAGGGCTCTCATAAGATCCCATGAGGGCTCCAGCCAGGGCTGTTGCTATGTTAGAGAGATCAATATCTATTCACCAAGCTGCATAGACCAATTGAGATAGGAAGGAGGGAAATAATTATACAAATTAGAAGTCGCCATGCCGCCTTGTTGTTTTGGCACATGGAGAAGATCCAGACAGAGTCTAGGAGGTTTGCCCTGCCAGTAGAAGGATCTCAGCACACCATCTAATCATTAAAAAAAAAAAACTGGGGGCTGGGAGCCTATGGAACCATTCCACAGTGAAGAAGGGAGAGAAGTTAGATGTTGGAAGAATATTGTTCAGCCAAGATTCTAGGAAGGCCACCAGATCAGACCGCTCCCTCTTCTTTGGGAGACCCACATTTGTTTCTCCTCATGTGATTTTTTACAGTCTTCAGCCCGCTCAGCCTTGACCTGCTTCTGGAGAGCGATGATTTTATGAGGTATTGGGTGCAGGATGTCTTCCTTATCAGAGACATGATGCTTCACCTCAACTATGCATTCCCTGAGCTTCTATGTCTCATGAGAACTTATGGCCAATAGTCGAAGCAGTGTACTGTGAACATCCAGGAGAGTGGAGAAGCGCTGGGCTAATAGACACATCCTCAAGATTGACAACGGAGGATTTGACAAGTTTCGTACAAAGTGGTCAGAGGATCAAAAGAATTGGCTGAGCATTTTTATAGCATGAGTGGAGTACAGTTCTTAAAAGGCCAGCACTTACCACTTGTACAATTGACAGAGTCCAGCAACTAGGAGAAAAGCCACAGGGGGGAACAGAGCTCTGTAGTAGAGTTCAGCAGGTCACTTCACAGATGGGGACCACATAGAGGGACACACACAGCAAACAGAGATATCATGTGAAGAGCACCAGCTTACTAAGTAGTAGATTTAACAGAGGGGTGCACTAGGTGCTGTGTAGTAGCAGGCAACAGGACACAGTTAATAAAGGCACAGCCCAGAGCAGGCAGACACATTGGCGAGAGGGAGGTGTCTCCAATCTCACATGCAAAATCCAGGGGGAGAGTAAGGGTCCCACAGGAGCACAGGTGTGTAAAGGAGGAATGCCAGTGGTATTCTCATACAGGGAAGTCAACTTGTCATGGACCCAGCAGCAGGCACAGATCAGTCAGGAGCCCGCTGAAGCCGTGCTGCACACATTGAGGAAGAGGCTTCTCTCACCAGAACCTCTACAGAGAAAATGCAGGAGCTTGCCTAGATGCTACCGCTCACTATGGCATTAAAGCCACACCTCCCTCCCCCTTTTATTATCGCGAATCTGACAAAAGCCTGTTTTCACAGTCCATGTGGGTAGAATTTATAGAAACTACCCCCTGCTCCTTGGAGGCAATTCTCAGACGTTGGCTGTAATACAAGAGTCCTTGAAAGTAAGTCTCCTTTTGGTGCTAAAGAATAAGTTGCATAACTGCTAAATAATGCCAATATAAAGTTCACTATTGCATAGCTTGGAAATAAAATACTATTTACACATTAATTGGTAGTAGTGCAAAAGATATTAGTAGCATGGTGTTTTTAGAATATATCAAACCCCAACAAGCTCTTTGCCTTATGCTCTTGGCCTAACTACAGGTACTGATAGTCTTAAACTAGCTGCATATCAATGAAGCCAACATGGCCTAAATTACTGTAGACTTGGTAATTGTGTACTCCAGTCAGTGTACATTTTTAAAGTATCTGTACTAAGCAGAGCAGAGGATCCCTGGCCCCCACCCTCCTGGGTGGTGGAATCTGTTGCAGAAGGGTCATGGGGGCTGCCCTTCCATGTGGCATTAACCCTTGGTTCCGGGAGTAGTTTTTACTCAGTAGCCCTAGAATCACAGGAGTAAGGCAGAAGTGAATCCACAATAGTGGTAATGGACCTGTTCTAAGGTACAGGAAGTGAAGAGATGGCAGAGGGAAGCAGCCACGGACCCAGCTGGTGTTGTAAAGTCCTTTTCATCAGAAGCCTCCCACTCCATCACAGTAGTGGGAGACACAGAAGCAAGTGGCCTACAGACCATTAGCGAATAGCCTAAGAGAGAGCTCACGCCACTGGATTGGAGCTAACCCCTTACGAGCAAGATATCCCATAGTTAAAACTATGAGGGAATCTGTCTATCAATAGTTAGATAGTGTCCCCCGCTGAAAGGAAGGGCAGAAACATAACAGTCACACGATGAGTGAATAAAAATGGTGCAAAAGATATGTATATTAAATTGGGATGCGCTGAAAGGGAAATTTTGGGCCGAAACCGAAAGTTTAGGCTGTGCTTTGCCGAAAACTTAAACCAAAAATACATTGCCCCGTCCCCTTTTTTTATATAGTTTTTGTCACATTTTATAACTTTTTATTGGAATGTGATGTGACCATAATCAGCAACTTTTGTGGAAATTTTTTTCTGTGTTTATGCCGTTCACACGGCAGGATCAGAAACAAAATAATTTAATAGTTGGGACAGTTAAGCACGTGGCGATACCAAATATATACATTTTTTATCAGCAATTTTTCGTTTACATATTTTTTTGCATTTACGCCATTCACATGGCAGGATCAGAAACAAAATGATTTAATGGTTGGGACAATTATGCACATGGCGATACCAAATATGTTTATTATTATTATTCTTTCATATTTTTTTTATATGGAAAAAGGGAAAAGGAGGGTGATATCAACTTTTATGGAAGGGGGTTAGTGGATGTTTTTTTTTTTACTTTTATAAAAAAAATTTTTTTTTTTTTTTTTTTTTTACACTTTGCTAGTTCCCTTAGGGGATTTTTAGGAGGAATCATTAGATTCCTCATACAGATCAATGGAGTTCCATAGAACTCTATTGGTCTGTGTGCTCTGTGATCATTTGGTTGAGCCTGCTTAGCCAGGCTCAATCAAATGAAGAGCCACAGACCCCAGGGATGCAGAGGTATTCCCTCCGGCTACCTCCATAGTGTATATCCCCCGCGATCCACCCTACTGGACCACCAGGGAGTGTTTAAAGCCCCCTTTATATGCCCCTGTCAGCTTTGACAGAGGCGATCTAAAGGGTTAATAGCGGGCCGCGGCGATCGAAGTGTGTCGGCTATTAGCTGCGGCGCCCTACTACAGGAATCAGCAGGGGGCTGTCGGGTATGGCCCGGGCTCGAGGAAGGAGATCGCGCCATACACTGTGGCAACTAGTTAAATGATGGACATCGGAGCAATCTCCGATGTCCTTCATTACAGGCAGATGTCCGCTACTGATAGCATGTATGTCATGGGTCTGGAGAGGGTTAAGCCACGCATACCAAAATTATCGGCGGAAAATTCACTCGAAATGGACATTTTCGACAGATAATTTCCGGCGGCCGAAATTTCGGTGCATCCCTAATATTAAATATTAAGACTGAGTGCAAGTATCAATATATTTTTTCATGTACTCAATGATACCTGTTACGCCGAGCGCTCCGGGTCCTGCATCCATCCCGGAGCGCTCACGGCATGTATCCTCCTGCAGCACCCCGGTCTGTCCCTCTGACCGGGAGCACTGCTACAGTGCTGCCGGTGGGGATGCGATCCGCGTGGCGGCACAAGTCCGCCCGCGGGTCGCATCCCGTTCCACTTACCTCCCTCTGCCTTCTGTGTCCTCCCGGCGCGCGCGGCCCCGCTCTCTAGGGCGCGCGCGTGCCGGCTCTCTTAAATTTAAAGGGCCAGTGCACCATTAATTGGTGCCTGGCCCAATTACTGTGAAACGTATAAAACACCACTTCCCCTTCCTGTCCTCGCCGGATCTTGTTGCCTAGTGCCTAGAGAAAGCGTTTCCTGAGCAAGTCCATCCCGCTTTGCGGCGGGCTCTGGTGAATACCAGTAACCCCTTAGACTCCGTTCCCTTGCTACGGCCCACGCCATCACCTCTCTGGCACAGAGGATCCACCTCCAGTGTCCTCACCATCCGCCAGCCCGGGTCTTGACAGTAGATGCGGCCATGGATTCCACTGAGGTGCCGCTACCAAGCCTTGGAGACCTCACCACCGTTGTGGCTCAACAGTTTCAACAGGTAGTCCAACAAGGACATCAGTTGTCCCAACTGAATTCAATGGTTCAGCAACTTCTGCCTCTACGGCAGCAGCTATCATCTCCGCCAGCTCCTGCACCTCCTCAACTGCAAGCTGCCGCTTCCAGTACCAGAGTCCGTCTTTCTCTTCCTGACAAGTTTGACGGGGACTCTAAGTTGTGCCGTGGCTTCCTGACCCAGTGTTCTCTGCACTTGGAGCTGTCGGCTGACCAATTTCCAACTGAACGGTCAAAGGTGGCATTCGTGGTCAGCTTACTTTCTGGAAAGGCATTGTCTTGGGCCACTCCGATTTGGGACCGCAGCGATCCTGTCACCGCTTCAGTCCAGACCTTCTTCTCAGAAGTACGCTCTGTCTTTGAAGAACCAGCCCGGGTTTCTTCAGCCGAGACGGCTTTGTTGAATCTAGTCCAAGGAAACTCTACAGTGGGCGATTCCGCCATTCAGTTTCGGACTCTTGCCTCAGAATTAGCCTGGATTAATGAGGCTCTCTGTGCGACCTTCAAGAAAGATTTATCCAGCCACATCAAAGGTGTTCTGGCCGCACGAGAGATACCCTCAACCCTGTCTGAACTAAATTAATTTGGCCACCCGCATTGACATGTGTTTTTCAGAAAAACGACAGGAGGGTCTTGTTCACACCAGGCGGTTTCCCCGCCTAACTCCTCTCTTTCAGCATCCGCTGCAACCTTTTTCTGTGCCTTCCGCCGAGGAGGCTATGCAAGTGGATCGGTCTCGCCTGACCCAACTTGAGAGGACTCGTCGTAGGAATGAGAACCTTTGCCTTTACTGTGCGAGCTCCGAGCATTTCCTAAAGGACTGTCCTCTTCGTCCTCCGCGTCTGGGAAGATGCACGCACCTAGTAAACGTGGGAGAGGCGTTACTGCGTGTGGATTCATCCTCTCCACGTCTGACGATTTCTGTACGGATTTCTTTGCCTGCTAAAATTGCCTTTTCTGCTGTAGCCTTTCTGTACTCTGGTTCAACAGGAAATTTCATTGAGGCCTCATTAGTCAACAGATTCAACATCCCTGTGACTCGTCTCGTGAAGCCCCTCTACATTTCCTCCGTGAGTGGACAGAATCTGGACTGTACTGTGCGCTATCGCACAGAGCCCTTGCACATGAACATTGGTGTCCTCCATCATGAGGACATTGAAATTTTTGTGCTTCCCAACTGTACCTCAGAAGTCCTACTTGGCTTTCCTTGGCTCCAGCGCCACTCACCTATCCTCGACTGGTCTTCTGGTGACATTAAGAGTTGGGGTCCTACCTGTCACAAGCGATGCCTGAAGACTTTACCCACCAGTCAAGTACCCATCGCTTTGCCTCTGCCAGGCCTGCCTAAGGCCTACCAGGACTTTTCTGATGTTTTTTGTAAAAAGCAAGCTGAGATCTTACCACCACACAGACCCTTTGACTGCCCTATTGACTTGCTTCCTTGTACTTCTCCGCCTCGTGGCAGGATTTATCCACTCTCTGTTCCAGAGACTCAAGCCATGTCCGAGCATGTTCAAGAAAATCTGAAAAAAGGATTTATCAGAAAATCTTCTCCTGCTGGAGCAGGGTTCTTCTTCCTTGCTAAGAAAGATGGATCCCTACATCCATGCATCGATTACCGCGGTTTAAATAAAATTACAGTTAAGAACTGTTATCCACTCCCCCTTATCTCAGAACTGTTTGACCGTCTGCGGGGAGCAAACATTTTTACCAAACTTGATCTAAGAGGGGCTTATAATCTTATCCGTATACGTGAAGGAGATGAGTGGAAGACTGCATTCAACACCCGTGACGGACATTTTGAATATCTTGTTATGCCTTTTGGCCTTTGCAATGCCCCTGCAGTTTTCCAGGACTTTGTAAATGAAATTTTTCGTGACATGCTGTATACTTGTGTAGTAGTCTATCTGGATGACATTCTTATTTTTTCTTCCAACTCTGAGGAACATCGCCTCCATGTCCGTCTGGTGTTACAGCGCTTACGCAAAAATCATCTTTATGCTAAGATTGAAAAATGTCTCTTTGAACGTAGCAGTCTACCTTTCCTGGGATACATAGTGTCCAGTCAAGGCCTTCAAATGGACCCTGACAAGCTTTCTGCGGTACTGGATTGGCCACGCCCCTCTGGACTGCGAGCTATCCAACGAAAATGTCTCTTTGAACGTAGCAGTCTACCTTTCCTGGGATACATAGTGTCCAGTCAAGGCCTTCAAATGGACCCTGACAAGCTTTCTGCGGTACTGGATTGGCCACGCCCCTCTGGACTGCGAGCTATCCAACGTTTCCTCGGGTTCGCTAACTACTATCGTCAATTTATTCCCCACTTCTCCACCATCGTTGCACCTATTGTAGCATTGACCAAGAAAGACGTGAACCCGAGGTCCTGGTCACCAATGGCGGAGGAGGCCTTTAACCATCTCAAGGCTGCCTTCGCTTCTGCTCCTGTTCTGTCCAGGCCTGATCCCTCAAAGCCTTTTATCCTCGAAGTGGACGCTTCTTCTGTCGGTGCCGGTGCTGTTTTAACTCAAAAAAACGCTACTGGAGAAAATCGCACTTGCGTTTTTTTCTCCAAGACTTTCTCTCCTGCAGAAAAAAATTATTCGATTGGAGATCGTCAACTTTTGGCCATTAAATTGGCACTTGAAGAGTGGAGACATCTTTTGGAGGGCTCCCTGTTTCCCATCATCATTTACACGGATCCTAAAAATGTATCGTATCTCCAGACTGCCCAGCGATTAAATCCTCGCCAAGCTAGATGGACATTGTTTTTTGCTCGCTTCAATTTTGAAATTCATTTTCGCCCAGCCGACAAGAACGTCCGAGCTGACGCAACGTTCCACTGATGTCTCCGAATCTGAAGCCCCTCCACAGCACATAATACCTCCTGAGTGTCTGATCTCCTCCACTCCTACCACTCTTGTGCAAATTCCTCCAGGGAAGACCTTTGTACCTACACGCCTTCGCCTCAAAATTCTTAACTGGGGTCACTCTTCTCTTTTGGCCAGACATGCTGATGTCAAGAAGTCTGTGCAGTTGATTTGCAGACACTATTGGTGGCCTTCCTTGGAGAGGGAGGTGACGGATTTCGTTCGGGCTTGTACTACCTGTGCCCGTGACAAGACTCCACGCCAAAAGCCGGCAGGTCTCCTCCTTCCTTTACATGTACCTGAACAGCCATGGTCCCATATTGCTATGGACTTCATCACCGATCTGCTACCATCCCGCAATAATACAGTCATCTGGGTGGTCGTTGATAATTTTTCTAAAATGGCTCATTTTGTCCCTCTGCCGAGTCTTCCTTCTGCGCCACAATTGGCTAAACAATTTTTTCTTCATATTTTTCGCTTTCCCGGGCTTCCCACGCACATCGTCTCAGACAGAGGCGTCCAATTTGTTTCAAAATTTTGGAGGGCACTCTGCAGTCAATTAAAGATCAAACAAAATTTTTCTTCTGCTTACCACCCTCAATCCAACGGTCAAGTGGAGAGAGTAAATCAGATTCTTGGTGACTACCTGCGACATTTTGTCTCCTCTCGCCAAGATGATTGAGTCGACCTTCTGCCCTGGGCTGAATTTTCGTACAATTTTAAAAACTCTGAGTCTTCTTCCAAATCCCCATTTTTTTGTGGTGTATGGCCGTCACCTGCTTCCCCCCCTCCCCATCCCCACTTCCTCTGAGGTTCCTGCCGTGGATGAATTGACGCAAGATTTTTCTTCCATCTGGCGTGAGACTCAAAAGTCGCTTCTACTGGCCTCATCTCGAATGGAGAGACATGCTGACAAAAAGAGAAGGGTTCCTCCTGTATTCTCCCCTGGTGACAAGGTATGGCTTTCCCCGATTTTTAGGCCCTTTCAAAGTAAAAAAACAAATCAACCCTGTCTCTTACCAACTTCATCTTCCCCCCTCTCTCCGTATTCCTAACTCTTTCCATGTTTCTCTACTCAAGTTATTCTCCCAAGGTCCTGGTCCCTACCCCTGTCTCCGGTTCCTCCGACATCTTTGCTGTAAAAGAAATTCTGGCATCCAAAACCATCAGAGGTAAAAAAAAAATTCTGATCAATTGGGAGAATTGCGGCCCTGAGGAGAGGTCCTCGGAGCCTGATAAGGAGCTCATTCGTAAGTTCTTAGGATCCAAAAAGAGGGGGAGACCAAAGGGGGGGGGGTACTGTTACGCCGAGCGCTCCAGGTCCCACATCCATCCCGAAGCGCTCACGACGTGTATCCTCCTGCAGCACCCCGGTCTGTCCCTCTGACCGGGAGCGCTGCTACAGTGCCGCCGCCGGGGATACGATCCGCGTGGCGGTACAAGTCCGCCCGCGGGTCGCATCCCGTTCCACTTACCTCCCTCTGCCTTCTGTGCCCTCCCGGCGCACGCGGCCCAGCTCTCTAGGGCGCGTGCGCGTGCTGGCTCTCTTAAATTTAAAGGGCCAGTGCACCATTAATTGGTGCCTGGCCCAATTACTGTAAAATGTATAAAACACCACTTCCCCTTCCTGTCCTCACCGGATCTTGTTGCCTAGTGCCTAGAGAAAGCGTTTTCTGAGTGTCCATTGCCTTTGTTCCCAGAACCTTTAGTGTTGCCCCTGACTACGAACCTTGCCGCCTGCCCTGACCTTCTGCTACGTCTGACCTTGCCTTGTCCTTTTGTACCGCGTCATCTCAGCTGTCAGAGTGGTTGAGTCGCTACCGGGTGGAACGACCTGGGGGTTACCGCCGCAGCAAGTCCATCCCGCTTTGCAGCGGGCTCTGGTGTATACAAGTAACCCCTTAGTCTCCGTTCCCTTGGTACGGCCCACGCCATCACCTCTCTGGCACAGAGGATCCACCTCCAGTGTCCTCACCATCCGCCAGCCCGGGTCCTGACAATACCAATACGGATACCTTTTTTTTTTTTTTGTCATGTGATGAGGCAGAGGAGAAGCCTTAGGTGAAAGTTGAGCACAAGGCCCTCACTGACACTCAATATTAAGATAATAATTAACATAAGTAAGATATTCCCCCAGTAGTTAAGTAGTGAATCTCCCCAATTAGGTACAAGCCCCTTAGTAGTTGGTAGGGAATCCCCCTATTAGGTAGAATTCTGCAGCAAGTGGTTAGGTAAGGAATTCCCCCCTATTAGGTACAAGGTAGATAGGGAATCCTCCACTTTCAGGTAGAAGCTGCCAGTAGTTAGGTAGTCAGGTAAATGCAAATAAAGAACTTATGGAAAGGCACAGTGCTGAAATTTGTTGTTCACTAATGTGGACTTCTAGCTCAAAGGTGGGTGCTTAGCTCCAGGACCAGACCCACGTCCAGAGAAACAATGAAATCTAAAAAGAAAGCAGCATCCTAGCAACTTACGGTTGAAGCAGAGCCAGTGGACACTTAGGACACATTCATACTACGGAATCTCCGCCCAGAGATATTCTGGGCAGAAATTTATTCTGAAGCAGGGTGGGCAGAACAAGCCAGCACCAGTACCAGACTGCCCCAAAAGAATGAACTTGTTCATTCTTTCGGTGGAGTTTGGTGTCCGGAATTTCCGAGACAGAACGTCTATAGTTTGTATGGTGCAGCAGAATCCCAGTGAGAACAATACGAGGCTGCTGCACCGTATTTTCTATGTGGAATTCTGGAGCGGGATTCCCGCTAAAAAAATCCATAATGTGAATGGGCCCTTAGGGTTAGAGGCTGCCTCTGTCTGCTTACAGAGTCAACTGGTGAGCAAAAGATGGATTTTGAAAGGCAGATTACCGTCTTCACAGCGGGAGCTCTACCAAGCATTTCTTCACCTGCCCTCCCGCCCTCTCCATATAATATTTGGGTCTGTGTTTCCTTGTTTTATATGTCTGTGTCTACACACTTGAAAAAAGAGTGCAACGCTATTCATACCTCTTGAGATTATAAATATCTGTTTTATAAACATTTACTACAACTAAAAGGAACAAAGTGAACATAGGATAGTAGTGGTAGAAACCAATAGTATGTTTACTTTTTAACCCTTTAACGGCCAAGCCCATTTTCACATTAAGGACCAGAGCGTTTTTTGCACATCTGACCACTGTCACTTTAAGCATTGATAACTCTGGCATGCTTTTACTTTTCATTCTGATTCCGAGATTGTTTTTTCGTGACATATTCTACTTTATGTTAGTGGTAAATTTTCGTCGATTCTTGCATAATTTCTTGGTGAAAAATTCAAAAATTTGATGAAAAAATTTATATTTTGCATTTTACCAACTTTGAAGCTCTGTGTTTGTAAGGAAAATAGATATTTCACATAAATTATATATTTATTCATCTATACAATATGTCTACCTCATGTTTGCATCATAAAGTTGACATGTTTTTACTTTTGGAAGACATCAGAGGGCTTTTTTCAGGGACCAGTTCAGTTTTGAAGTGGATTTTAAGGGCCTTCATATTAGAAATACCCCAAAAATGACCCCATTATAAAAACTGCACCCCTCAAAGTATTGAAAATGACATTCAGTAAGTGTGTTAACCCTTTAGGTGTTTCACAGGAATAGCAGCAAAGTGAAGGAGAAAATTCTAAATCTTCATTTTTTACACTCGCATGTCCTTGAATTTTTACAAGGGGTAAAAGGAGAGAAATCTTCCTAAAATTTGTAACCCAATATCTCTTGTGTAAGGAAATATCTCATATGTGTATGTCAAGTGCTCTGCGGGTGCACTACAAGGCTCAGAAGGTAAGGAGCGACAATGGGATTTTGGAGAGTGAGTTTTTCTGAAATGTTTTTTGGGGGGCATGCCACATTTAGGAAGACTCTATGGTGCCAGAACAGCAAACAAAAACCCACATGGCATACTATTTTTGAAATTACACCCCTCAAGGAACGTAACAAGGGGTACAGTGAGCCTTAACACTCCACAGGTGTTTGACGACTTTTTGTTAAAGTTGGATGTCTAAATGAATTTTTTTTTTCACTAAAGTGCGGTTTTTTCCCCAAATTTTTCATTTTTATAAGGGGTAATAGGAGAAAATGCCCCCCAAAACTTGTAACCCCATCTCTTCTGAGTATGAAAATACCCCATGTGTGGACATCAAGTGCACTGCGGCCGCACTACAATGCTCAGAAGAGAAGTAGTCATATTTGCAAATTTTGCTGAAATGGGGGGCATGTCGCATTTAGGAAGCCCCTATGGTGCCAGAACAGCAAAAAAAAAAAAAAAACAACAACACATGGCATACTGTTTTGGACACTATACCCCTCAAGAAACGTAACAAGCAGTACAATGTTTGATAAATGTTCATTAAAGTGGAATGTGAAAAGGAAAACATTTATTTTTTTACACTAAAATGCTGGGGTTACCCCAAATTTTTCATTTTTACAAGTGGTAAAAGGAGTAAATATCACTGTAAATATGTAACTACATTTCTTTGGAGTAAGGACATACTTCATATCTGGGCGTAAACAGCTCTGCAGGTGCACACCGGTCACGGAAGTGCAGGAGCGCAGTCAGGGGCCTTGAGCTTCTACATAGCTGCCTATGGAGCCAGAACAATGGGACCCCCCTCAATAAGCGTTACATGGAGTAAATTACTAAAATGGGGTACAGTGGGACATAAAATAATAAAACAGGTTATGTACCCAGAATGATGACCCAAAGCATAGCCAAAACTAAAAAAATATGCCCAGCCCAAACCCTATGCTCTGAATCATCATTCTGGGAATGTGATGTGTGTGGCCATCCTTAACCTGTTGCCCCAAATGCGCACACCACTCAGGTGGAGAGAGAGCGCTCCGCATTTGAGGTAACATAAAAAAGTCCCCGATGATAGTGACTCAGTGACCCATGACCCATTTTTGGAAAAAAATACCCCAGAGGTCTTATCAGGTCTTATTTTTTGGGGGGTAATTTAGTTTTTTTATGTGGTTAAAAAGTGGAATGTACTCTGGACTTAGTACATTGGGGTTAAATTATGGAAAATTTTAATAAAAAGGGAAAATTTTGTACTCCATGGAAGTGTGATACTCCCTGAAGCAATCCTTAATGCAGAGGCCTGGAAGATCGGGGCAAGTGTCACATTGAGTGGCGGTATCCTTCCGTATCCCCCTCTTGTGTCACACACTGCATTTTTTCTGGGATCGTCCCTTCTTTCCAGTGTGGGAGACCTCACCTGGAAAGTGCTGGCCTGGGGCGATCCTGACACCTATAACTTCAGTTCCTTGGGAACTCTGCCCTGCTCTTTCCCGGTCGCCAAAGATCAGGGCCTTTAGGACTTCTTCTTGGAACTGAAGGTATGTCCCTGTGTTGCCAGCATGCTGGGACAATACAAAAGAGTTGTACACGGCAACCTGTACCAAGTAGATCACAACTTTTTTGTACCAAAAACCGCGTTTTGCGCATAACGCTGTATGGCTTGAGGACTTGATCAGAGAGATCAACTCCCCACATATACTGATTGTAGCCCAGAATACAATCAGGCTTGAGGACCGTTGTTGTGGTACCTCGCACAGGGACAGGTGAGCTGCCATTACCATGAATTGTGGTCAGCATAATAGGGATGTAAGAAAAAATCGACTCGTGCGATTATCGCGATTTTTTGTTCCGCAATACTGAATCGATTTTAAAATTCAGAGAATCGATTTTTTTAATAAATTATTATGATTAACATTTACGGTATTTCACTCACTGAGTCACAGTCCTATTTGTCTGTCTAATTTTTTTTATAACACTTGTAACACAACTCCTGACCACTAGTTGGCAGTGTACCTGTTATCAGCTCTGTCCCACTCGCAGGCTGCTACCGCGAGACTACAGACTCAGAACAAACAGGAAGGAGAACGTACGCACTCACAGGACAACTCTCGCGGGATCTTGTTCTTTCTCAGCTAGAATAAGTTTTCCCAAGCTTTTAATAGGGAATATCGCGATATATCGAATCGCCACCCTGTTATCGCGATTCGAATCGAATCGCCAAATTATTGGCGATTCACACCCCTACAGCATAATGACATCCCTCTTAGGGTGCATTCACACCACGTTTTGTACATACAGGTGTCGGATCCGGCGGGGGGAGGGGCAAACCGGGCGCTCTCGTATCCCGGTCGGATCAGCCCGTGACTCCATTTACTTTAATGACCCGACCGGAGTCAAACGGTGACTCCGGTCGGCTCAGTTTGGACCCGTATGCGGTTTCCTGACCGGACCTAAAACCGTAAGTGTACATTAGTAGCGTTTCATGTCAGAGTTACCGCGCCCGTTTCTAGGGAATATACTGGCGGAAGATGAGTCTCCCCTTAAAACTGATAAAAGACTCATCTATTGAGGGCTCCTTGAGGGGTACGTAGTCCTCCAAAAATTTGGCCCCAAAGTGATCGATGACAGGCCTCACTTTATAAAGCCTGTCATAAGCGGGATACACTTATCAGTGTAATGGAGGCATTTCCGAATGGACTCGAACGGCCTCCGTGCCATGACCATACTGTAAAGCGGGGTCTGGTAGATGACACTGGGGTTTTTGACCAGGCCCATATGCAGCACGAGGCCCCAAAATGTCCTCATTTTGGCTGCATCAATGGCGTACCATTCATTGGGCCTAGCCAATAGCGAATCTGGGTGGTGGGCGATGAACTGCTGGGCGTCCAGATTTGTCTGCTCCACCATATGATTGACAAAGCTGTCACTGAAAAAATAACTAAAATAGTCAATTTCAGTGTATCCAGCCGTGTCAATCCGGATTCCTGAGTCGCCAACAAACTCAGGAATCCGTGGCTGATAACCCTCTGGGGGTCTCCAGACAGGTTTGCCGGAAGGGGGCTCTGATACACTTGTCTGAGAGTGTCGGACTCCTATTTTAAGCGGCATGGACGCTCGTACAAGTGTCAGCCACTGGGTCACTTTCATGCGGGGTGCGTGGCCTCGCCTGGTGGCATCTCCGCCGCTGTACAGGGGGCTCATCATCAGTGCTAGATGATGAGGAGGAGAGAAAGAACACAGAAAAGTAGGATCTTCCTCGTCCTCACTCGAAGATTTGGAGTCGGAGGCAAGTAAAGCGTATGCCTCCGCCGCCGAAAATGCCCGGCGAGCCATCACCTTTTCTATACGTTGGCGGGGGGGGGGGGGGGCAGTGGCGGGGGGGAAGGTGTGTGTATGTGTGCGGGGGGGGGGAGAAGTATGTAGTGTGCGTGCTTGGTGTAACTTTTATATACAGGGTGGGCCATTTATATGGAAACGCTTTAATAAAATGGGAATGGTTGGTGATATTAACTTCCTGTTTGTGGCACATTAGTATATGTGAGAGGGGAAACTTTTCAAGATGGGTGGTGACCATGGCGGCCATTCTGAAGTTGGCCATTTTGAATCCATCTTTTGTTTTTTTCAATAGGAAGAGGGTCATGTGACACATCAGTGCATAAAGAGGGAAACACATAATCATGTAGGCCACTGGATATGCGAAATTGCTACATGATGATGTGTTTCCCTCTTTAAGCACTGAAGCTGGCACGTCCCCTGAATTTTTCCAGCAAGATGGTGCACCACCACATTATGGATGTCAGGTCCGAGCATTCCTAGATGAACAGTTTCCTGGAAAGTGGATTGGTCGTCATGGGCCAGTTGAACAATTCACAGCAGGAACAATTAATAGCTTTAAAACAGGGTTAGATACATTCCTGGAACAAAATAACATTAATGCTTATGCAGAATTATAAAACAACATCCCTTCCCCTTATCCCCTTACACCCTTCCCTTCAATTCCCTGGTTGAACTTGATGGACGTATGTCTTTTTTCAACCATACTAACTATGTAACTATGAATGGCCCCCAAAGTCTCCCGATCTGACCCCCTTAGACTTTTATCTTTGGGGTCATCTGAAGGCAATTGAACACATTTTATAAGTGGTCAGAAACTTGTAAATAACTCATGAAAGAATAAAGTTACGTTAAAACCAATCACATTGTTTTTCTTGTGAAATTCCCAACAAGTTTGATGTGTCACATGACCCTCTTCCTACAGAAAAAACAAAAGTTGGATTCAAAATGGCCAACTTCAAAATGGCCGCCATGGTCACCACCCATCTTGAAAAGATTCCCCCCTCACATATACTAATGTGCCACAAACAGGAAGTTAATATCAACAACCATTCCCATTTTATTAAGGTGTATCCATATAAATGACCCACCCTGTATAATGGTATGTGATTATAAATCACACATGCGCTATATGGGGGAAAAAATGCTGCGGACAAAAAAAAAAAATGGGGGGGCCAAATGCAGCGCCCTGAACCACTAATAGGGCCCGGGTCATGTTGAACAATCTGCTAGTTATTAGCTGGGGAGGTAAGCTATGCAGACAGAAAAAATGTTGGATCTGACAGCGGGCCAGGGAGTCAAGCACGCTGTCACCAACTTCCGGGGCTTATAACTAATGATTCCACTGGGTTTCAGGAGTGTGGGCAACATGGCAAAAGTTTTTCTAATGACAGTAACACTTTATTTTATTTATTTTATTTTATTCTGTGATAATGATAGAACTCTCACTGTTGTGTACTATTCATACAGGCATTTTTGCTGTTATGTCAGTGGGTCCAATATTTTTGACATGAACAATAGTGCAGTCTACAGTTCTAATACCATTAGGAATCTCCGGGACCCTGACAGAACCTTCTGAATTTTAACCCCTTAAGGACCCATGGGTATGCCCTGGCCCCCTGGTACTTAAGGACCCAGGGCGTACCTGTACCCCCGTGGGAATTTCGGTCCCTGCCACGCACCGGTTGGGGACTGGACAGGGGTGACTCCTGATATCTATCAGCAGGCATCCTGTGCAATCTTGCGGCGATTCTGGGTCATACGGGTCTCCGGTGAATACGGTCATACGGGTCATACGGTCATACGGGTCTCCACAGAAAATAAGGGGGATCGGGGTTGTCCAAGACGGAAGGGGTGCCACCACTTCTATCCCTGCTATTGGTCGTTCAGAAGCAATGAACAATATCAGATCGGGGGGGGGGGGGTAACTTTCGTTTCCCTCGCTCTGCCCACCCACTGTAGTCCGGACAGAGTGGGGGAACCGACAGTGACCGGTGCCGAAAGTCCACTCACCATCGGCGGCGGCAGTGGGTGGTGATCGACGGCAGCAGAGGACGGCGATGTGGCTCCCTGGATCCTACGAAAGCCAGTGAGTTGCCTAGCAACCTCTGGAGGGCTACAGTTTGGAGAGCACTATACAGTGGTCTTTAAACTATAGCCCTCCAGATGTTGCAAAACTACAACTCCCAGCATGCCCAGACAGCTGTTTGCTGTCTGGGCATGCTGGGATTTGTAGTTTTGCAACATCTGGAAGGCCACAGTTTGGAAATCACTGTGCAGTGGTCTCTAAACTGTAGCCCTACAGATGTTGCAAAACTGCAAATCCCCGCATGCTCAAACAGCAAACAGCTGTCTCGGCATGCTGGGAGTTGTAGTTGCGTAACCTCCAGCTGTTACATAACTATATCCACCAGCATGCCCTTCGGCGATCAGTACATGCTGGGAATTGTAGTTTTGCAACAGCTGGAGGCACACTGGTTGGAAAATAATGAGTTAGGTAACAGAACCTAACTGAAGGTTTTCCAACCAGTGTGCCTCCAGCTGTTGCAGAAGTACAACTCCCAGCATGCACGGTCTGTCAGTACATGCTGGGAGTTGTAGTTTTGAAACAGTTGGAGGTTTGCCCCCCCCCCCCCCCCCAAATGTAAATGTACAGGGTATATTCACACGGGCAGGTTTATAGTGAGTTTCCTGCTTCAAGTTTGAGCTGTGGCAAATTTCCTGCCGCAGCGCAAACTCCTAGCGGGAAACTCACTGTAAACCTCAGCCAATGCGAAAGTACCCTAAGAACACTACACTACACTAACACAAAATAAAGGGTAAAACACTAGATATACACCCCCTTACACTGTACGGGGGGTTACGTTTTTCATTTTTATTGGGGGAGCCCAATAAAAATGAAAAACGTAACGTACGGCAGTGTTTCCAAAATGGAGCCTCCAGCTGTTGCAAAACAACAACTCCCAGCATTTCCGGAAAGCCACTGACTGTCCAGGCATGCTGGGAGTTTAGCAACAGCTGGAGGCACCCTGTTTGGGAATCACTGGCGTAGAATACCCCTATGTCCACCCCTATGCAATCCCTAATTTAGTCCTCAAATGCACATGTTCTCTCACTTCGGAGCCCTGTCGTATTTCAAGGAAACAGTTTAGGGCCACATATGGGGTATTTCCGTACTCAGGAGAAATTGCGTTAGAAGTTTTGGGGGGCTTTTTCTCCTTTTACCCCTTATGAAAAGGAAAAGTTGGGGTCTACACCAGCCTGTTAGTGTAAAAAAAATAAAAATTTACAGTAACATGCTGATGTTGCCCCATGCTTTTTATTTTCACATGCTGGTGTTGCCCCATGCTTTTTATTTTCACAAGAGGTAAAAGGAAAAAAAGACCCGCAAAATTTGTAACGCAATTTCTCCTGAGTACGGAAATACCCCATATGTGGGCATAAAATGCTCTGCGGGCGCACAACAGGGCTCAGGAGTGAGAGCGCACTATGTACATTTGAGGCCTAAATTGGTGATTTGCACAGGGGTGGCTGATTTTACAGCGATTTAAACATAAACGCAAAAAAATAAATACCCACGTGTGACCCCAGTTTGGAAACTACACCCCTCATGGAACGTAACAAGGGCTATAGTGAGCTTTAACACCCTACAGGTGTTTGATGAATTTTCCTTAAAGTTGCATGGGAAAATTAAGAAATTATTTTTTTCCACTAAAATGCTGGTTTTACCCTAAATTTTTCATTTTCACAAGGGAAAATAGGAAAAAAGATCCACAAAATTTGTAACCCCATAAGAAAATACCCCATATGTGGATGTAAAGTGCTCTGCGAGCGCACTACAATGCTTAGAAGAGAAGGAGCACCATTGGGCTTTTGAAGAGAAAATTTGTCTGGAATTGAAGGCCACGTGTGTTTACAAAGCCCCCATAGTGCCAGAACAATGGACCCCCCCCCCCACATGTGACCCTCATTTTGGAAACTACACCCCTCATGTAATGTAATAAGGGGTACAGAGAGCATTTATGCCCCACAGGTGTCTGACAGATTTTTGGAACAGTGGTCCATGAAAATGAAAATTTTTATTTTTCATTTACACAGCCCTCTGTTCCAAAGATCTATCAAACCCCAGTGGGGTGTAAAAACTCACTGCACCCCTTATTAAATTCTGTGAGGGGTGTAGTTTCCAAAGTGGGGTCCCATGTGTCGGGGTCTACTGTTCTGGAACCACGGGGGGCCTTTGTAAATACACATGGCCTCGGGCTTCCATTCCAAACAAATTCTCTCTCCAAAAGGTCAATGGCGCTCCTCCTCTTCTGAGCATTGTAGTGCGCCAGCAGAGCACTTGACGTCCACACATGGAGTATTTCCATTTTGGGGGGTCATTTTCTCCTATTACCCCTTGTAAAAATGTAAAATTTGGGGAAAAAACTGCATTTTAGTGAAAAATTTTTTTTTTCATTTACATATCCAACTTTAACAAAAAGCTGTCAAACACCTGTGAGGTGTTAAGGCTCACTGTACCCCTTGTTACGTTCCTTGAGGGGTGTAATTTCCAAAATAGTATTCCATGTGTTTTTTTTTTTTTGTTTTGTTTTTTTGCTGTTCTGGCACCATAGGGGCTTCCTAAAAGGTGACATGCCCCCCAAAAATTATTTCAGCAAAATTTGCTTTCCAAAAGCCAAATGTGACTCCTTCTCCTCTGAGCATTGTAGTTCGCCCTCAGAGCATTTTACGTCCTAACATGGAGTATTTCCATACTCAGAAGAGATGGGGTTACAAGTTTTGGGGGGCATTTTCTCCCATTACCCTTTGTAAAAATGGTAAATTTGGGGGGAAAAAACTGCACTTTAGTGAAAAACTTTTTTTTTCATTTACACATCCGACTTTAACGAAAAGTCGTCAAACACCTGTGGGGTGTTAAGGCTCACTAGACCCCTTATTATGTGCCGTGAGGGGGGTAGTTTCCAAAATGGTATATGCCATGTGGGGGGGTTTCTGCTGTTCTGGCACCATAGGGGTTTCCTAAATGCGACATGCCCCCTAAAAACCATTTCAGCTAAATTCACTCTCCAAAATCCCATTGTTGCTCCTTCCCTTCTGAGCCCTCTACTGCGCCCGCCAAACACTTGACATACACCTATGAGGTATTTCCTTACTCGAGAGAAATTGGATTACAAATTTTGGGGGGCTTGTTCTCCTATTACCCAATGTAAAAATTCAAAAACTGGGTCTACAAGAACATGCGAGTGTAAAAAATGTAGATTTAGAATTTTCTCCTTCACTTTGCTGCTATTCCTGTGAAACATCTAAAGGGTTAACATACTTACTGAATGTCATTTTGAATACTTTGAGGGGTGCAGTTTTTATAATTGGGTCATTTGTGGGGTATTTCTAATTTGAAGGCCCTTCAAATCCACTTCAAAACTGAACTGGTCACAGAAAAATTCAGATTTTGAAAATTTTGAGAAAAATTGGAAAATGTGCAAAAAATGGCTGGGTCGTTAAGTTGAAAATGGGCTGGGTCCTTAAGGGGTTAAGGGGTTTGATAGGATTCCAAAGCTTATCTGCCATAGTTGATATGGCATGTGTATGCTACTCATGATTGGTTATGTGTATATGCTTCGCAGACTGACCTGGTCGCTGGAGGGCGTGTAGTAAAGTAGTAGTGATGTTCATTTGCCATATGCTTTGGGAAATCTGACAAACCAAACATACGCATAAACTGTAGTCACCCAAAGGACGCTAAAAAAGTATTTTTTTTTAATTTTTATTTTGGTTTCTGTTCGGGTTGTTTCTGTTGGAGTTTCAATTTCTCTGCTGGATGGAGTTGAGTAGATCTCTCCATCTTTTTTTTTTTTTTTAACATGAGAGTCTGTTTATGACAGATGCCACTGTGGCATTCTTTATAGCTTTGTGGCAGAAGTATCCACTGGTAAATCCCCAATGTGTGTGATAAAAGCCTTAGTGATATAAATTTATATGGAAAGATGGGGGAAAATTGCTTTTATTCCTTGTTTAAAATTTAATTTGTTCCTGTGTAAAAAAAATTACGCTAGGAGCCCCTGTGCATTGACTGCCAGGAGATTAAATGTAAAGTTGCTTCATGAATACACACTGGCTGAGGAATAAAGAAGCCTTGTTTAGTACAACAGGTGGAGAGGTGTGTTGCCATCATTCTTTCTACATAGGAAAAACCCTTTTTAAGTTTAATTTTGTTTTTACACACAGGAAGCCAAAGTCTTTCTGGAGTCCCTTTGAGAAAATTATAATACATCTTTTGAGGTTCATGGCACAGAACCAAATGCCGTTAATGCGCACAGTGGAAAGTGGCACAGTAATTTATCATTAGAGACATTTATTCTAATGTCACAAAATGTAAAAACTCTTAGTCAGTGCAAAGCTGTATGTTTTCAGATATAAAAATATTTTATTTTTTACTTTTGTACAAAATCTATGTTTTTTTTTAATTGAGGGGGGGTCATCTGCCCTTTATATTTTCCATTCCTTTTGAATCCACTTTTGGTGTTAGCCAAACAACTGCATCAAAAATACAGTAATTTTTCCATAAAACAAAGTGGACATTTATCAAAACAAACATAATCAGTGATCAGGCTAGCAGAATTTAAGTAGACGTGTGTGCCACTACATAAATCGGTGCGCATTAGGGGTAACTACATTCAAGTTGTTTTATTGAAAGATTCTAAAAGTTGTGCAAATTTTAAGGGGAATTTTTGACACATTGCGCGAAACCAATTAAACTTTCCCGCTTTATGTTACACCTTTTTTGTTACATGTGGTTTCTGTTGTTAGTCTGGATTCCACAGGGATCATGCAGAAAGAGTCTTTATAGACGGCAATTTTTTTGTGAGCAGATTCTGTGGAAGAAACTCATAAGTTCAATCTTTCTGCGGAGTCTGGAACGTAACATAGTAACATGGTTCATAGAAACATAGAATATGTCGGCAGATAAGAACCATTTGGCCCATCTAGTCTGCCCAATAATCTGAATACTATGAATAGTCCCGGGCCCTATCTTATATGAAGGATAGCCTTATGCTTATCCCATGCATGTTTAAACTCCACTGTATTTGCAGCGAGCACTTCTGCAGGAAGGCTATTCCATGCATCCACTACTCTCTCAGTAAAGTAATACTTCCTGATATTACTTTTAAACCTTTGCCCCTCTAATTTAAAACTATGTCCTCTTGTGGTAGTTTTTCTTCTTTTAAATATGCTCTCCTCCTTTACCATGTTGATTCCATTTATGTATTTAAAAGTCTCTATCATATCCCCTCTGTCTCTTCTTTCTTCCAAGCTATACATGTTAAGGTCCTTTAACCTTTCCTGGTACGTTTTATCCTGCAATCCATGTACTAGTTTAGTTGATAAAGCCGGTGTGAGACCGGTGTAACGTAGTCCTCTGCACGCTATGGAATAAATCTATTTGTTTTGACTGCAACAGTGGTGTGCTGCATTCTATTTCACCTATTTGGATTGAGGAACCGGTGGACCCAGGCTCCAATTATGCGAGCACCCCATACTGACTATCACCTGATTCTACTTGATGTGCTGCTTCTATTTGGATTTTTTTTTGTACTAGTTTTGTAGCTCTTCTTTGAACTCTCTCTAGAGTATCTATATCCTTCTGGAGATACGGCCTCCAGTACTGTGCACAATACTCCAATTGAGGTCTCACCAGTGTTCTGTACAGCGGCATGAGCACTTCTCTCTTTCTACTGCTTATACCTCTCCCTATACATCCAAGCATTCTGCTAGCGTTTCCTGCTGCTCTATTACATTGTCTTCCTACCTTTAAGTCTTCTGAAATAATTAATCCTGAATCCCTTTCCCCAGATACTGAGGTCAGGACTGTGTCAAATAATCTATATTCTGCCTGAGGGTTTTTACGCCCCAGGTGCATTATCTTGCACTTATCCACATTAAATTTCAGTTGCCAGAGTTCTGACCATTCTTCTAGTTTGCCTAAATCCTTTTCCATTTGGTGGATCCCTCCAGGAAAAAGACAACAAACCTGTGAGTAGATAGAAAGACCAGGAAGGTTCCACCGAAATTCATAAGATTGAAAAAAGACCAGAGTCCATCAATTTCAACCTATATCCTAATGAGTCCCTACTGATCCAGAAGAAGGCAAAAAAAAACTTACTCGGTAAAAATTCCTTCCCGACTCCAATATGGCAGTCAGAATAAATCCCTGGATCAACCTTCGGTCCCTATAAATCTAGTATCCATAACCTGTAATGTTATTACTCTCCAAAAAATGCATCCAGAACCCTTTTTAATTCTTTTACCGAGTTCACCATGACCACCTCCTCTGGCAGAGAATTCCACAGTCTGACTGCTCTTACAGTAAAGAACCCCCGTCTGTGCTGGTGTAGAAACCTTATTTTTTCTAAATGCAGAAGATGCCCCCCTTGTTATAGATACAGTCCTGGGTATAAATAGATCATGAGAGAGATTTCTGTACTGTCCCCTGATATATGTGAACTTCTGCAGCAGACAATTTTGCCCTAGAAATCATGCCGTGTACGTGCTGCAGCAGAATCTTGTTGAAAAAAATGGGAGTCTGCTGCAACATTGCTTAGCATTTATTATGAGTTTTAGGCTATGTTCACACGATGGAATTTTGCATAGAATCCGCTGCAGCAGAGTCCCTTTGTTTTAAAAATAAATTGAGGGGTAAAAAATCACAGAATCATTGCGAGACCACCATGAAACACAGGTACAGACACTATATTATGAACTACACTAACTTTACAGCCCCTGTAGCATAGTCAAATAAAATAAAAAATCTGGAATACCCCTTTAATTACATTTTCCATACATTCAATAATTTTTCTTTATACAGTATAAGTAAATTTTTTTATTGTCAATAAATTACTTTTTTATTTGTTTTTTTATAGACAAAGGGAAATAAAAAAATTTGTTAATAAATTAGCAAGTAGTAACTATGCTTATGAAACAGGATTTTTGAAATTCTTAAATGTAAATATTCCATATAAATTTAATTTATCAAAAAAAATGAAAACATATTTTGAACTATAACTATAACCAAAAAAAGTCTGGAAAGAGGCGTCAAACAAAGGTCTAAAGAAGCATAAAAAACAAAAAGCTAAATAATGACAAAAAAACTGTGTGGGAATATAGCCTGCTACTATTTAACTCCTCATGGTGTGCCAGTCATAATTTGCACATGCTCCTGTCTGTCAGAGAGTTGTAGACCACAAACCACATAACAGCATTTGCCATTTGTCCAAAGAGAAGTAGAAAATAGAAAACTTTTACAGCTGCTTGCAAGTGTGATGGCCATATCTTCCTTTAGGCTAGGATTCTACTTGTTTTTTTTCCTGCATTGTTTTTACAGACAAATAAAATGCCGGAAAAAACGCCAGACGTTCTTTCTGGCATTGTTGCATTTGAGTGGAAATTGCATATTTGGCCCCTTTGGTGTAGGATGCTGTAGGGATGGGAAAAAATGTATTTAACAACATTTTTATAACTAAATTATTGTTATTAATTTTTAATAAAGTGGGTGTGTGTTTCACTTTTTTTCTCTCTATTTTTTAGGTAGTACTACTCCTAGCATGGAACAGACTGTTCCATGATGGGAGTAGTAGTACAGGTACTAATAGACATATCGCCCCGAGTGTCACTCCTGACACCCGATGCGATTGTCCTATCTATTGCAGAGATGCGGAGCGGCTCTATACAGCACTCGCATATCTGCTCTGTACTCCGGCCGGCCAGTGATATGAATAGAAATTCACATCACTCATGTGGTGGTGATTGGCTGAATAGGAGCCTCCAATCCTCACTCTCAGCGGGAAATATGAATCAGTGAATTTCTATTCATATCACTGGTTGGCCGGAGTATATTGCAGGGATGCCAGCGCTGTACAGAGCCGTTCCGCATCTCTGCAATAGATAGGACAGTCGCATTGGGTGTCAGGAATGATACTTGCTGTGATCTGTCCTTAACTGCAGGTACTACTACTCCCAACATGGAGCACACTCTGCTCCATGCTGGGAGTTGTAGTACCTACATTAACTCCTTCAGGACAAAGGGCGTACCTATACGTCCCTCGCCCGGTCTCGGTGTTTAAAACGGGGTCATGCCGTGACCCCGCATCACCCCGGGTCAGTCCCGGCTGCGAGTCATTGCCGGGACCCTGGGCTAATAGCGTGCGGCACCGATTAACCCTTTAGATGCGGCGATCAACTTTGAAAATGAAAGTAAACGCTTCCCAGTAGCTTAGTCGGGCTAATCCGGACATCACGATAAAATCGCGATGTCCCGATCAGCTAGGATGTGAGCGGAGACCCCCTTACCTTGCTCCGTCGCGTACGATCGGCGTTTGATTGCTCCAAGCCTGAGCTACAGGCTTGAGCAATCGAGCACCTATCTCGCTGATCCATGCAAAGCTATGGCTTTGCAGTGATCAGGGTAAAAGATCAGTGTGTGCAGTGCTATAGCTCCCTATGGGAGCTATAGCACTGCCAAAGAAAAGTGAAAAAAATAAGTTAACTAAGGTCATTTTACCCCTTCCCTAATAAAAGTTTGAATCACCCCACTTTTCCCATTAAAAAAACTGTGTAAATAAAAATAAACATATGTGGTATCACCACCGCATGCGTAAATGTCAGAACTATAAAATATATTGTTAATTAACTCGCACGGTCAATGGCGTACGCGCAAAAAAAATCCAAAATAGCGTATTTTTGTTCACTTTATATATAATGAAAAAATGAATAAAAAGCGATCAAAAAGTCAAAAAACTTCAGAACACGGTGCAAAAAATGAGTCCTCACACCAGCCCGTACGTGGAAAAGTAAAAAGTTATAGGGGTTAGAAGATGAGAATTTTTAACATATAAATTTTCCTGCATGTAGTTATGATTATTTTTTTCGAAGTACGACAATATCCAACCTATATAAGTAGGGTATCATTTTAACCGTATGGACCTACAGAATAAAGATAAGGTGTTATTTTTACCGAAAAATGCACTGCATAACCCCTTAAGGACCCGGAGTTTTTCCGTTTTTGCATTTTCGTTTTTTCTTCCTTACCTTTAAAAAATCATAACTCTTTAAATTTTGCACCTAAAAATCCATATGATGGCTTATTTTTTGCGCCACCAATTCCACTTTGTAACTTTGTAATGACGTCAGTCATTTTACCCAAAAATCTACGGCGAAACGGAAAAAAAAATCATTGTGAGCCAAAATTGAAAAAAAATGCCATTTTGTAACTTTTGGGGGCTTCCGTTTCTACACAATATATTTTTCAGTAAAAATTACACCTTCACTTTATTCTGTAGGTCCATACGATTAAAATGATACTTTATAGGTTTGATTTTGTCGTACTTCTGGAAAAAATCATAATTACATGCACTAAAATTAATACGTTTAAAATTGTCATCTTCTGACCTCTATAACTTTTTTAGTTTTCCGCGTATGGGGCGGTATGAGGCTCATTTTTTGCGCCGTGATCTGAAGTTTTTAGCAGTACCATTTTTGCATTGATAGGACTTATTGATATTTTTATTCATTTTTTCATGATGTAAAAAGTGACAAAAAATGCACTATTTTGGAGTTTGAAATTTTTTTGCGCGTACGCCATTGACCGTGCGGTTTAATTGACAATATATTTTTATAATTCTGACATTTCCACAAGTGGCGATACCACATATGTTTATTTTTATTTACACTGGGTTTTTTTTATGGGAAAAGGGGGGTGATTCAAACTTTTATTAGGGAAGGGGTTAACTGATCTTTATTCACTTTTTTTTTCACTTTTTTTGCAGTGTTATAGCTCCCATAGGGACCTATAACACTGCACGCACTGATCTTCTACATTGATCAGTGGTTTCTCATAAGAAACCACTGATCGATGATTCTGCCGCTTGACTGCTCATGCCTGGATCTCAGGCACTGAGCAGTCATTCGGCGATCGTACACACCAGGAGGCAAGGTAGGAGACCCTCCTCATGTCCCACAGCTGTTCGGGATGCCGCGATTTCGCCGTGGCTTTCCCGAACAGCTCCCTGAGCTAACCGGCATGAGGTTTCACTTTCATTTTAGACACGGCGTTCAACTTTGAACGCCGCGTCTAAAGGGTTAATAGCGCGCGGCACCGCGATCAATGCTGCACGCTATTAGCCACAGGTTCCGGCTGTTGTTAGAGGCCGGGCCCGACCCGCTATGATGCGGGGCCATGCCATGGCCCCACGTTATAGATCGGGAACAGACTCATGATGTACAGGTACGTAATGGGTCCTTAAGAGGTTAAGGGGTTAATAGACAGATCACAGCGAGTGTTACTTCTGACACCTGTTGCGATCTGTCTGTTAATGCAGCTACCACAGCTTGCAGCATTGAACAGAGTGTGCTCGATGTTGGGAGTAGTAGTACCTGTAGGTAAGGAAAGATCTCAGTGGATGTCACTCCTGACACCCGCTGTGATCCTCCTGTATAATGTATAGATGCGGGCGGCCGCTCTTCTATTGTCCCCTGCACTGACGTATATACACCTATTCATATTTCCCACAGAGAGTTGTGATTTGCTTGAACCATCTGGACAATCACAACTCTCTGTGGGAAATATGAATAGGTGTATATATACGGCAGTGCAGGGGACCATAGAAGAGCGTCCACCGCATCTATAAATCATACAGAAGGATCGCAATGGACTCGGGGAGATCTGCCAATTAGTGCAGGTACTACTACTCCCATCATGGAACATTGGTTCCATGCTGGGAGTAGTAGTACTACCTAAGCAAATGTAAAAAATAGATTAAAAAAAAGAGGAAAAAACACACACACACTACATTTTTATTATTGTCGGCTTTTTTTTTTGTGCCCTGCCTGCATAAATTGATCCCTGTTAAAAAATTTGTAAAAATGTTGTTATAAAAAAGAAAAATGTTGTTAAATACAATTTTTTCCAGCGCTACTGTATCTTAATATTTTATTTAATGGTACTTTACGAAATTTTATTAAAAACGGTAGCTCCTTCACTTTTTTGGAACACTAAAGTAAGAAAAAAAAAAAAAAAACGCCTGCAAAAACGCCAAAGTTAAAACCCAAGTGGCATTTTTCTTGGCATTTTTTTTTACCTACCATAAACATCTACACCATGATTTCAGGGGGAAAAAACGCCATAGGCTCAACATGCTGCGATGTTGCAAAACCGCCAAGGAGCTAAAAAAAGAGTGAAAAAACGCCCAAAAAATTAAAAACGCCATACTGAAAAATGCAAAGCGGAAAAAGAATTTTGCGGTTTCTCATTGATTTACAGCTAACATCTGGCCGCAGCGTTTTTTGGCCGAAAAAACACCATGCGGCAGAATTGGCATTTTTCTTGGCGTTTCCCCCCCCCCCCCCCCCCCCCCAAAAAAAAATAAGTGGAATTCCAGCCTTACTGACACAAACACTACCTGTCATTTGTGAAAGTATTGGGACTACATAAAAATGGCCTTCAGCATGGCTGTCATTGTTACTTGTAGGTCATTGCTCATAATCTGATCTTATAAACCTAGGTGTTCTATATCCCATGTGTAGTCATTGACATGTGCCTCAGGCCTGGGCCATGCACTGGAACTGTTAGTGAACAATGGCTTCCTGGGAGGTTGCTTTCCAGGACTGTTTTCCCATTAGCACAATTTTCACGTAGTTGTTGCTTTTATCTTTGTGCACACATGCCCAGGCATTGAACTAGATCGTGCTCAGTATGATAATTACACTTAATACTTACACCCAAACTTTTATTTTTCTCTAACATGTTTTCATTCTCTTTTGAAAAGTAGGCAAGGTCATGTAAAGCAAAGCTTGCAGCCAAGATGAAAGATCTCTTCCATTATATTATGTTGCTTTTATCAGTAGTGTGAATGGTTAGAGCTCTGTCCTGAAAGCAGTGTGCTTATTGTTTGACAACCATATCTCAGTTAGCGCAGCACAAAGTAAATGCCATTAGTACAAGATTAAAGTTACCGTATTTTTAGCCATATAAGACGCTCCGGCATATAAGACGCACCCAATTTTAAAGGAGGAAAATCTAGAAAAAAAAGATTCTGAACCAAATACAATGTAACGTATAGGACAGTGATCTTCAACCTGCGGACCTCCAGATGTTGCAAAACTACAACTCCCAGCATGCCCGGGCAGCTGTTGGCTGTCCGGGCATGCCCGGAGTTGTAGTTTTGCAACATCTGGAAGTCCGCAGGTTGAAGACCACTGGTCTAGGAGGTAATACTCACGTGTCCCCACCGCTCCGGACCCGTCACCGCTCCTCACCGCTGCCCTGGACGTCACCCTCCATCGCTGTTGCCGCGTCGCCGGGGTGTCCCCGTCGCTCCAGAACGTCCTTGCTGCCCGGTATCCTTGCTCTCCGTCGCCGCCATTACGTCGCTGCGCACGCCGCTCCTATTGGATGACGGGACGGCGTGCGCGACTATGTGATGATGACGAAGGAGAGCGACAGCCATGCAGGGATCCCGGCACAGAGCAGACACCGAGGAGGCAGGTAAGGTCCCTCCCGATATCCTGTAAGCTGTTCGGGACGCCGCGATTTCACCGCAGCGGTCCCGAACAGCCCGACTGAGCAGCCGGGTTAGTGTCACTTTCACTTCAGACGTGGTGGTCGCCGCGTCTGAAGGGTTAATACAGGGCATCACCGCGATCGGTGATGTCCTGTATTAGCCGCGGTTCCCGGCCGTTGATGGCCGCAGGGACCGCCGCAATAGGACAGGGTTTTAATGTGTATTTGCCGTATAAGATGCACCAACTTTCCCCCCCCCCCAGTTTTGGGGAAGAAAAAGTGCATCTTATACGACGAAAAATACGGTATATTTCATTTGCAGACACAGCAAGTTTTGATTAGAGAGGCCTTATAGTATGTGTATGTCGTGTGTTTATATAGCACTACATATATATTTGCTTTATTATGTGATTTAAATATCTCATGCACTAACATTTCAAAGGTTGGGTTTACATTTGGCAGCTGAAGGTGCAACATGTAAGTTAGTGCAGTCAGTAGATTCATTGCAACTAAAAGCAGTTTTATAGCTATTGGCTGTGCAGTAAGGCTATGTTACCACATTTGCATTTGTGAACCTCAGGCTAGGCTCATACTTTGTTTCCTTCTTCCGCCACATTATAAGTCCACATATTCTGGGATGCCCACGGATACCTGTGATGGAAGCACTAAATGCAGTGTGAGCCTAGCCTTAGTCAGGAACCCAGTTACAAAATGCATTCGCAAAATGTATCAGCTTTTTCTTAGGATAGGGAATAAGATGTCTGTTCGCGGGGTCCCCAGCGGGGTTCCCTAGTGTTTAGAGCAACGCGTGCAGCGCCGGAAGCTCGTGATGTTACGGCCACGCCCCCTCATGATGTCACAGCCATGCCCTCTCAATGCAAGTCAATGGGAGGGGACGTGATGGTCTTCATGCCCCCTTGCATAGACTTGCAGTGAGGAGGCATGGCTGTGATGTCATGAGCGGGGCGTGACCGTGACGTCACAAGCCTCCGCCCCGCATCACCAGTAAGGCTGGGTCCACACTACGTTTTGTCCCATACGGGAGCGCATACGGCAGGAGGGAGCTAAAAGCTCGCGCTCCCGTATGTTACCGTATGTGCTCCCGTATGCCATTCACTTCAATGAGCCGACCGGAGTGAAACGTTCGGTCCGGTCGGCTCATTTTTGCGCCGTATGCGCTTTTACAACCGGACCTAAAACCGTGGTTGACCACAGTTTTAGGTCCGGTTGTAAAAGCGCATACAGCGCAAAAATGAGCCGACCGGACCGAACGTTTCACTCCGGTCGGCTCATTGAAGTGAATGGCATACGGGAGCGCATACGGTAACATACGGGAGCGCGAGCTTTTAGCTCCCCCCTGCCGTCTGCGCTCCCGTATGGGACAAAACGTAGTGTGGACCCAGCCTAATCTAGCACGGAACGAAGTTTGCTCCGTGCACCGGATGTCTGGGGTGCTGCAGCCAAAATCACAGGGGTCCCCAGCAGCAGGACCCCCACGATCAGACATCTAATCCCCTATCCTTTGGATAGAATGCCATTAAAAAAACTTTGCTTTTACTACAATTTTGAGTAAAACTGACATATACTCTTTATTCTGTTAGTCAATACAATTAAAATGATACACGTTTACGTTTACATTCATTTCTCTTATTGTACTGCTTAAAAAAAACTCAAACTCTTAAAAAAAAATAAGTATGTTTAAAATCGCCCTATTCTGAATCCTATAACTTTCTCATTTGTCTGTATATAAGGCTGTATGAGGGTAATTTTTTGCGACCTGACATGTAGTTTTTATTGATAGCAATTTTACGTATATGTGACTTTTTAGTCACTTTTTATTTAAAGGAGTACTGCAGCCATAGACACTTATCGGCCTTTCTGCCTTTTCAGCTAATGGGATTTCCTGCCAATAATTTCGGTGGGTGTGGCCTAAAATAGGGATGTGGCTTTCACTCTATACGCTCTCCGGTGTGAGGTGCAGAACTAAACACGGGCCCCTCACACCGGCGCTACACTGCCTCATCCCCCCCTGTGCTGTTGGAGGGAATTTGGGCAATCGGCAGTACAACCCCCCCTTCCCCAGGTCTTGTGCACCGCAGTCCGGTCCAGGCCCTCCATTATGGGCCGACTTTCTCTCCTCCCAGCAGTGCCAAGTGTTGGGAGGAGGTGACTTAAACCTTACACGGCTGACCGCCGTGTGTATATGGCGCAGCCATGCGGCGGGCGTATGAAGCGAGCTCAGGAGCTGAGCTCGCTTCATAGTGGCTAATGCCGGACATCGCTGATCCATGTGATGTCCGACATTAACCCTTTAGACGCAGCAATTAAAGTTGATTGTGGCGTTTAAAATGCCAAAAACAATCTGCGGTAGCTCAGTGGAGCTGATCAGGACACCCTCTGGGACCCATGGGGTCCCGATCAGCTGAGAGGACCGGCGGAGGTTCCCTATCTTTGTCCATCCTGTCTGATCGGTGCCCCAATAATGTAGGCCATAGCAGCCTGTGTTAATGGAGCACCGATAACACTGATCATTGCTGTGCTATAGGCTCCTATAGCATAGCATTGATCAGTATCTAGAAGTAAAAAGCTACATCTGTGTGTCTCCAGCTGTCTTGGCTGTCTGGGCATGCTGGGAGTGGTAGCTTTGCAACAACTGGAGGCACACTGTGGAAAACACTGCCCTATGAGGACAAAAATATTGTGAAAATAAATTTGTAAAAAATAAAATGGCAAGAAACATAAAAAAAGCCCCTCCCCCTAAATAAAAATTTAAATCACCCCCCCCCACCATTTTTCAAATAAAATAAAGTTAACAAAAATAATCATATTTGGTAAAGCCGCGTACATAAATGTCCGAACCATTAAAATATAATGTTAATAAAACCGCACGGTCAATGGCATGAATGTAGAGAGAAAATACCAACGGCCAGAATTGCTGATTTTAGTTTACTCAACCTCTTTGGGATGCAGGGCGTATGCATACACCCTGCATCCCCAGTCCTTAACCCCTTAATGACCAAGCCCATTTTCACCTTAAGGACCAAGCCAATTTTATTTTTGCGTTTTTTCCTCCTCGCCTTCTAAAATCCATAACTCTTTTATGTTTCCATCTACAGACCCATATAAGGGCTTGTTTTTTGTGTGACCAATTGTACTTTGTAATGAAACATCTCATTTTACCATAAAATGTACGGGAACCCCCAGGGAGGAAATTTAAATGAAAACCCAAATTTTGCACATTTTGGAGGGGTTTGTTTTCACACTGTACAATTTACGGTAAAAATGACATGTGTTCTTTATTCTGTGGGTCAATACGATTAAATTGATACCCATGGTTAGATACTTTTATATTTTTGTACCGCTTAACCCCTTAAGGACGCAGCCCATTTGGGCCCTAAGGACGCAGAAAATTTTATTTTTACGTTTTCATTTTTTCCTCCTCGCCTTCAAAAAATCATAACTCTTTTATATTTTCATCCAGAGACTAGTATGAGGGCTTGTTTTTTGCGTGACCAGTTGTCCGTTGTAATGCCATTACTCACTTTACCATAAAATGTATGGCGCAACCAAAAAAATACTATTTGTGTTGGGAAATTAAAAAGAAAACCACAATTTTGCTAATTTCGGAAGGTTTAGTTTTCACGCCGTACAATTTATGGTAAAAGTGACATGTGTTCTTTATTCTTTGGGTCAATACGATTAAAATGATACCCATGATAACATACTTTTCTATTACTGTTACGCTAAAAAAAATCACAAACTTTTTAACCAAATTAGTACGTTTAAGATCCCCCTATTTTGAAGACCTCTAACTTTTTCATTTTTCCGTATAAGCGGCGGTATGAGGGCTCATTTTTTGTGCCGTGATTTGTACTTTTTATTGATATCATATTTGCTTATATAAAACATTGAATAAATTTTTTATAAAATTTTTTTTTGAATAAAATGTTATAAAAAAGCAGCTATTTTGGACTTTTTTTTTTACGTTCACGCCGTTTACCGTACGGTATCATTAACATTTTATTTTAATAGTTGGGATATTTACGCATGCGGCGATACCAAATATGTATATAAAATATTTTTTTTACACTTTTTGGGGGTGAAATAGGGAAAATGGGTCAATTTACGTTTTTATTGGGGGAGGGGGTTTTTCACATATTTTTTTATTTATTTTATTTACTTTTTTTACTTTTATTTTTACACTTTAATAGTCCCCATAGGGGACTATTTAAAGCAATCACTCGATTGCTAATCCTGTTCAGTGCTATGTATAGGAAGGCAGGTGAGGGGACCTCCGGCTGCCGTGCTGGATGATCGAATCGCCGCGGCAGCGCTGCGGGCGATCCGATCATCCAATTAAGTGACCGCGATGCTGCAGATGCCGTGATCGGTATTGATCACGGCATCTGAGGGGTTAATGGCGGACATCCGCGGGATCGCCGATGTCCGCCATTACCGGTGGGTCCCTGGCTGCGATCAACAGCCGGGACCTGCCGCGCATGATCCGGGCATCGCTCCGATGCTCGCGGTTATGCTTAGGATGTAAATGTACGTCCTGGTGCGTTAAGTACCGCATCACCAGGATGTACATTTACGTCCTTCGTCGTTAAGGGGTTAAAAAAAATCTAAATTTTTTTGTACAAAATCAGTTATCTAAAATCGCCCTATTTTGACCACCTATAACTTTTTCATTTTTCCGTATATAGGGCGGTATGAGGGCTAATTTTTTGCGCCGTCATCTGTCCTTTTTTTAGATACCACATTTGCATATATAAAACTTTTAGATCATTTTTTATTAAAAAATGTTTTGAATAAAATGTGACAAAACAGCATTTTTTTTTTTTTTTTATGTTTACGCCATTCACCGTACAGGATCATTAACATTATATTTTGATAGTTCGGACATTTATGCACGCGGCAATACCAAATATGTTTATTAAAAAATATATTTTAAGCTTTTTGGGGTAAAATGGGAAAAACTGACAATATTCATTTTTATTGGTGGAGGGGATTTTTCACTTTTTTTAACTTTTTATTTTTACATTTGTAATTTTTTTTTTTTTACACTTTTTATGTCCCCATAGGGGACTATCTAAAGCAATCCTTTGATTTAAATTCCGGTCCCCGGCGAGCGGAATTCAAATCAAAGGATTGCTATAGATAGTCCCCTATGGGGACATAAAAAGTGTAAAAAAAAAAAAAGTTGAAAAATGTAAAAATAAAAAGTTCAGCAGGCATCCCGGCGGGGACAGGACCGGAATGCCTGCTGAAATCATTCAGCAGGCATCCCGTGCCAATGCCTGGGGGGATCCTGAGACCAGTCAATTCAGACCGGTGATCTGCGGCGATTCCGGGTCATACTGGTCTCCAGTGACTCGGAAAATAAGGAGGATCGCCCTGATCCCCCTGAAGGGATTGGAGTGAGGTGGCAGTCAGAAGCGACCGACCAATAACAGATCGGGGGCGGGGGGGTTAAAGTTCGGTGCCCCCGCTCTGCAAACACACGGTAGTCCAGGCAGAGTGGGGGAACTGTCCTGCAAGCAGCGGCGGTGGCGGAGGTCCCTCACCAGTGGTGACGATCGGCAGCGGGAGGTCCCCAGTGCGGCGGTGGCGATGAGGTGCGGCTCCCTGGTGCAGTGATGTTTCCTAGCAACATCTGGAGAGCCACAGTTTGGAGACCACTATACAGTGGTCTCTAAACTGTAGCCTTCCAGATGTTGCAAAACTACAACTCCCAGCATGCCCAGACAGCTGTTTGGGCATGCTGGGATTGGTGGTTTTGCAAGATTTAGAGGGGTACAGTTTAAAGATCACTGTGCAGATAAATCTTGCAAAACTTCAACTCCCAGCATGCACGAACAGCAAACAGCTGGGCGTTGTAGTTGCGTGCCTCCAGCTGTTGCATAACTACAACTTCCAGCATGCCCTTCGGCAATCAGTACATGCTGTGCGTTGTAGTTTTGCAACAGCTGGAGGCACACTGGTTGGTAACAGAACCTAACTGAAGGTTTTCCAACCAGTTTGCCTCCAGCTGTTGCAAAAGTACAACTCCCAGCATGCACGGTCTCTCAGTGCATGCTGGGAGTTGCAGTTTTGCATCAGATGGAGGTTTGCATTTTAGTGAAAAAAATATTTTTTTCATTTGTACATCTGACTTTAACGAAACGTCGTCAAACACCTGTGGGGTGTTAAGGCTCACTGTACCCCTTATTACGTTCCTTGAGGGGTGTAGTTTCCTATGCTCGCGGTTATGCATAGGACGTAAATGTACGTATTGGTGCGTTAAGTACCAGCTCAACAGGACGTACATTTACGTTGTTAAGGGGTTAATAGTATGGGCAATTACGCACTCGAAGATACCAAATACATTTATTATTTTTAACTTGTTAAGGACAAAGGGCATACAGGTACGCCCTTGCGTCCTGCTACTTAACTCCTTAACGATGCAGGATGTATATTTACGTCCTGCGCCGTTCCCGCAATATAACGCAGGGTTACGCGGTGACCCCGCATCATCTCAGGTCCCGGTGGCCATCAACGGTCTAGACCCGTGGCTAATACCGGATATACCCGATTGCGGTGATGCCCGATATTAACCTTTCAGACGCGGCGATCAAAGTTGATGTCTGAAGTGAAACCTTCCCGGCAGCTCAATGTTGCTTTTTGGGACCGCCGTGGCGTCACGGCCTCAAAAAACATCTTGTATGACTGCTCCTTTCCTGAGATCCAGGCAGGAGCTGTTGAGTGGTGATAACACTGATGAATGCCATGCTATTGCATGGCAGTGATCAGTGTAGGAAATCAGTGTGTGCCCTATGGGGGCTATAACATTGCAAAAAAAAATTTAAAATAAAGTGTTAATAAAAGTCTGAATCACCCCCCTTTTCCCATAAAAAAAAACTATGTAAATAAAAATAAATATATGTGGTATCGCCGCGTGTGTAAATGTCCGAACTATGAAAATATATTGTTAATTAAACCGCACGGTCAATGGCGTACACGTAAAAAATTACTGATTTCATTACAAAGTAGAATTGGTTGTGGTGCAAAAAATAAGCCATCATATGGATTTTTAGGTGGAAACCTGAAAGGGTTATGATTTATAAAAGGTAAGGAGGAAAAAACGAGTTGCAAAAACAGAAAAATGCTGAGTCCTTAAGGGGTTAAGGACAAAGGAATGTACCTGTACGCCCTGAGTCCTTAAACAGCTTTGAAGTGAGCTCAGGAGCTGCACTCGCTTCAGAACAGTGAGTTTCGGCTATTATCAGTAGCCGAACACTGACTGCTAATAACACTGCTGGTCATTAAACTTTTAGCTACAAAATTGCATTTGTTTCTTTTTTTTAAATTTCACCCCACAGATATTTTTTTTTGTTTTGCCGTAGATTTTGTTTTACAAAGTACAATTGGGAATGCAAAAATAAGCCCTTATATTGCAAAAGTGAAAGCGTTATGATTTTTTTTTTAAACTGTAATTTTTATTAAGGATTTTAAGTTTTCATTCAAACAACAAAAGTACAATAACAGAAATGCATAGAGTACAAAATGCAAATTAACACAAAGTTCGAGTATCCAGAGCATAAACAATAGAAATATAATAACCCTTATAAAACCAGTGGAAAATAGGAAAGCATAGCAATGGCTAGAAAGTGTATATAAACATACACAAGAAGCTCAAGACAAAGAAAAGAACAACACAACAGAAAACAAACCCACACTAAAAAACAAAAAGACGAAGGGGATGGAAGGGAAGTACAAAAACAAGGGGAGCCTTTCAAGGTGATTGACGGTCAGTAAAGCGATCCCATGGATCCTAAACAGACAAAAATAACGGTACAGTATTATTGAGCGAAACAGTCAACGACTCCAGGGATCGGATCTCTCGTATTCGGGCTATTGAATCACTCTCCGATGGGGGAAGCATGCACTTCCAATATTTAGCAATTAACGTTTTGCCAGCCAAAACAATATGCATGAACAATTTCAACGCCCTATTGGACAGGGCATTATGAAAAAGATGCAGAAGGTACACTAGGGGATCAAGAGGGACAGAAACTTCCAAGACTGAGCTGATTAATCCAGCCACCACCCTCCAAAATCTCCCTATGAGCAGACAGGACCAAAACATATGAAACGTCGACCCAACACCCACCCCACACCGCCAGCACTGTGGGGGGATGGAGGGATTCAATCTGTTGAGGAGTTCAGGAGTATGATACCAACCTATAATCATCTTGAACTGAGTTTCCTTATAAGCTGTACAGATCGGGGCCTTAGAGGCCCTTTTCCAAATCACCCTCCATTGAGGAACAGTTATACAGGTATTCAAAACCTCCTCCCAGCGGTTCATATAGCGATGATTGGGTGCAACCCCTACCAGGGGAGAGTTGAGAATAGAGTAGATAAGTGAAAGAAGGCGTTTCTCCTGCGGTCCCCGATGGCACAATTGTTCAAAGCTCGTGGGCAAGGAGTCCGCCTGGGAGTTCAAGGAAGAGGACATGTAATGACTAAGTTGAAGGTAATGAAATCGCTCAGAGGAGGGAAGGCCATTGCCAGACATCAGCTGATCAAACGGTAGGAGGGTGCGTGAACGGTAGTGCACTACATCAGCCCAACAAAAAAGCCCTCTAGAACCCCATTCCCACACCATGGCAGACTTTAAGCCCACCGGGAAACTAGGATGGTAAAGAAATAACCTCATAGGGGAAGCCAAGGAGACCAATTTAAACTTGTCCGAACAGTAATTCCAAATGTACCGAGAGAAGGCTATCAGGCGAAGAAGAGAGCATAGAGAGGGAGAGGAAAGAGGGAGGGTCCAAAGGAGAGAGTTAGGATTAACAGGGGCAAGCCAAAGCTTCTCTAGCTCCATCCATCTGCTGTAGGCGGGATATGAGGACCATGCTGCCAGATGGCGCAAATGGGCAGCCCAATAATACTTTTTTATGTCTGGGACAGCCAGACCTCCATAGGAGTGGCCAGCCTTCATTACTGACATCGGGAGGCGGTGTTTCTTATCATCCCAAATAAAACAAAAGATAGCAGACTGAAAAGAACGAAGAGCAGCAAGGGGAACCTGTACAGGAAGCATCTCGAAAAAATACAGCAATTTAGGGAGGATCATCATCTTAAATGCAGCTATACGTCCAAAAAACTAAATATATTGAGGCCGCCACTTCTCCAAAAGACCACAAAGTTCCTGAAGCACAGAAGGGAAGTTAGCAGTGTAGAGGGAAGCATAGGAAGAAGTCAGGAGAACCCCAAGATATTTGAGCTTAGAGGGAGACCACCTAAAGGAAAAGTAAGCCTGAAGAAGGGAGGACCGAGGAGGGGGGAGATTTAGGGGCATAGCCTCAGTGTTAGAAAGCTTTATTTTGTAACCCGAGATAATCCCATAGGAATGCAGGATCCGATGGAGGGAAGGGAGAGAAAGAAGAGGACGAATAAGAGTCAGAAGAACATCATCCGCAAACAGACAAATCTTATAGTCAATAGGCTCAATACAAAGCGCAAAGATCAGGGGCGACAGCAGACACCTCTGCCTAGTTCCATTGAATAGGGGAAAACTCGGAGAAGTAACATGAGGGAGTTTAATAGAGGCAGTGAGAGAAGAATAGAGGCCCTGCAAGGCAATCAGAAAAGGCCCTGAGATCCCAAATTTCTGGAAGGTAGCAAAAAGCTCATCCTGTCAAAGGCCTTCTCAGCATCAAGGCTAAGGATCAGGGCCTGCTCTGAGCACCGATTAATTAAATCTATCAGACCCACAACCCATCTTAGTGTTATCCCTTCCCTGGTGACAGAGGATAAAGCCCACCTGGTCTTTAGGAATTAGGTAGGGAAGGAAGCCACAAAGGCTAGCTGCCAGAACCTTAGTAAACAACTTCAGGTCGGAATTTAGAAGGGCAATGGGTCTATAGCTGGCACAATCATGGGGGTCCTTACCAGGTTTAGGGTTCAGGTGGGTTTAGGTGCTCCATCTATACAGATAAAAATTGCCTTTCTATATGTTGTGGCAATTTTCTTCACCTTACAAGGAAGGCACCATCCGGATTGTCCATACTTTTTATCCTAATTTCATTTTATCTACCGGACTGAATAGTCATGGGAAAAGGACGCCGAGGCTGCCACCTACTACCGGCTCAGCGAGTCTACATGCAAGCGAAGGTGTTGCACTCTCAGTGCAACATCATACGGTAAGGTGCAATTTATCCATTCACCTTACTGATACATCCCGCAGTTATTCACTAGGAGCGCACCTCTTTTTTTCTATTTATCTGGTAGAATCATGGGCCTCCTCCAATTCCTCCACTCTAACTGAAAAATGTTGCAGATCTTGGCCTGACAGGTGTCCTTAAATTAGGGATTTAAAGTCCTCCTTAGTCGGGATCTGAGAGAGTAATTGGCTCCATGCGGAAGGGAGAACGGAGACCCCGGGCAGGCCCGAGCACTCTAGGTCAGCATCAGACATAGCGTCCCAGATAGTCCAAACCCCACCAGGCAATGGAGCAGCAGGCACCCCAGGGGAGGAGGGGAGGTCCCGCTGTGGTGTGAAGCGGGGGACCCCAGCTTGTAGCTTTCTAGAGGGTTGCATCCTCAATGGGACAGGCAGGTGGCTGGAAGCTTCAGGGGATGGAGGACAGGAGTGGAGAAGTGGGTATGCAGGAGAGACCCCCAAGGTGGGACCAGGTGTGGAGGGTCCACTAACAGGCAGTTCCAATAGTGCAGGGGGGGCAGCTGCAGCAGTATCCCCAGTTATGGCAGGCAGGGGACACAATGGAGCAATGGAGGTTATAGCAGTGCCAGACACTAGGGAGGCCCACAATGTGGGGTCTGAGGAGGGGAGGCCACAGCTCCCAGTGTAGCAGTGGGATGCTGTGCAGGGGCTTGGCTCACCTTGCAGGTATCCAGGTCAGAGAGGCTGAGAGGCAGGGAGGAAAGCAGAGCACATTGGATGGCCTGGGCTTGTACTGGAGCCGAGGGTTCCAGAGAGGAAGCCTGGGAGGGTGAAGATGGCGGCAGTATAGGAGGGATCCCTGGCATCAGCAGAGTTTCAGCAGCGGTGCGCACAGGAGCCGTGGAGTGCAACCACATCGCCAGGGGACAGAATTTAGATAATATTTCATTTTTACCGAAAAGTGCATTGTGTAGAAATGGAAACCCCCAAAAGTTTCAAAATTGTTTTTTTTTTTTTTTTGTTTCTTTGTAGTTTTGTGGAAAAATTTGTGAGGTCTTTAATAAGTAAGGTTATGTTCACATCAGCGTGAGGCAAATTCGTAATGAAATGTCCTTCATTGTCACATAACAGAGGTCATATTTAACAGATCTTAAACTGATGTTAAAATTTAATATAAAATAATGGACCATTAACATCCATTAAAACATCTGTTTATCTCCATTAGAGTCAGGTTTTTTTTAACCATTTTTTTTCTGAGCAATAATGGATGTAAAAATAACAGAAACTAATGGAGATTACTTTCGTCACCATTGACTTCAATATTAAATAACTAACATATGTTAGAATGTTTGATATTTATGACAGAAAAAAACATATGCATACCATATTTTCTCTTTTTTTTTTTTTAAATAACAGAAATTAAGTGGAACTGATGTCAAACATGAATGAGATCTGTTACCTTCATTTTGATTCCAGTTTCTTAGATTCTCAAACAGAATTGAGTAATGGAAATGAAAATTGCTGATGTGAACCCACCCTAAAATTGGTGGTGCAAAAATCAAGCCCTCATGTGGCTCTCTAGGTTGAAAATTGAAAACATTATGGCTATTAGAAGGCGAAGAGGAAAGAACACAAAAGGGGAAAAAACAAACAAACCTGATGTCCTTTATGGGGTATTCCATGATTTTATTTGACTATGCTACATGAGCTGTAAAGTTAGTGTAGTTCATAATTTTGTGCCTGTGCATGTGTTTGGTGGCAGATCTTGCAATTCTTATGTGATGCACTGATTTTTTTTTAGCAGCATACGAAAAGAGTGTTGTCTCAGGCTTTCACAGGTTCCAGTTGAAAGGGAGCCTGTCTACTTCAAAGGATGAGCGACTGCTGGGTGGAAAGCATGGCAGTGCTTCAATAGGTGGAGCAACTTCTGGGTGGGAGGGAGATCATTCCCACAGGGTTACAGCGAATTGTCCCAGGAGTACTTTAATAGGTGGGGTGGCTGATGTGTGGGAGGGAGTAAAGTAACCTCACACTTACAAACAAGGGATCCTGGGACTTATAGTTGGAGGGAACTCCAACAGGAAATAGCCATTCCACAAAACGAAAGCAGCAGCCTATGGTGGACTCACAACACAGCTATTTAGCCCCAAGACAAGCAGGGATACTTCCTAAGCATGTCCATTACTGTCTGGCAGGTAGGTAGTGATATCACCTCTAGTGGGTAACCCCTTGAAGGGATTAAACAAGCAAATAGTTGTTTTAGCCCTAATGGAATATGTTTTTTTTAGAGGCAGGTAGAGATTTATTGTTTTGATTCCTAGAGCCTGGGAAGGATTTTAAAAAAATCTAACGTGGAATAACCCCTTCAAATTGTGGCATATTCTGTGAATATGACTTAAATGTCTCTTTTTCTAGTATGACTTTGAGCTAACTAATTAAATTACCCAGATACACTATCCCATGGATTATAGTCTTTCATATCATAGTTGTATGGTTTGAAACCACATTCTGCTGACTTGTTTAATATAGACATAGAAATAGACTTCTGCATTTGAACTGCCCATTCAGATTCAGAGATACACTAGTTACAGCTGATGAGTAGCGGATATGGTAGGGGCAAGATAGTGTACAGCTTAACAATAAAGCTGTTGATGGAAATAAAATGAATCTGACTTCATGTTTACAAAAGTTTGGATTTTCACACATGAAAGCAGGCCATTCAGTTTATGTGACCTGAGAAAGACTATTCCACTCAGAAATGTTTAGATGCTTACTATTTCAATAGGACAATTGCTTATTCCGTAGGATTCTAGTACTTCATCTCCCTCCTCCTCCTCTGCCTTTCCTCACTACTGCACTATTTTAAATACTATGGCTATGTTTATACGAAGGAATTTCCACACGGAGAATCTCTTTGTGCGGACTTTGTGCTGACAAAAGGCTGTGCACATGGCGGAATATCCGTGCCGGAGGTTTCCAGCGCGGAAATTCTGCCATTTGCACAGTGCTGCAGAATCCTGTTGAATTCAACGGGACACTGCTACAGCAGTATCTCCATGCTGGATTCCAATGAGGAATGTGACATGTGAACATGGCCTACGGTGTCCATACCTGTCCAGATCCAGGGAAACAGAATCTAAATTTTGATAAACATAAATAAACTAAACCGTGTCAGAGCTGTGACTGGCATAATCACATATCTTTCATGTGACCATATTACCTTCTGTATCATAATACAATATGTGGATCTCTGCACTAAGGAGCTACTATGTCTTTTTATTTTTCTTATAGTTTCCAATAACATGATATGACTATGTTTACTATGGATTTTATTACAGTTTCACACCTGGTCCTCCACTGGTGTATGTTCATAAGCAGCATATTTATTAATACAGTCAGTTTATTGCAGCTGACAAATGAACATTCTTTTACTCTGAATAGGTTAGCAGGTATTTACTCATGGAAATGCCAGAGCTTCTGTGGTGCCAGGTTTCTAGGTGCCATGGAGATAGCAGGTTAAATACTGAGACAAGTAGTCATGTTTGCTTTCTACTAAACACTGTGGAATTTAGTTGTTATAATCTGATAAAATCATTTTTAGAAAACACTTGGTCTGGTTAACATCTGTCTTTGTATTAAAGGGGTACTCCGGTGAAAAACTATTTTTTTTAAAATCAACTGGTGCCAGAACGTTAAACAGATTTGTAAACTGTACTTCTATTTAAAAATCTTAATCTGGTAATCCTCCAGTACTTATCAGCTGCTGTATGCTCCACAGGAAGTTATTTTCATTTAAAATGTATTTTCTGTCTGACAACAGTGCTCTCTGCTGACACCTCTGTCTGTCTCAGGTACTGTCAAGAACAGGAGCAAATCCCCATAGCAAACCTATCCTGCTCTTGACAGTTCCTGAGACAGAGGTGTCAGCAGAGAGCACTTTGGTCAGACAAAAAATTAATTGAAAAAGAAAAGAACTTCCTGTGGAGCATACAGCAGCTGATAAGTACTGGAAGGATTAAGATTTTTAAATAGAAGTAAGTTACAAATTTGTGTAATGTTCTGGCACCAGTTGATTGAAAAAGAAAATGTTTTTCACTAGAGTACCTCTTTAATAGGAAACTTACAGTTAAAATGAACTGAATTCCATTGATTTCACTTAGATTTATTTTTGCCTCCGTTTTGGGTGCGTTCCAGTTTGGGACTCCAGGCAGAACAAAATCACTTGATCATTTTTGGCTCCTGCCAGTGGCGTAGTTATAGAGGTCAAAGGGTCACCATCGCGACGGGGCCCCATAGCCTATCCCCCCATAGCCTATCCCCTGCCACTAAACTATATGTTGCATTGCAGGGTCACACAGACCCATTAATGCAGCATTAGTGAAGGAACCAGGAGGGGACATATTCCCCTCTCCCAGGTATGACGTCACTCATCGGCACCTGCCATGTGGAGAAGATAGGACGCAACCCATCTGTTGGGGTACAAGTGACTGTGCAGATGATTCGGCACATCTGCATAGTCACTTGTACCCCACACTCGATACAGTATCAGCCTGTTCCGTTTGGTAAGTGTACTCTTACCTATACATCATGTATATACGGTAATTATGAAAGCATAGGTTCAAGCATATCGGCACTTATCATGGGGGAATACACCGTTATGTTGAACGAACACCAGAGTCATGTCATTGAATATGATGCATCCACTACACTATGCAGGAATGCCCGAATATGTATTTAACCTCTTCAGGACATAGGGCGTATGGATACGCCCTGCATCCCGAGTCCTTAAGGACCGAGGGCGTATCCATACGCCCGTGGGAATTCCGGTCCCCACCGCTAGCCGGTTGGGGACCGGAGCCGGATGCCTGCTGAAATCGTTCAGCAGGCATCCCGGCATATCGCCCAGGGGGGTCATTATGCCCCCCCATGTCGGCGATCGCCGCAGATCGCTGGACAATTCAGTCCAGCGATCTGCGGCGATTCCGGGTCAATCGGGTCTCCAGTGACCCGATGACCCAGAATTACTGGCTGTTCGGGGCCGTCTCTGACAGCCCCGAACAGCCAGAGCCTGCAGGGGTGAGGTGGCACTGGTGCCACCTCACGATCGCCCTGATTCGTCGGCCGGATTACCGGCCGACCAATCAGGGCGCCTGCTGCGGGTGTCACTCCCGCACCCGCTCCGCCCCTCTTCTGGAGGACGTGAGCGGGTGCGGGACGTGCACCCCGGGTGCTGGGGACCCCGATCCCCGGCGCCCCTGTTGGGATCGGGGCCCCAGGAGCAGCTGCGGCGGCGGGACTGACCTGCAGCGTCTGGATCGTTGGAGGTGAGTGACAGCCTCCTGCTGTTGCTTAGCAACAGCTCCCAGCATGCAAAAAGGGCATGCTGGGAGCTGTAGTTATGCAACAGCAGGAGGCAGACCACCACAACTCCCAGCATTCCCTTATGGGCATGCTGGGACTTATGGTTTTGCAACAGCTGGAGGCACATTCTTTCTATGGAAAAGTGTACCTTCAGCTGTTGTATAACTACAACTCCCAGCTTGCACAAACAGCTAAAGTGCATGCTGGGAGTTGTAGTGGTGCATCTGCTGGTTGCATAACTACAACTCCCAGCATGCCCGTTGGCTGTCGGTGACTGCTGAGAGTTGTAGTTTTGCAACAGCTGAAGGCACACTGGTTGTGAAACTCAGAGTTTTTTTTTTACCTAACTCAGTGTTTCACGACCGGTGTGCCTCCAGCCGTTGCAAACTACAACTGTCAGCAGTCACCGTACACCATGCACCGTACATGCTGGGAGTTGTAGTTTTGCAACAGCTGGAGGCACACTGGTTGTGAAACACTGAGTTAGGTCACAAACTCAGTGATACATAACCAGTGTGCCTACAGTTGTTGCAAAACTGCAACTCTCAGCAGTCACCGACAGCCAACAGGCATGCTGGGAGTTGTAGTTATGCAACAGCTGGATGTCCCCCCCAATGTGAACGTACAGGGTACACTCACATGGGCGGAGGATTACAGTAAGTATCTGGCTGCAAATTTGAGCTGCCGCAAACTTTCTGCTGCAGCTCAAATTGCCAGCGAGAAACTCCTGTGAACCCCCCGCCCGTGCGACTGTACCCTAAAAACACTACAATACACTAACACAAAAAATAAAATAAAAAGTAAAAAACACTACGTATACACATACCCCTACACAGCCCCCCTCCCCTCCCCAATAAAAATGAAAAACGTCTGGTACGCCACGGTTTCCAAAACGGAGCCTCCAGCTGTTGCAAAACAACAACTCCCAGTATTGTCGGACAGCCGTTGACTGTCCAGGCATGCTGGGAGTTTTGCAACAGCTGGAGGCACCCTGTTTGGGAATCACTGGCGTAGAATACCCCTATGTCCACCCCTATGCAATCCCTAATTTAGGCCTCAAATGCGCATGGCGCTCTCACTTTGGAGCCCTGTCGTATTTCAAGGAAACAGTTTAGGGTCACATATGGGGTATCGCCGTACTCGGGAGCAATTGTGTTACAAATTTTGGGGGGTATTTTCTGCTTTTACCCTTTTTAAAAATTAAAAATTTTGGGGAAAACAAGCATTTTAGGTAAAAAAAAAAATTATTTTTGACATATGCAAAAGTCGTGAAACACCTGTGGGGTATAAAGGTTCACTTAACCCCTTGTTACGTTCCCCGAGGGGTCTAGTTTCCAAAATGGTATGCCATGTGTTTTTTTTTGCTGTCCTGGCACCATAGGGGCTTCCTAAATGCGGCATGCCCCCAGAGAAAAATTTGCGTTCAAAAAGCCAAATGTGACTCCTTCTCTTCCGAGACCTGTAGTGCGCCAGCAGAGCACTTTTCACCCCCATATGGGGTGTTTTCTGAAATTTGAAGCCCAATTTTTACCCCTTGTAAAAATTCAAAAATTGGGTCTACAAGAACATGTGAGTGTAAAAAATGAAGATTGTGAATTTTCTCCTTCACTTTGCTGCTATTCGTGTGAAACACCTAAAGGGTTAAAAAGCTGACTGAATGTCATTTTGAATACTTTGGGGGTTGTAGTTTTTATAATGGGGTCATTTATGGGGTATTTCTAATATGAAGACCCTTCAAATCCACTTCAAACCTGAACTGGTCCCTGAAAAATACTGAGTTTGAAAATTTTGTGAAAAATCGGAAAATTGCTGCTGACCGTTGAAGCCCTCTGGTGTCTTCCAAAAGTAAAAACACGTCAATTTTATGATGCAAACATATAGTAGACATATTGTATATGTGAACCAAAAAAAAATGTATTCGTAATATCCATTTTCCTTACAAGCAGAGAGCTTCAAAGTTAGAAAAATGCTAAATTTTCAAATTTTTCATCAAATTTACGGATTTTTCACCAAGAAAGGATGCAAGTATCGACAAAAATTTACCACTATGTTAAAGTAGAATATGTCACGAAAAAACAATCTCGGAATCAGAATGATAACTAAAAGCATTCCAGAGTTATTAATGTTTAAAGTGACAGTGGTCAGATGTGCAAAAAACGCTCCGGTCCTTAAGGCCAAAATGGGCTCCGTCCTGAAGGGGTTAAACATATTTTTATTATGTTTGTTTACACTTTTGTATTATACACTATATGCTAATTATGTAATTATGTAATTAATTGAGCACATTTAAATGTCTCACTGTGGGTCAGTCATTTGAGCTTGAGAATGGTGACGAGAGGTCGCAGAAACGTTGCTTCTGTAACACTGGATTGATGGAATAAACGTCAACGCTTTTTTTTGCACTGAATACTCGTTTGCTGCTGGTACTTTTTTTGTTAACTGGGAGCCACTCACCCGCACACTGGACTATATCTATTTCTGTTGTGCTGCACTTCTGGGATTTTTATCTACCTACCTGGCTTTACCTGCCTGTTTTCATACCTGACTACCTACCTGGCTATCTTTCTACCAAACTACCTGCCAATCTAACTACCTACCTATTTTGCTACCTGGCTATCTCTCTACCTAACTACCTGGCAACCTAACTGCTACCTACCTTGCTGTCTTCCTACCTACTTAACTGGTTAGCTACCTTCCAAGCTATCTGGCTAGCAATCTAACTAGCTACTCAACTACCTGACTTTCTACCTAGTTACCTACCTGGCTTTCTACCCAACTACCTGGCTAGGAACCTAGCTGCCTTTCTACCTGGCTATCTATCTCTACCTACCTACCTAACTATCTGGCTACCTACATGGCTATCTGAGATAAGGCTGTCGGCACCACTTCACTCCTTCTTGTATTCCTCAGGCTCTGGATTTTAACCCTGCAGGTCTGTGCGCTCTGTAGATCCATCGGTGCCTGTGTCTGAAGTGCAGTGTGCACATATAAATTCTTAGAAGAAAACAAATGACACGGCACCCGAACCTCTACTTCAAACTTGCTACTTTATTGCCACTGGCAAGGCATACAATGAGGATGCACCTCACCAACAACACTGGAATTGTTGGTGTAGTGCATCCTTGTTGGTGTAGTTCATCCTCATTGTACGCCTTGCCAGTGGCAACAAAGCAGCAATTTTGAAGTAGAGGTTCGGGTGCTGTTTGTTTTATTCTAAGAATTTATTTATATAGCACCAACGTATCCCAAAGCACTTTACAAAGCTTGTCATCGTCACTCACTGTCCCCAATGTGGCTCACAACTGAATTCCACATTAATCTACAGTTTGCTCAGATACTACTCAAGTATTTTGAACTTATCCTACTTGGATACTGCTGAAATGCTTCCCCTTCCCCTCCCCTCCCTCCCATTCTTCTCTGTTTATGTAACTGTCTTTGTTAAGATAATTTTTATTAGTGAATGTTGAGCACTGTTGGATTACTATTGTGAAAAGGGTTTTTGTGTTTGTTGTGTTAAGAAACTTCCTAGTTAAATGGGACTCCTTCCTTCCTTATAGCATTTTGCTTTATAGTCATTATACTTCTACATATGGAATTTTAGTTAGATTCAATATCTATTGGTTTGTCTTAACCTGTTTTGTGGTATACTTTTGCAATATTGATAAAATGAAGATTAGAATGTGGTTGCAATATATTAGTTAATGTGGAGTTAAGGTGGAGTCACAAGCCCATCACACCAATTATTACACCCATAATTAAACAGGCAAATGGTGAAATGAGCTTAATTTAAGCACATTTTGCCACTCGCCTGTTTAGTTAACACTATTTTTTGTCTGCCTGTTGTGTGTCTGATGTGGCCCTTCTCCATGTGGTCCAATCAACAATCTAATCCAGTCTGCTTCAGTGGACTGGAGAAGCGGATTGTGCTGCCAATAACACTAATAAAAGTTTGAATCCCCGCCATTTCCCATTTTTTTAATAAATTGATGTAATCATAAATAAACATAAGCATATGTGGTATCGCCATTAGAGATGAGCGAACTTACAGTAAATTCGATTCGTCACGAACTTCTCCGCTCGGCAGTTGATGACTTATCCTGCATAAATTAGTTTAGCTTTCAGGTGCTCCGGTGGGCTGGAAAAGGTGGATATAGTCCTAGGAAAGAGTCTCCTAGGACTTTATCCACCTTTTCCAGCCCCCCGGAGCACCTGAAAGCTGAACTAATTTATGCAGGATAAGTCATCAACTGCCGAGCCGAGAAGTTCGTGACGAATCGAATTTACTGTAAGTTCACTCATCTCTAATCGCCATGTGCGTAAATGTTCTAACCATTAAAATATGATGGCGTACACGTAAATAAATGCCAAAGTTCTAAATTGTGCATTTTTGGTCACTTGATATACCATAAAAAATTTATAAAGAGCTCCATCAAAACAAAAATGGTAGCAATAAAAACTACAGACCACAGCACAAAAAATAAGCCCTCATATAGCCCCGTATGCAGAAAATAAAAAAGTTATAGGGGGTCAGAAGATGACAATGTTAAACATACTAATTTTAGTGCATGTAGTTCTAATTTTTTTAAAGTAGTAAAATATAATAAAACCTACATAAATTAGGTATCATTGTAACCTTATGGACCTACGGAATAAAGATAATGTGTCATTTTTACTGAAAAGTACACTGCGCAGAAACGGAAGCCCCAAAAAATTACAAAATACCGGTTTTTATTTTACCTCACAAACATTTTTTTTTTGCCGCAGATTATGTTATCAAATAAGTGTTGTCATTATAAAGTACAATTGGTGATGCAAAAAAATAGCCCTTGAATGGGTCTGTAGGTGCAAAATTGAAAGCGTTACAATTTTTAGAAAAGGAGGAGGAAAAAACGAAAGTGAGGTCAGGACCAAAGGGCAAAAAGACTGACTTAATCCAATTAATCCTGAGGCCAGAATAAGTACCATAACTATCAATGAGGTAAATACCGACTGGCAGAGAGAAATCTGGATTCTCCATATACAAAATCATGTCATCAGCGTACAGGCCTACCCTATTCTCCCTGGAGCCAACACAAATTCCAGTATAGGAAGGGTGTTGTCGAATTTGTTAAGCAAGAGGCTCTATGGCCAAGGCGAAGAGTAAGGGAGAGATCGGGCAGCCCTGCCGGGTGCCCCTTGCTAGGGAAAAGTAGGGAGATAGGGCATTGTTGACTACAACTCGGGCTCTCGGGGAGCTATACAAAATAGAAATCCATTTAATGAACTTCGGTCCAAAGTGTTGGAGAACCTCCAGAAGGAACGGCCATTCTATAGAGTCAAAGGCTTTAGCGGCATCTAATGATGCCATAGCCCAATTATTGCCACTAGCCATACCCAGGTGTGTAAGCACTTGAGTTCTACAGATATTATCAGAGGTGAAGCGTCCCGGCATGAAGCCCGACTGATCGGAGTGAATCATTCCTACGATCACCTTGTTTAGTCTGGTAGCTAGCATTTTGGTGAGTATTTCATAGTCCAAATTAAGGAGTGAAATGGGGCGGAAGGAGCTACATTCAAGCAGGTCCTTGTAAGGTTTTAATATAACTACAATAGAAGCATCATAAAAAGAGTCAGGAAGCTTACCTTCTGTAAAAGCCATTCTGTACATTGCCAACAGACATGGAGCCAGCTGCTCCCTGTACTGTTGATATACCTCCACTGGTAGACCATCCGGGCCTGACGACTTTCCTCTCGCTAAGGCACCGATGGCGTCAGTCAGTTCCTCAATAGTAAAGTCTGGTTCTAGTAAAGCACGACTGTCAGAAGAGAGTCTAAGAAAAGTAATGGAGGTAAGAAAAGAAGACAAAGCAGCAGTAGAGTATGAGGCTCTAGAAGAGTATAGGTCAGCATAAATGCTAGCGAATCTCTGAACTATCCATGTGTTCTCAGTTAGTATCGTATTGTTAGCATCTCGTATACGTAAAACAGCGGGGGATCGTGAGTTCTGATGGATCAGACAAGCCAGCAATTTACTAGATTGATTACCCAGCAAAGGACAGCTGTCTATTGAAAAATTGTTCGCGGGCAGCCTTCTCCTGCAAACAATGGAGATACCTTCTACCCGCAAGTAGCCACTCGGTCTTGTGAGTGTCACTCGGGTCGCCCACATACCTCCGATCCAGATTCGATCATCGCTCCGCCAACTCACCCTCCTCCCACACCACCTCTGGATTAAGGAAAGAGATGGCAGACTGCAAGCACCCACGTAAAAATGCCTTAGCTGTCTCCCAAACCGTCAGGCGAGCCTCCGAGTTCCCGTGGGTGGACATAAACATCTCTAATTGTAATACCATCATGAGGACCCAGTAATGACAACCAATATGGATTTAGACGCCATCAGCGTTCAAGCGAGGGACCCTGCAACTCCAGAGAAAGCAACATAGGTGAATGGTCAGAGACTCCCCGTGTAACATATGCCACTGCCCTCACCCGGGTAACCAATAGGGGATAACCTAACATGAAGTCAATCCGTGATAGAGAGTCACGAGCAGCAGCATGGCAAGAGTATGTACGTGATTACGGATACAAATGTCTGTAACGCTGCAAACACCGCTGCCAAGTGAAGCACCATAAGAGTACCTGGGGTAAATACCCATTAGTACAAAATGCATATTGTCAATCAGAGCAAAAATAAAGGCATAGGGCCCATCGGGGTCAATCTGGGTCTGAAGCACCTCCCACTTTAGGGACTTATGTATGAGGAAGGAGACCCCTCTAGAGTAGGAGGAGCAGCAAGAATGCACTGTCCATTGCACCCAGGGGCAAAGTAGCCAGTGGGTGGAATCAGACGTCAGGTGTGTCTCCTGCAGGCAAACAACACTAGGGTTGTACTTACGGATAGTGGCATAGACCATGGATTGCTTATGTGGGCAGCCTAGGCCTCGCACATTTAACGAAAGGCACTTCAGAATAGCCATGGGGACATCTGAAAAGAGATATAAAAGGAGAAATGTAGGGAAGAGAGAGAGGACATTGGGATCAAGAAAGAGGTGAGAGTATGGACAGACAGAAGGCCGAGCGAACAAAACGACAGACATGACAACAAGCAACAATACCAAAAAACTACACCAAAAACACATGTAAACATAAAGTGGCAATGTCTACAGAGCAAAATCAGTTGAACCGACTGTACTAGAAATGGTACGGGGATTGAGTCCGTGCATAATGAAACAAACAAATATAAATAAGGACTCCTAGAAGCTAGCTACTTGTAAACAACAAATTAAGGCCCAGCCTAGCTCAAGTGGCCTTAACAGGTGCATAACAATCAGAGAAACATGAATTGCAAAGTGCAGAAAAACATGAAATGCAAAGTGTAGTATCATGTATAATCAACTCCTCCCACCCCCCAAAAGTAAAGAGGTATCAGCAGAGGGCATGCCTGTCAACCCATACCCCCCCCCCCCCCCTTCAACCTAGAGACCAGAAACTCCACACATTAACCCAAAACCCACCCTGAAGAAACCACCCCCCACCACAAAACAGGACGCCTATCAGGGGGAACTATAAAAAGGAAGAAGGTAGAGCAAGAGAGAATAGGGGGTCAAGGAGGAAGAGCAGAACATTAAAAAGGGGGAGGGGAAGACACACAGGAAGGGACAGGGAAGAGAGACAGCAGGAGAATGGAAGTAAGAGGAGCAGCAGAATTAGGGAGAATATGGAAGGAGGGTATACAAGGAGGGAAAGAAAAATAATACCCAGACATAACATTTCCAGCATTGAATGAAAGTCTCAGTGCTAGACAAAGTAAGGTAGAAGAAAAGCAGGCATGCGAATCCAGCAGGTGAGGGATGGCAGGATCAAAGCAGGTCATCCTCAGGAAATGTGCATAATGGGAATCTGGGATACAAGCAGCAGCAGAGGGAAGTCAGTGAGAGTCCGGGTAATGACAGAGGAGTGTCAGGGACAACTAATGGAAGCGTCCAGGACAGAAGTAATCAAAGGGGGCAGGAAGGGGGGGGGGGGGAGGGGAGAGCAGCAGGAAAGTCATCAGGGGTCAGAACAAGAACATGATAATCCAGGGGGGGGGCAGTAAGGGGGAGCATGGGCAAGTCCAGGGCATCAGGGGGGCAGTGTGGAGGTGCCAGGGAGCAGCAAAGGCAGGTTCGGGGTATTAGGGGAATATCCAAGGCACTCTCGGAGAGTACTCACAATAGTTTCAGCACAGCCACTCCATGGGGTAAGGTTCTTGGGGGCCCAGGTGTGTAACTGGAACGATCACCAAGGTAAAAGCGCAGCCAGGGAGTGCTGGTTCAAGTGGTCCGGGCAAAGCTGTTAGCATCACGGTCTCGGAGCATTGTGACATCTGGTGGCCCATTCCTCCACTTCTAGGGGTGTGAGGAAGAAGATGGCCCACTCACCATCTACTACACGTAGGAAAGAGACTGGGGAGCCGTTGTAAGTAATCTCCGGTTGACGGTGGAGCAGTCGTAGGGCCAGGTCCCGACCATTGCAGTTCAGGATACGGACCAAGAGAGGCCGTGGTGGCGCCCCAGGAGGCAGAGTAGGAGTGGAACCGCGATGAAAGCGCTCTACAGCAAATGCTAAGGAGAAGGGAGCATCTGGCAGGAGCTCCCGCAGCCACCGCTCCATGAAGGAGCTCGGGTCCTGCCCCTCAGTGCGCTTCGGCAGACCGACGATCCTGAGATTGTTCCTCCGTAGTCTCTTCTCCAAATCGTCCGCCTTTTCTCTCCACTGCACTGCAGTACGATCCAGAGCCTCAGTTGTGGCAGGCAATGGGTTCACCCGGTTCTCCACTGTCGAGATGCGGTCCTCCGCTTGGTGCACAAGTTGTGGAAGTCTTGCTTCAGGAGACCAATGTTGACCTTTACCTCCTCCAGCATACTGGTGAGCAAAGTCCTGCAACCCTTATTAGCAGCCAGGATTTGTGTGGAGACTTCTCCAAGGGTAAGTTCCTCTGTGATGGAGCTAGGAGAGAAGTCTGGTGCGGTTGGTGCAGTAGCAGGAACTACAGCTCCGGAGGTCTGTGAGGAGCTGGCGCCATCTTGGGAGGCCACGCAGGCATACGTTTGAAGCTTCGCGGCATTGCTTTTGGTTATGGGCATAATAGAGCCAAGGGACCCACTTCGGTTCCGAAGCCTCTGGGGTAGAGTCCAGGATGATGGCAGGATTATAGAAAGCACAGACTCAGAGCGGAGCTATGGCACCATGCGACTGTTCAGCACGGCGGTCAGGCCACGCCCCCCACACATTCAGGATTTTAATCTCAGTGACTTCAGTGATGTTCAGGCCTGCACAATTCCAGTGATCAGCTGACAAACACTATAGCTGGAAGAAGCTGAACTATCTGTTATTAAGATTAATAGACAGGAAGTCTCCCAGTACAATTACAATGTTATTTCAAATCATTTTTACTTCTGATAAGCTTATGAAAGTATTGCACACTTGTGAATCTCATTCTTAGCTACTTTAGATAAGCCAAGTTGTATTGACTACAGTGTGTATGAAAACAAAAGCTTCTAGGGCCATGTGTACACACAATAGATTAGCTGCAGACTTTCCATGCAGAATCTTCATAAAAGCTGCAACTTTACATGAATGGGGTTTCACAAAGCACCATACATATGGTGTAGAAAAAAAAACTCAGAATGCTTTGGATGTTAATCTTTCACACATTTTTTGAGGGTTTTTAATGATTTCTGTCCATACAAAGCATGAAATCTATAGCAAAATCAGCATTTTCATATCTTTAAAAATAAAGTGAAAATACTTGTGCATATTTAGGCCTATATATATGATCCTGGGGTCAAATCCCTAAGGACAACAGCTGCATGGAGTTTGTATGTTCACCCTGTGATTGTGGGGGTTTCCTCCAGGTTCTCTTGCTTTCCAACACACTCCAAAGCATACTGGCAGTTTAATTTGGAATTAAGATTGTGAGTGCCTTGGGGACAAGGACTGATGTGAGTAATGACAGTCTCTGCGGAATGTGTTGAAGCTATAAAATGAAATTATTAATAGTATTATGATGCAAACTGAGAGGAGAGTAAAGTGCAAGTCAGCACTGCGAGGCAAAAATACTTTATAATCCTGATATTAGTAAAAGCAGAGGCTAGATAAGTACCAAAATCCTAATAGTGGTGCTAGCTTTCTATGAAAAATTGCATCAATCACAGACAGAGTGAGGGAGGAAAAAATCTAAAGCGCACTCACTGGTACTTTAGACGGTTAATATGCAAAAAAGACAAATGTCCACCAAGTTCAACTAACAGTATGTCCCCACTGTGTCCCTACTTTATTGATCCAGAGAAAGGCAAAAAAAAACATATTAGGTTGATGCCAATTGCCTCATAACAGGGGGGGGGGGGGGGGGGGGAATTGCTTACCAACTCAGATACGGCCACCAGAATAAATCCCTGGATTACGTTTCTGTCCCTATAAATCTAGTATCCATAACCTGTGATGTTATCACTCTCCAAAAATGCATCCAGGCCCCTTTTGAATTATTTTATTGTGTTCACCATGATTACCTCTTCTGGCAGCAAGTTCCATAATATCACTGCTCTTACAGTAAAGAATTCCTGTCTGTTCTGGTGTAGAAACCTTTACTCTAGACATAGATGATGCCCCTTTGTTATAGATTATGCTTCACTCCTTTATAAACTCTTTTTTTTTTTATGGCATTAACAATAGCAGCTGTCAGTACGATTTACTACTCAGATCAATTCTGAGTGAGTACACCCATAGAGGAAAATGTCTAAATTGGGCCTAAAGTCAATATTTTGTGTGGCCACTATTTTTACCATCACTGTCCTAAGCCTTTTTGGCATGGGTTTCACTAGAGCTTCACAGGTTGCCACTGGAGTTCTCTTCTACTTCTCCATGAGGATATCACAGAGCTGGTCGATGTTAGGGACCTTGTGCTCCTCCGCCTTCAATTTGAAGATGCCCCACAGATGCTCAATACAGTTTAGGTCTGGTGATATGCTTGACCAGCCCATCATTTACCCTCAGCTTCTTTTGCAAGGCAGTGGTTTGGGGTCATTATCATGTTGGAGTATCACCTTATAGTCCAGTCTCCAAAGGGATGGGATCATGCTCTGCTGCAGTATGTCACAGTACATCCCGGCATTAATGGTTTCCTCAGTGAACTGTAGTTCCCCATTGCCAGCAGCACTCATGCAGGCCCAGACCATGATACTCCCACCACCATGCTTGACTATAGGCAAGACACACTTGTCTTTGTACTCATCACCTGCTTGCCACCACCCTCACTTGACACCATCTGAATAAGTAAGTTTATCTTGGTCTCATGGGACCAGAATGTAGTTCCAATAATCCTTGTCTTCAGCAAACAGTTGGCTAGCTTTCTTGTGTATAATCTTTAGAAGAGGCTTCCTTCTAGCACGACAGCCATACAAACAAATTTAATGCAGTGTATGAAGTATGATCTGAGCACTGACAGGCTGACCACCCCACCCTTTTAACCTCTGGAGCAGTGCTGGCAGAACTATGTCTATTTTACAAAGACGATCTCCAAGTATGATGCTGAGCATGTGCACTCAACTTCTTTGGTCGACCATGGCAAATCCTGTTTTGAGTGGAACATGCCCTGTGAAACTGCTGTATGGGCTTGGCCACCATTCTGCAGCTCAGTTTTTGAGTCAGTGGCTGACATTTATCATTGCCTTTAGACAGTTTTTTGTGTCTAGAAAAGGAGCAAAAAAGGCGCAAGTAGGGTTTATTTGCGCCTTTTTTGCGACTTTTGGTTTACACATTTCTGCTGATTTTGAGTTGTAATCCACTGATTTTGGCAATAAACATGATATGGAAGGATTTTATCAACTGCGCCTTTTTGTGAAAAGGCACAAAAAAGGCACAAAGCCACTAAAAAGTCTCTAAAACTACACCAGGCCAGACTTAGCTTAGCTTTATGGTGTATGTGAAGAGAGAAATTTTAGAAAATGTGACCTGCACAACATTTATCAAATACTCTGCTACCATTTAATAAATTTGGTGCTCCTACACAATACCAGCACACAAAAAAAAGGTGTAGAAAAATTCTTCACTTACACCTACAATGATAAATGCCGGCCAATGTTCTTATATCCTAGGCCATCTTTATGTAGAGCAACAATTCTTTGCCATGAGGTGCCATGTTGAACTTCCAGGGACCAGTATTAGGGAGTGTTAGAGTGATAACACCAAATTTAAGACAGCTGCTCCCGATTCAGACCTGAGACATTGTAACACTAACGAGTCACATGACATCAGAGAGGGAAAATTACTACTTGGGCCCAATTTGAAAATTTTTACTTAACCCCTTAACGACGCAGGACGTATATTTACGTCCTGCGCCGGCTCCCGCGATATGAAGCGGGATCGCGCCGCGATCCCGCATCATATCGCGTCGGTCCCGGCGCTCATCAACGGCCGGGACCCGCGGCTAATACCACACATCGCCGATCGCGACGATGTGCGGTATTAACCCTTTAGAAGCGGCGGTCAAAGCTGACCGCTGCTTCTAAAGCGAAAGTGAAAGTGACCCGGCTGCTCAGTCAGGCTGTTCGGGACCGCCGCGGTGTCCCGAACAGCTGACAGGACACCGGGAGGGCCCTTACCTGCCTCCTCAGTGTCCGATCGGCGAATGACTGCTCCGTGCCTGAGATCCAGGCAGGAGCAGTCAAGCGCCGATAACACTGATCACAGGCGTGTTAATACACGCCTGTGATCTGTGTAGAAGATCAGTGTGTGCAGTGTTATAGGTCCCTATGGGACCTATAACACTGCAAAAAAAAATAAAAAAAAAGTGTTAATAAAGGTCATTTAACCCCTTCCCTAATAAAAGTTTGAATCACCCCCCTTTTCCCATAAAAAAAATAAAACAGGGTAAAAAAAATAAATAAACAAACATATGTGGTATCGCCGCGTGCGTAAATGTCCGAACTATAAAAATATATCATTAATTAAACCGTACGGTCAATGGCGTACGCGCAAAAAATTCCAAAGTCAAAAAAAGCGCATTTTTGGTCACTTTTTATACTATTAAAAAATGAATAAAAAGTGATCAAAAAGTCAGATCAAAACAAAAATCATACCGATAAAAACTTCAGATCACGGTGCAAAAAATGAGTCCTGATACCGCCCTGTATGTGGAAAAATAAAAAAGTTATAGGGGTCAGAAGATGACATTTTTAAAACGTATACATTTTCCTGCATGTAGTTATGATTTTTTCCAGAAGTGCGACAAAATCAAACCTATATAAGTAGGGTATCATTTTAACCGTATGGACCTACAGAATAATGATAAGGTGTAATTTTTACCGAAATATGCTCTGCGTAGAAACGGAAGCCCCCAAAAGTTACAAAATGGCATTTTTCTTCGAATTTGTCGCACAATGATTTTTTTTTTCCGTTTCGCCGTGCATTTTTGGGTAAAATGACTAATGTCACTGCAAAGTAGAATTGGCGACACAAAAAATAAGCCATAATATGGATTTTTAGGTGGAAAATTGAAAGGGTTATGGTTTTTTAAAAGGTAAGTAGGAAAAAACGATAGTGCAAAAACGGAAAAACCCTGAGTCCTTAAGGGGTTAAAGGGGTACTCCCCCCCTAGACATCTTATCCCCTATCCAAAGGATAGGGGATAAGATGTCAGATCGCCGCTGCGGCACCCCGCTATCATTACTGCGCAGAGCGAGATCGCTCTGCACGTAATGAAGGGCAATACAGGGGCCGGAGCATCGTTACGTCACGGCTCTGCCCCTCGTGACGTCACAGCTCGCCTCCGTCAATACAAGTCTATGGGAAGGGGGCGTGGTGGTCGTCACGCCCCCTGCCATAGACTTGCATTAAGGGGACGGGCCGTGATGTCATGAGGGGCAGAGCCATGACGTCACGCTGCTCCGGAACCTGTATCGCCCGTCATTGCGCACAGAGCGAACTCGCTCTGTGCAGTAATGATGGCGGGGTGTCGCAGCGGCGATCCCTGGGGTCCCCAGCAGCGGGACCGCGGTGATCTAACATCTTATCCCCTATCCTTTGGATAGGGGTTAAGATGCCAGGGGCGGAGTACCCCTTTAAGGGTATACTCACTTTTGTTGGTTAATGGACGTGTATTGAGTTATTCTCAGGAGACACAACATTAAACACTGTTATACAGGCTGTGCAGTCACTACTTTACATTGTAGCAAAGTGTAATTTCTTTAGTGTTGTCACATGAAAAGATAGAATAAAATATTTAAAAAAATGTGAGGGGGGGGGGGGGGGTCACACTTATGCAAGATATACTGTATATTTGCCTACAGATTTTGACCTGTAAGCATCCTTTTCCAGGGATAACAGTTGATGACTAGGGTTTCTAAAGCCACATGATGAAATCACCAGTTGGGGATCTGTCTCAGTAAAGGCAGTAGCAGTCTCAGTTTCTTGATACACTCTCCCGTTCCTGAGACAAACTATTAACCCACATATCTCAGGAATAGAAGGCCATATTAAGAAACTGTAAAAAAAAAAGTGTGTGATCAGAACACCCTAAGCTATTTAGCGATACCACAATGTCTGCGGGTACAGGGAATCAGTCAGATGGGTGGCATTATACAGTCAGGAGGTGTGAATCTTGTACATTGTGGGGCATGTATTAGACACCTCCTGACTGTATTATCCCGCCCATCACCTTATTGTCACTCCCATTTTTAAAATTTAATTCCCGCCCTTCTCACCATTTCCCTAAATTGTCAGGCAAACTAAAAACCCTCATATCTTGGGACACAGAATGGCATATCTAGAAACTGTAAAATGGTGTGTGACCAGGGCACCCTGAGCTGTTTAATGAGAATGCAATATCATGTTTGTGGAGTTGGCTGCAGGTCCTCTTTAAACACATTGTTAAATGCTGCATCAAACATATTGAAATTCTCTAAGAACTTGGACCCAATTAGTTATGAAATAGCAGCATCACAAAAATCTCCCTGAGATACAATGTAACTACAGTTTGAGGTGTATTTTTATACATACTTACTACATCCCTGTACCCTTGAGAATAACTCGATCTTGCATGAAACAGAAATTCCAGGGGGAGCTTTATGTAACAAGAATTACGATATTCAGGTACTACTAAAGCAATAGGATTGAAAGGATTATTTGAGCAACACAAGAATCTGTTAGTAAATCGGCCTTGGATCATGTAACACAAATCATTGCTATGTACTGCTACCACTCTCTTATTTCAGCCAGTCTATTGAAACATGAATAAAACAGCCCAGCTATGGGTGATTCAGCATACTCAGCGCTCCAGAGTTTTAACTTGTTTTGGTTCTTTTTGTACTTAGAATGTGTTAAAGGGCAAAGGTGGGCACAAGAAAAAGGTAAAATTACAAAATATTATCAAAAGGGTTTTTCTGCAAATCCACTTACAAAACACAGGCATTTACTGAATATAGCCTCCAAATGGTATTTACCGTAATCATGGAAAATACCTGGAAATCACATTTTTATGTGTTATTACTTGTTTGTTTTTTTAAGATATTGCGTTCTGTTCTCTGTTGGTGGTTTGTGGGCCGGCAGCAGTGCCACACCCGATAAGCCTCTTCTCACATTGTCTCCAATAATTTATTTGCAAATTTTAGTGGTTTACATCATGGAGTTGCATACACAGCAATTCCCTATAATGCATACTGCTTGTACACAACTGTTATTCTTTAATAAATCACATCCATTTACATAAATGCCACATTAATAGCAATTCCTAAAAGAATATCTGTCATTTCACCTGTAAAATGATTCCTTATTTTGCTTTACTTACAGGGGCTCCAGTGCCCCATGCATACACAGTTTATTGAAGGAGTTTGATATATTTTGTGTGGGCTTCATTTTCCCTCGACAGGCTTTACTAGCAGCTTCTTAGCTATAGTAGAAGGGGTGTTCCAAGTTTTATTTTATTATTTTAAATGTGCTCAGGCTGGGGAAAACATGAACAAGACATATACTTACCTTTCTTGCCACCTCCATTTTCCTGTAGCCAGTCCCTTTGCACAGTGCTTGCTGTTTTTGGGGTTGATCCTTGAACCTCCCATTCAGCCAGCCAGCGGCCACGGGGGGGGTTGGGGGTGCGGGACGGATGGGGGATCTGCCTCTGCTGCTGATCAGCTGAGTGGATAGTGGTACGACTATACAATCACTAGACTTCATGTCATACAGTACTGACAGGTTTGGAATTTGAAGTTGGTATTTATTTGTAACATTCATCAAAGGTCACTCTGACAGACCACACATAGTGAATATGATCTGTGTAGTCTAGATTTAGCATCAAACTATGTACTACTTTGTGGTATTACATGACATTCATTGAGTATTTTTTGTGTTCGGTCTTAGTGATAATGACAAATTGAAACATAGAAACATAGAATGTGTCGGCAGATGAGAACCATTTGGCCCATCTAGTCTGCCCAATAATCTGAATCCTATCAATAGTCCTTGGTCCTATCTTATATGACTTTTATGTGTCTTATTTTAAAATAATCACTTGCTTCTTTTTTTTTTTTTTGTAAATATTTATTTATAACTTTTGATGAAGAATAAACAGAACATACAATAAACATGTAGCTCGAGCACAGAGCTCTCCAATCCCCCACAGTAAGGATGGTAGAGACAGGATACTGAAGCATCTCAGGAATGGAAAATTAAGTAGATCTGCGCCCAAACAACCAACAAGACAAAAGACAGACACATAAACAAATCAGGCATACACACATATAGTTACATAGTTACTGTTACGCCGAGCGCTCCGGGTCCCCGCTCCTCCCCGGAGCGCTCGCAACATCCTCGCAATTGCAGCGCCCCGGTCAGACCTGCTGACCGGGTGCGCTGCGATACCTCTCCCAGCCGGGATGCGATTCGCGATGCGGGTGGCGCCCGCTCGCGATGCGCACCCCGGCTCCCGTACCTGACTCGCTCTCCGTCGGTCCTGTCCCGGCGCGCGCGGCCCCGCTCCTTAGGGCGCGCGCGCGCCGGGTCTCTGCGATTTAAAGGGCCACTGCGCCACTGATTGGCGCAGTTGGCTTAATTAGTGTGTTCACCTGTACACTCCCTATTTTTACCTCACTTCCCCTGCACTCCCTCGCCGGATCTTGTTGCCATTGTGCCAGTGAAAGCGTTTCCTTGTGTGTTCCTAGCCTGTGTTCCAGACCTCCTGCCGTTGCCCCTGACTACGATCCTTGCTGCCTGCCCCGACCTTCTGCTACGTCCGACCTTGCTCTTGTCTACTCCCTTGTACCGCGCCTATCTTCAGCAGTCAGAGAGGTTGAGCCGTTGCTGGTGGATACGACCTGGTTGCTACCGCCGCTGCAAGACCATCCCGCTTTGCGGCGGGCTCTGGTGAATACCAGTAGCAACTTAGAACCGGTCCACCAGCACGGTCCACGCCAATCCCTCTCTGGCACAGAGGATCCACCTCCTGCCAGCCGAATCGTGACAGTAGATCCGGCCATGGATCCCGCTGAAGTTCCACTGCCAGTTGTCGCCGACCTCACCACGGTGGTCGCCCAGCAGTCGCAACACATAGCGCAACAAGGCCACCAGCTGTCTCAACTGACCGTGATGCTACAGCAGCTACTACCACAGCTTCAGCAATCATCTCCTCCGCCAGCTCCTGCACTTCCTCCGCAGCGAGTGTCCGCTTCCGGCCTACGACTATCCTTGCCGGATAAATTTGATGGGGACTCTAAGTTTTGCCGTGGCTTTCTTTCACAATGTTCCCTGCACTTGGAGATGATGTCGGACCAGTTTCCTACTGAAAGGTCTAAGGTGGCTTTCGTAGTCAGCCTTCTGTCTGGGAAAGCTCTGTCATGGGCCACACCGCTCTGGGACCGCAATGACCCCGTCACTGCCTCTGTACACTCCTTCTTCACGGAGATTCGAAGTGTCTTTGAGGAACCTGCCCGAGCCTCTTCTGCTGAGACTGCCCTGCTGAACCTGGTCCAGGGTAATTCTTCTGTTGGCGAGTACGCCATCCAATTCCGTACTATTGCCTCCGAATTATCCTGGAATAATGAGGCCCTCTGCGCGACCTTTAAAAAAGGCCTATCCAGCAATATTAAAGATGTTCTGGCCGCACGAGAAATTCCTGCTAACCTGCATGAACTTATTCATCTAGCCACTCGCATTGACATGCGTTTTTCCGAAAGGCGTCAGGAGCTCCGCCAGGATATGGACTTTGTTCGCACGAGGCGTTTTTTCTCCCCGGCTCCTCTCTCCTTTGGTCCTCTGCAATCCGTTCCTGTGCCTCCCGCCGTGGAGGCTATGCTAGTTAACCGGTCTCGCTTGACACCTCTACAGAGGACACGACGCCGCATGGAGAATCTGTGCCTATACTGTTCCGGTACCGAACACTTCCTGAAGGATTGTCCTATCCGTCCTCCCCGCCTGGAAAGACGTACGCTGACTCCGCACAAAGGTGAGACAGTTCTTGATGTCAACTCTGCTTCTCCACGCCTTCTCCTACCTTCTCTACTATGGCCTTCTTGGATTCCGGATCTGCAGGAAATTTTATTTTGGCCTCTCTCATCAACAGGTTCAACATCCCGGTGACCAGTCTCGCCAGACCCCTCTACATCAATTGTGTTAACAATGAAAGATTGGACTGTACCGTGCGTTACCGCACGGAACCCCTCCTAATGTGCATCGGACCTCATCACGAAAAAATTTAGTTTTTGGTCCTCTCCAATAGCACTTCCGAAATTCTCCTTGGATTACCGTGGCTTCAACGCCATTCCCCAACCCTTGATTGGTCCACAGGAGAAATCAAGAGCTGGGGTACTTCTTGTTTCAAGGACTGTCTTAAACCGGTTCCCAGTACTCCCTGCCGTGACCCTGTGGTTCCCCCTGTAACCGGTCTCCCTAAGGCTTATATGGACTATGCTGACGTGTTTTGCAAAAAGCAAGCTGAGACTTTACCTCCTCACAGGCCTTATGACTGTCCTATTGACCTCCTCCCGGGCACTACTCCACCCCGGGGCAGAATTTATCCTCTGTCCGCTCCAGAGACTCTTGCTATGTCTGAATACATCCAGGAAAATTTAAAAAAGGGGTTTATCCGCAAATCCTCCTCTCCTGCCGGAGCTGGATTTTTTTTTGTGTCCAAAAAAGATGGCTCCCTACGTCCTTGCATTGATTACCGCGGACTTAATAAAATCACGGTAAAGAACCGCTACCCCCTACCTCTTATCTCAGAACTCTTTGATCGCCTTCAAGGTGCCCACATCTTTACCAAACTGGACTTAAGAGGTGCTTATAATCTCATCCGCATCAGGGAGGGGGACGAATGGAAGACTGCATTTAACACCAGAGATGGACACTTTGAGTATCTGGTCATGCCCTTTGGCCTGTGCAACGCCCCTGCCGTCTTCCAAGACTTTGTTAATGAAATTTTTCGTGATCTCTTATATTCCTGTGTTGTTGTGTATCTGGACGATATTCTGATTTTTTCTGCCAACTTAGAAGAACACCGCCAGCATGTCCGCATGGTTCTTCAGAGACTTCGAGACAATCAACTTTATGCCAAAATGGAGAAATGTCTGTTTGAATGTCAATCTCTTCCTTTCCTAGGATACTTGGTCTCTGGCCAGGGATTACAAATGGACCCGGATAAACTCTCTGCCGTCTTAGATTGGCCACGCCCCTCCGGACTCTGTGCTATCCAACGTTTTTTGGGGTTCGCCAATTATTACAGACAATTTATTCCACACTTTTCCACTATTGTGGCTCCTATCGTGGCTTTAACCAAGAAAAATGCCAATCCCAAGTCCTAGTCTCCCCAAGCGGAAGACGCATTTAAACGGCTCAAGTCTGCCTTTTCTTCTGCTCCCGTGCTCTCCAGACCTGACCCATCTAAACCCTTCCTATTGGAGGTAGATGCCTCCTCAGTGGGAGCTGGAGCGGTCCTTCTACAAAAAAATTCTTCCGGGCATGCTGTTACTTGTGGTTTTTTTTCTAGGACCTTCTCTCCGGCGGAGAGAAACTACTCCATCGGGGATCGAGAACTACTGGCCATTAAATTGGCACTTGAGGAATGGAGGCATCTGCTGGAGGGATCAAAATTTCCAGTTATCATTTACACCGATCACAAGAATCTCTCCTATCTCCAGTCTGCCCAACGGCTGAACCCTCGCCAGGCCAGGTGGTCGTTGTTCTTTGCCCGTTTTAACTTTGAAATTCATTTTCGCCCTGCCGACAAGAACATTAGGGCCGATGCCCTCTCTCGTTCCTCGGATGCCTCGGAAGTAGAGGTCTCTCCGCAACACATCATTCCTCCTGACTGTCTGATCTCCACTTCTCCAGCCTCCATCAGGCAAACTCCTCCAGGGAAGACCTTCGTTTCTCCACGCCAACGTCTCGGGATTCTCAAATGGGGTCACTCCTCCCACCTCGCAGGCCATGCGGGCATCAAAAAGTCCCTGCAACTCATCTCTCGTTTCTATTGGTGGCCGACTCTGGAGACGGATGTTGTTGATTTTGTGCGGGCCTGTACTGTCTGTGCCCGGGATAAGACTCCTCGCCAGAAGCCTGCTGGTCTCCTTCATCCTCTGCCTGTCCCCGAACAGCCTTGGTCACTGATTGGTATGGACTTTATTACTGACTTACCCCCATCCCGTGGCAACACTGTTGTTTGGGTGGTCGTTGATCGATTTTCCAAGATGGCACATTTTATTCCTCTTCCTGGTCTCCCTTCAGCGCCTCAGTTGGCAAAACAATTTTTTGTACACATTTTTCGTCTTCACGGTTTGCCCACGCAGATCGTCTCGGATAGAGGCGTCCAATTCGTGTCTAAATTCTGGAGGGCCCTCTGTAAACAGCTCAAGATTAAATTAAACTTCTCTTCTTCTTATCATCCCCAATCCAATGGGCAAGTAGAAAGAATTAACCAGGTCCTGGGTGACTATTTACGGCATTTTGTTTCCTCCCGCCAGGATGACTGGGCAGATCTTCTACCATGGGCCGAATTCTCATACAACTTCAGAGTCTCTGAATCTTCTGCTAAGTCCCCATTTTTCGTGGTGTACGGCCGTCACCCTCTTCCCCCCCTCCCTACTCCCTTGCCCTCTGGTTTGCCCGCTGTGGATGAAGTGACTCGTGATCTTTCCACCATATGGAAAGAGACCCAAAATTCCCTTTTACAGGCTTCATCCCGCATGAAAAGGTTTGCCGATAAGAAAAGAAGAACTCCCCCCATTTTTGCTCCCGGAGACAAGGTATGGCTCTCCGCGAAATATGTCCGCTTTCGTGTCCCCAGTTACAAACTGGGACCACGCTATCTTGGTCCTTTCAAAGTCTGTGCCAGATTAATCCTGTCTCTTACAAACTCCTTCTTCCTCCTTCTCTTCGTATTCCCAATGCCTTCCATGTCTCTCTCCTTAAACCACTCATCATCAACCGTTTCTCTCCCAAACTTGTTTCTCCCACTCCTGTTTCTGGTTCTTCTGACATCTTCTCCGTGAAGGAGATACTGGCCTCCAAGACGGTCAGAGGAAAAAGATTTTTCTTGGTAGATTGGGAGGGCTGTGGTCCAGAAGAGAGATCCTGGGAACCTGAGGACAACATCCTAGACAAAAGTCTGGTCCTCAGGTTCTCAGGCTCCAAGAAGAGGGGGAGACCCAAGGGGGGGGGTACTGTTACGCCGAGCGCTCCGGGTCCCCGCTCCTCCCCGGAGCGCTCGCAACATCCTCGCAATTGCAGCGCCCCGGTCAGACCTGCTGACCGGGTGCGCTGCGATACCTCTCCCAGCCGGGATGCGATTCGCGATGCGGGTGGCGCCCGCTCGCGATGCGCACCCCGGCTCCCGTACCTGACTCGCTCTCCGTCGGTCCTGTCCCGGCGCGCGCGGCCCCGCTCCTTAGGGCGCGCGCGCGCCGGGTCTCTGCGATTTAAAGGGCCACTGCGCCACTGATTGGCGCAGTTGGCTTAATTAGTGTGTTCACCTGTGCACTCCCTATTTTTACCTCACTTCCCCTGCACTCCCTCGCCGGATCTTGTTGCCATTGTGCCAGTGAAAGCGTTTCCTTGTGTGTTCCTAGCCTGTGTTCCAGACCTCCTGCCGTTGCCCCTGACTACGATCCTTGCTGCCTGCCCCGACCTTCTGCTACGTCCGACCTTGCTCTTGTCTACTCCCTTGTACCGCGCCTATCTTCAGCAGTCAGAGAGGTTGAGCCGTTGCTGGTGGATACGACCTGGTTGCTACCGCCGCTGCAAGACCATGCAGCTTTGCGGCGGGCTCTGGTGAATACCAGTAGCAACTTAGAACCGGTCCACCAGCACGGTCCACGCCAATCCCTCTCTGGCACAGAGGATCCACCTCCTGCCAGCCGAATCGTGACAGTTACATAGTTAGCATGGTTGAAAAAAGACATACGTCCATCAAGTCCAACCAGGGAATTGAAGTGAAGGGTGTAAGGGGATAAGGGGAAGGGATGTAGTTTTATAATTCTGCATAAGCATTAATGTTATTTTGTTCCAGGAATGTATCTAACCCTGTTTTAAAGCTGTTAATTGTTCCTGCGGTGACCAGTTCCTGAGGTAGACTGTTCCATAAATTCACAGTCCTTATGGTAAAGAAGGCGTGTCGCCCCTTTAGACTAAACCTTTTCTTCTCCAGACGGAGGGAGTGCCCCCTCGTCCTTTGGGGGGGTTTAACCTGGAACAGTTTTTCTCCATATTTTTTGTATGGGCCATTTATATACTTATATACGTTTATCATATCCCCCCTTAAACGTCTCTTCTCAAGACTAAACAATTGTAACTCCTTTAATCGCTCCTCGTAGTTAAGATGTTCCATGCCCCATATTAGTTTAGTAGCACGTCTCTGCACCCTTTCCAGCTCTGCAGTGTCACTTTTATTAACAGGCGACCAAAACTGATCAGCATATTCCAGATGAGGCCGTACCAATGCTTTATAAAGGGGGAGTATTATGTCCCTGTCCCAGCAGCCTGACATTGCATGCTATTCTGAAGTCTGTGATCTACAAGTACACCCAGATCCTTCTCTACCAGTGACTCTGCCAGTTTTATCCCCCCTAAGACATACGACGCATGCAGGTTATTAGTACCCAGATGCATAACTTTACATTTATCCACATTGAACCTCATTTGCCAAGTGGATGCCCAGACACTTAGTCTATCCAAGTCATCTTGTAACCTATACACATCCTCTATAGACTGTACCGTGCTACAAAGCTTGGTGTCATCTGCAAAGATAGAAACAGAGCTGTTAATACCATCCTCTATATCATTGATAAATAAATTAAACAACAGTGGGCCCAGTACAGAACCTTGGGTTACACCACTAATAACCGGGGACCAATCAGAGTACGAATCATTGACCACCTCTCTCTGGGTACGATCCATGAGCCAGTGTTCAATCCAGTTACAAACTAAAGTTTCCAAGCCCAAGGACCTTAACTTACCTGTCAGACGTCTATGAGGGACAGTATCAAACGCTTTAGCAAAATCCAGAAACACTATATCCACAGCCATTCCTCTGTCAAGGCTTCTACTCACATCTTCATAAAAGCAAATTAGATTGGTTTGACAACTTCTATCCTTAGTAAACCCATGCTGGCTATCACTTATAATACTATTATCCCCTATGTATTCCTGTATGTAATCCCTTATAAGTCCTTCAAACAATTTACCCACAATGCACGTTCAACTTACCGGAGCAACCCCGGAGCAACTTCCGGAGCAACCCCCCACCTCACAGATTTAGAGAGAAACAAGCGCACTACCCAGGAGAACTCACATGTTCCGGGGGCACCACCGATTCATCAGTAACCATGGCATCCGGACCTTGTCAATGGCCATTTACGAATATCATTTGCTTCTTTTAATGCTGTGTAATACTGAGCAACTTCATTTTGGTTTATTATATTTGCTTTAGTTTATCTAAAGAGAGAACTGTTAAAATTGTTGAGGTGTGCACAGTGTAAAATGATAGCTGGTGAGGAATATACTTGATCACATCGAAACCATGGATAAATCTCTTATATTACCACAATTATTGTTGCTAGATAGACTGAAATTATTCCTTCTTTTCTCACAATTTTTATATTATTGCTTAGATTAGTTCAGAATCACTCAGAGGTTAATTTAAACCAAACTGCACAATCTATAATCATGGCCTATATTCTTAGGTTACGTTCACACGATTGTAACTTTGCTGCTGAATATCTGCTTCTACCATTAAATTCAACATGTCCGTCGGCAATCTGCAAATCTCCCACTATTGGGGATTTTTGGTGGACCCATTGAAGTGAATAACTTCAAGTAGATTTCCCTTAACTTGCTGCGAGTTACGATTATGTGAATGTACACTTAGGGTACGTTCACACGTACAGGATCTGCTGCACATTTTTTCTGCATATTTTGTGCAGCTGATTTTGCTTCACATTAACCCTTAAGCTGAATTTTGGAGTGTGTTTAATTCAGAAATCGCAACTATCAAGGATGATCATATAACCTATGAGCAGAGACATATTTATTATGGATCATAGTCAAAGCAGGGAACACCTGATAGCTCACGTAAGTAGGAAAACAAAAATACGAATGGAAATCTCTGTGGTTAAGCCACTGTTTTCAATATGTCTGTGCATCTTTGCTCCCTCTTCTACATGAGAAAATCACAGAGATGCAAATGAGCTGATTTCAAAGTGAAACTCTTATGCTGGGTTCACACTGGGGAATCTCCGGCCGGACGAAACCCGTCCTGAGATCCTGAGTGTGGGCAGCGCCAGCCAGTGCTGACTGAATCACTCGGCGCTAGGACCGCGCTTCCATTGCCGTCTCTATAGACGGCAATATCTGCTGAGCGGAGATCTGCCTTGACATTGAATGAGTTTACTGCTCTGGCGGAAATGTTTTAGAGATTTTCTGGGGGGAAAGTCTACCTCAAAAATACTGCAGTGTGCAATGTGCAGTGAAATCTACTAATCTGTTGCTTATTACTGTGGTAAAATAAGTAAGCAAACTATACTCAACTCTTTAGTCCTCACTGTGCCCAGCTTCGTATACAAGGTGCATAAATGACATGCAGGTATCCCAGTGTCACTGATGAAGCCAGTCACTCGGATAAAGCAACTTGTGCGGTTTACTGCTGAGGCCAGTGATTGACAGCAGTTATAATATGGTAGTGACTAGTGCAAGAGGCCTATATCAAAAACCAAAATGCTGTCTTCTTGTGGTCTTCATGAGGCCTTGTTGTATTTGCTCCCCATTTTTAAACTGCTGCACAACTTTTTGTTTCCACATATTAAGTGTAATTTTAATGTTCTTGTGTTTCTGTGAAGATAGGTTGGTTTTTTTTCCAGCTTATAACCATATTTTCAGGTTGAGGAAAATGTTTTATTTTATATGGTATCGGTGCAGCAGAACAAAAGATCTTCTGATCTTCTTGATGTCATGGAAACGAGAGCTATTATCTAAATATGTAAAGTATTCAAATTAAGCAAAACATGTCAACATAATCTGGAAAGGAGGAAACAGGAAACATACACTTTCTGTGATGAAGGTGTTTTCTCTTAGGACAGCAAATAAGTAGTAGGTAGTAAGGTAGTAATTCCTGTTTTATATTGCCTTAAAGGACAACTGCAGCCATAACAACTTATCCCCTATTCACAGGATAGGGGATAAGTGGTTGATAGCGAGGGTTCGGCTGCTGGGACCCCCGCAATCTCCCAAACAGGCCCCGGCATTGGCACTCTGTGAGAGCATTTAATGCGCGTAGTGTCGACCTCAGTGAGGTCGACAGTACGCCCCCTCCCCATACAGCTCTATGGGAGAGGCGGGGAGGCACAAACGCTGCCTCTCCCATAGAACTTCACGGAGGAGGCGTGCAAGAGAGCTGCAGCAGAGCTCAGTGGTCGGACCCCCCGCAATCAGACACGTATCCCCTATCCTGTGGATAGGGGATAAGTTGTTATGGCTGCATATTTCCTTTAACCCCTTAACTACATAGGACGTAAATGCAGTGGCGTTGCTAGGGTTGGTGTCAACCGGTGCAGTAGAAAATGGTGTCACCCCCATACCTACGCCCTCCCCCCAGTAAGTTTTTAGCCTGTTGTGACAGACACCACTGTTGTAGCGCATTGTGAGAAATTCCAGTATAATAATCAGATATACCAGTTGCCACAGAATAGGAAAGTGTTAAAGAAGTTTTCACCATTTAAATATACAGCTCCCAGAATAACTTAAAGGGGTACTCCACTGGAAAACATTTACTTTTATATCAACTGGTGCCAGAAAGTTAAACAGATTTTTAAATAACTTCTATTTAAAATCTTGATCCTTACAGTACTTATAAGCTGGTGTATGCTCCACAGGAAGTTGTGTAGTTCTTTCCAGTCTGACCACAGTGCTATTTGCTGACACCTCTGTCCATGTCAGGAACTGTCCAGAGCAGGAAAAGGTTTGCTATGGGGATTTGCTCCTACTATGGACAGTTCTTGACATGGACAGAGGTGTCAGCACAGAGCACTGTGGTCATACAGAAAATAAATTAAAAAAGAAAAGAACTTCCTGTGAATCGCTTATACAGCAGCTAATAAGTACTGGAAGGATTAAGATTTTTAAGTAGAAGTAATTTACAAATCTGTTTAACTTTGTATCACCAGTTGATTACATTTTTTTTTTCCAGTAGAGTACTCCTTTATGCAGTGGTAAGGTTATGCTGGGAGTTGTAGTTTCACTCATCATAACTGTAGAACTGACAAGTGACTACAGCTCTGATAGGACATAGAGAGGAGAATGCACAATGATATCAGTGACTACAGGTGACGTCTTCTCTATAGTGAGGAGAATGTACAATGATATCAGTGACTACAGGTGACGTCTTCTCTATAGTGAGGAGAATACACAATGATATCAGTGATTACAGGTGACATCTTCTCTATAATCTTCCCTTATCTAATTCAGATGGTACATACCGCCTGGTCCAGCTAAAACTTCTCTCTGTAGAATGTGACGCCCAGACGTCTCCTCACTATGTCAGCGCATTCTCAACCTCTATATGAAAACAAGTATTATTATAAACCTGCCAGACACTGTATCCTCTAAATATAATACTACTATACTCTTTGATTATAAACCTTCCATACACTGTACCCACTGAATATAATACTACCACTCATCTGTACATTCTGAATATACCAACACATACTGTACACTCTGAATATAAATCTGCCACATACTGTACCCCTGAATATAATACCGCCACACACTGTACCCTCTGAATATAATACCAACACATACTGTACACTCTGAATATAAATCTGCCACATACTGTACCCCTGAATATAAATCTGCCACATACTGTACACTCTGAATATAAATCTGCCACATACTGTACCCCTGAATATAATACCGCCACATACTGTACCCTCTGAATATAAATCTGCCACATACTGTACCCTCTGAGTACAATACTACCACAAACTGCGCCCTCTGAATATAAAGTTGCCATACAGTGCACCCTCTGAATATAATACCACAACCGCAGTAACACCCCTCAACATCCGTTAGCTGATGCTATTACCACAGGAGGGGGGTATTGGGGGTGTTGCTAGTAGATGATGGGGGTGCTACTTCAGGGGGGGTGTTGATGGAGGATGATGAGGGTGCCACTGGCCATCCCCCCCTGGCAGTATCACCCCCATCATCCATCGGCAGGATCATCCTCCTGGCAGGAGCACCACCATCATCCACCATCAGGATCTGTTGATGGAGGTGCTACTGCTGGGGGAGGGGGGTTTGGGGGGGTGTTGCTGGTGGATGATGAGGGTGCTACTGCCAGGGGGGGGGAGCATTAGGTAGGCAGCAGTTCCCCCACTTTAGGTAGACAGCAGTTCCCCCACATTAGGTAGGTAGCAGTTTCCCCACATTAGGTAGCATATTTTCCCCATATTAGGTAGCACAGATTCCCCACATTAGGTAGCAATTTCCCCACATTAGGTAGCAGATTCCCCACATTAGGTAGCAGTTTCCCCACATTAGGTAGCATAGATTCCCCACATTCGGTAGCACAGATTCCCCACATTCAGTAGCATAGACTCCCCACATTTGGTAGCACAGATTCCCCACATTAGGTAGCAGTTTCCCCACATTAGGTAGCATAGACTCCCCACATTTGCTAGTAGTTTCCCCACATTAGACTGCAGGTTCCCTTGCCGGTTCCCCACAATGGGTCAAAGTCTCCTCAAATTAGATCGCTGGTCCAACCCCCCCCCCCACCCCCCCCACCCCCCAAAAAAAAAACCACATACAACAGAGAGAGACACACACACAAACACACACAGTCAGAGAGACACACACTCACAGACAGACACACACACAGAGTCACACAGTGACAAACACACAGAATCACACAAACACACACAGAGAGTCACACAAATACACACACACACAGAGTCACACACACACACAGAGAGTCACACACACACAGAGTCACACACACAGTCACACACACACACACAGTCACATACACACAGAGTCACACACAGTGCTTTAAGTGGGCCAAAAGAGGTGCCCGTACTCTATTAGGTGCCGGTGCTCCCCCCCCCCCCCCCCAGCCCGACGCCACATCCCCCCCCCCCGGCCACGCCACCCCCCCAGTACTGAACATGAAAATACCCTTAGAAAGTACCCTTAGAAAGAGCTACTGAACATAAATAAAATGTGCAAAAGGGTATTGAAAAAATTTGGTAGAAAATGTACATAAAATAAATAATAAAACATAATAACATACTAACCATAGAACAGTAAACGTAAACCTGTTCCCCATATTAGGTTGGCAGTATAGTCCCCCACATTAGGTTGGCAGTATAGTCCCCCACATTAGGTTGGCAGTATAGTTCCCCCACATTAGGTGCAGTATAGTTCCCCACATTAGGTGCAGTATAGTTCCCCACATTAGGTGCAGTATAGTTCCCCCACATTAGGTGCAGTATAGTTCCCCACATTAGGTGCAGTTTAGTTCCCCACATTAGGTGCAGTATAGTTCCCCACATTAGGTGCAGTATAGTCCCCCACATTAGGTGCAGTATAGTCCTCCACATTAGGTGCAGTATAGTTCCCCACATTAGGTGCAGTATAGTTCCCCACATTAGGTGCAGTATAGTTCCCCACATTAGGTGCAGTATAGTTCCCCACATTAGGTGCAGTATAGTTCCCCACATTAGGTGCAGTATAGTTCCCCCACATTAGGTGCAGTATAGTTCCCCCACATTAGGTGCAGTATAGTTCCCCCACATTATGTGCAGTATAGCTCCCCACATTAGGTGCAGTATAGTTCTTCACATTAGGTGCAGTATAGCTTCCCACATTAGGTGCAGTATAGCTCCCCACATTAGGTGCAATATAGTTCCCCCACATTAGGTGCAGTATAGCTCCCCACATTAGGTGCAGTATAGTTCTCCACATTAGGTGCAGTATAGCTCCCCACATTAGGTGCAGTATAGTTCTCCACATTAGGTGCAGTATAGTTCCCCCGCATTAGGTGCAGTATAGTTCTCCACATTAGGTGCAGTATAGTTCCCCCACATTAGGTGCAGTATAGTTCTCCACATTAGGTGCAGTATAGTTCTCCACATTAAGTGCAGTATAGCTCCCCACATTAGGTGCAGTATAGTTCCCCCACATTAGGTGCAGTATAGTTCCCCCACATTAGGTGCAGTATAGCTCCCCACATTAGGTGCAGTATAGTTCTCCACATTAGGTGCAGTATAGTTCTCCCACATTAGGTGCAGTATAGTTCTCCCACATTAGGTGCAGTATAGTTCCCATATAGTTCATCTGGGGGTGCTACCTTCCTACTGGCAGGAAGAGGGGGTTAATTTGAGGGTACCACCTTCTTACTGGGGGGGGGTTAATCTGGGGGTACTACCTGTCTACTCGGGGCCCCAACTGAAGGTGAAAATACCGGACCAACTGAAGGAGCGGAGCGTGGCACAAAAAGGGGCAGGAGGCAGCGCTGTGCGGTGCGCCTGACGGACAGGCACACCGCACAGCGCAGGAGAAGGAGGGGGGGGGAGGCCGGTCGGGCACAGATGGGGGGGGGGTGCTGCGGAGCGTCTTTGTGTCACCCCATTAGGTTGGTGTCACCCGGTGCGGGCCGCACCCCCCACACCCGGGTCGCAACGTCACTGTGTAAATGTACACCCTGATCTCCTGGTACTTAATGCACCAGTTAAGTACAAGCACCAGAGGGGTGCTCGCTTCATGCATGGCATGTCCCAGCTTCTATAATCATCCAGTTAATGTAGACAGAGCTGGATTATGGTTGGAGAGGATGCCATGAAGAAAAATCTTGGAGAATGGAGGTGGGTCACAATAATTTTATACCATATGGTATCTGTAACCCCAGTATCTGTCAATAGGAGTTGTAGTAGGAAAGCTAAGCAGGGGAAAAAAAGAGAGCAGAGCTTCCCATAGAGTAGTATTGCAATAGAAAGAGTGATATAGGTTGTAGCTCAATGAAAAAACTGCTCACCTTTAGTTGTTGTTTCCCAAGACACAACAACTTATAAAAGCATGATGAGATGTCCATGGTAGTTGTGCTGCCACCCGGTTGTTGGTATCACGGAATCCCCGGAACGACGGATACAATTCAGTGGCTGGAGTATAGAGGGCAATGCCGGGTGTCAGGCGTAATCCACTGGAAGAAACTTACTTCAGACGGAATAGTTATGAAAGTAGCTTTAATCACCAAAATTACACAGACGAGGTGTGACAGCCATCTTTATTCAATGTGAGTATAGCATGAGATAGGCATTGGTCATGCCATACTCACATTGATGAAGAGGTTGTCACACCTCAAAACGCATCTGTGTAATTTTGGCGACTAAAGCTACATTCATATCTATTCCGTCTGAAGCAAGTTTCTTCCAGTGGATCACGCCTGACACCCGGCACTGCCCTCTACCCTCCAGGAACTAGGAGTTGTAGTCCTTGAATACATACACATTATAAATGGTAGGTATCCTATAATTCTGGAGCACAGTGTTGAGACCACCGTACAGCATTCTAGAAAGCATTACTAACTCAACCAAAGTTGCCAATAGTCCCAAAAAAGAGGTGGGCCAACTCATAAGTGGGTGGGGGTTGGCAGTCCATAGTAGGCGTAAATGACCCAGCAATCTGTGTATTTACCTTAGCAGTAAATAGAATTGTGACATGTAGTGCTCACACACACAGAGATGAAGTAGCCGCTCTCCTCTCCATATTACAGACATGGGCAGCAATGCCTTGTCACTGTAAATCTTTACAATACATCATAAATCCTATTTATATAGCGACAACTTATTCCGCAGTACTGTACAGAGATTGTTAGAGACTTACATGTTGGGTACTTGGGTACTGCCCTGGATACCCAGGCCAGTGAGCGTCACTTTCAGCTGTCCAGAGGAAAAGTTGCTGAGTTGCCCATAGCAACCAATCAGATCGCTTCTTTCATTTCTCAGAGGCCTTTTCAAAAATGAAAAAAGCGATCTGATTGGTTGCTATGGGCAACTCCTCAACTTTTCTTCTGGACAGGTTTTGATAAATCTCCCCCTATGTGCACACACACACACACACACACACACACAAGTAAAGGCTGCCTGTCGGTATAACCACAGGAAGTGTCTGACTTGCAGCTTACACTAAGAGGAGTTCAAGACCTCTGTCCCAACGCAGTGCAGGCACAATGATGTCATTCACATATACTCTGAAGAAGGGAGGATGCAGCCTGGCTGTACCATGTAGGCGATTGCTGCGTGGAGCAGGAGTTGAGAATTTTTTTTACTACCTACCTAGCTTGCTACCTACCTACCTATTTAGCTACCTACCTGACTACCTACCAACCTAGCTACCTACTTATCAACCTAGTTACCTATCTAGCTACCACCCTACCTAGCAATCTAGCTCCCCATGTGCCCAGCAAGCAACCCTCCTAGCTATCTACCTGGCTACCTACTTTTCTATGTGACATCACAGGCACAGCAGTCATGTGTCCTACAGCCTGAGTGCACGAGAAGCCCTGGAAATAAAAATTTAAGTGTATAAGTGTACATAAAACATACATCTCCCACAAATGTCAATGCATTGTTGGTTTATTTTCTTTTGTGTGTCCGCTCATAACTATAATACAGAGGCGACTTTGTATGTACCTGTGTTTAATGCAATATGGTGAATATCCTTTCATAGCAGTCACTTTACTATTACCACATGTCAAAGTTGCATATAATTCTAGGACTTATAAAAACCAGCTACAGCCAGGGAACTTAAACTGAAAGAGTTCTTTGGTGGGTAATAGAATAAAAAAAAACAGAGGCTCCATCTACATAAATGTTATTGATAAACCTAACATTAAAGGGGTTTTCGAGGCAGGAAGGTACTTTTATCTACTGTGTGAAAAGCCTGACTTTTGCTAGGAATCCAGAGAATTAAAGGGGGATTCCAGGAAAAAACTTTTTTTTTTATATATCAACTGGCTCCGGAAAGTTAAACAGATTTGTAAATTACTTCTATTAAAAAATCTTAATCCTTCCAATAGTTATTAGCTTCTGAAGTTTTCTGTCTAACTGCTCAATGATGATGTCACGTCCCGGGAGCTGTGCATGATGGGAGAATATCCCCATAGGAACTGCACAGGGACGTGAGTCATCAGAGAGCAGTTAGACAGAAAAAAGCAACTCAACTTCAGAAGCTAATAACTATTGCAAGGATAAAGATTTTTTAATCAAAGTAATTTACAAATCTGTTTAACTTTTTGGAGCCAGTTGACATATATAAAAAAGTTTTGGCCTGGAATACCCCTTTAACTAGTGGTAAAAACTTTCTTGTGAACACTGGAAAAAAAAAGGCTTAGTCCTCACCACATTATTACAACCTATTAAGAGCAACAAGACACAAAAATGATGTAGACTGACTACATTCTGTCCCATTTGAGAAGACAATGCAGAATCCTTTTTTTTTTTTTTTTTTAAACAATTAAAGTCAAAGCCAACAGGATGTAATAGGATAGGCATCCTGATGCATCCTGCTGTAAATGTACCTTTTGTTCTAACAAGTGTTATAAACCTTGCCTACTATACCTTGCAACTATAATGCTTAGTCCAATTCTTCACCAAGGAGGGCTACACGAATAGCATCTAATATCCTTATGACTCTATAACCCTAGTTTAGGACTTCAGCTTTTTGGTGAAGATGGTCTGACACATGAATACTTCCAAGCGCAAGCTGCAGCAATTACAGGATCCAGTCAAAGTGATATTCTCATGTGGCTATGGCTTTGTTAGTATTTTGATCAGTTTATTTAGTTTAGAAGTCTAGAAAGAGGTCCAAAACACAGAGGAGGAGATTTATCAAAACTTGTGTAGAGATTGAATGGTGCAAACAATAAGATTGTTTCTTTCGTAAAACTGATTGGTTGCTATGATCAACTGCCTCACTCTTCCTCTACACAGGTTATAGTTACATGTCCTGCTGCCGCCGCTGCCCGAATCCCTTAAATGGTTTAAAGCGGGCGCTTTAAATCATTGATCTGTAGTGGCTTCTGCGGGGGCCAGAGTCCTGCTGCCACTGCCAGATTCCCTCCCCGTCCCCGGTTTTATAGTTACATGTCCCGCCGCCGCCTGATTCCCTCCCAGTCCCCGGTTTTGTAGTTACATGTTCTGCCGCCACTGCCCAATTTCCTCCCCATCCCCGGTTTTATAGTTACATGTGTCCTGGGGACCGTGCTCCTTCATGCTTCGGCAGCGTCCTGAGCTGTCACTGTGCGCTGCGCAATGACGAGTGATGTCCTCAAAGCGACGTCACTTGTCAGTCAGTGCGTGGCGCACAGTGACAGCTTAGGACGCTGCGCGAGCATGAAGGACCACAGTCCCAAGGACATATGTAACTATGAAAACGGGGAAGGGGAGGGAATCAGGCAGCGGCGACGGGATATGTAACTATAAAACCAGGGACGGGGAGGGAATCGAGCAGCGGCACTCTGGCCCTGCAGAAACCGCTGCACATCAATGATTTAAAGCACTTGCTTTAAATCATTGAATGGCAGAAGCCACCAGAAACAGTTTATTGAGGTACACCTGCACACACACGCACTCTCATTTTTCCAAGGATATTTTGGTTAAAAAAAAAATATTTTTACCTAAAAATCCTTGGAAAAATGAGGGTGCGTGTTATAGGCCAGTGGTATACCCCGATAAATACGGTATGTAGGAGGATCGCAACGGGTGTTAGAAGTGACACCCAGGGCAATCTGTCTATTAGTACAGGTACTACTACTCCCATCATGGAACCATCTGTTCCATGCTGGGAGTAGTAGTACTATCTAAAAAAATGAAAAAATCTATTAAAAAAAAAGGGAGAAAAGTTAAAAACTCACACACTTTAATAAACACATTATTAAAATAGTACAAAAATAATAATATGATATATATAAAATATATACAAATCAAATGTGACTAGTCCTCAAAGGTATACAAGATAAGAAGATAGTTAGATCCAGTACAATGAAATATGAGTATTTATTAAATAAAATGCAATGTATTCCATAGACTAACTGAAGTCTAGTGCAGAGCTCTTGCGCAGGCTCCGGATAATTATTGTAGATATAGGTACATAGAAAACAATAATAGCAAGCCAATATAATATATGCTCCCCACTATTAGTTCAGGGTATAATGAATAAGGCTAAATGATTCTAGTAGAGATAAAATGATTAGGGATAAGATAGGTATACAAATAGTGCAAAGTCCGCTAGTGCAAAGGTTTGCTATAGTTCTCTATAGTGCAAAGTCCGTTGGTGCAAAGTTTGCTATAGTTCTCTATATTAATTCTGCTGGAGTAACTTAGTATAATTTACAAGATGATGATAGAAATTAAAGATATTATCGGTGCACCGCACCACACACCACCCTATTCGGTGTTTAGGCTCCTTAGTTTAGCATCGGATGCAGGCTGGCACGGACTGGCATCTGGCCTGATGCTAGCGGTGCCTGTTGAAGGATGCGCTGAGCAGTCGTGGCTGGGGAGCTCTGTGTGGTAAAAGTGGTGTTCTCCAGTAAGGTGTTGTGGCCGCGGTTTGGCACGGATGGCAGCCGGCCTCAGAGATAGTGATGTCCGCGGCTAGATGTTATCAGATCGTGTGGATGGGCTGTGATGCCGGCATCCACTTGTGTCAGAGTCTTTTCAGTGCGCGGGCTGTAACAGTGGTACTGTAACAGGGGGGTTCCAGCTGGTGTGAGTGCGGTTAAGCAATAGAATGGATAATATTTGTGGTAAATGTCCTTTGCACAATATGAAGGTAAGTAAAACTGAATAGATGCTGACCGGATAAGAAGAACCTTCTAATAAATGTTGCCACTCTTCCAAGGTAAGCTTAATAGCATGGAGTTATCGATCTCCAATAGAGTAGTTCCTCTCAGCAGGCGAGAAAGTCTTAGAAAAGAAACCGCAGGTTACAATCTTGCCCTTGGAGTTTCTCTGGGTAAGAACGGCACGAGCTCCTATGAATGAAGCATCTACCTCCAAAGCAAAGGGTTTCTCTGGATCAGGTCTAGAAAGCATGGGAGCAGAGGCAAATGCTGTCTTCAAGTGAGTGAAGGCCTCTTCGGCCTCCGGAGGCAGAGTCTTAGGGTTAGAGTTCTTCTTAGTCAGAGCCACAATCAGAGCAACCAAGGCAGAGAAATGTGGGGTGAACTGACGATAATAGTTGGCAAATCCCAGGAAGCGTTGAATAGCCAGTAGAGCGATGCTAATCCAATACCGCAGTCAGTTTGTCAGGATCCATCTGAAGGCCTTGATGAGAAACAATGTAACCAAGAAATTGAAGATAAGATCTGTCGAATAGGCATTTCGCCAGTTTGGCATAAATCCTGGAGATTCTGAAGAACCAAACGGACATGTGAGCGATGCTCCTCCAAGTTGGGTGAGAAGATCAAGATGTCATCAAGATATACGATTACACAGGTGTAGAGAAGATCTCGGAAGATTACATTGACAAATTCTTGAAAGACAGCTGGGGCATTACAGAGTCCGAAAGTCATCATGAGATACTCAAAATGTCCATCTCGGGTATTAAAGGCCGCCTTCCATTTGTCTCCCTCGTGGATACAAATAAGATAATATGCTCCCCGCAAGTCCAACTTAGAGAAGACCATGGCACCCCGTAGACGATCAAAAAGTTCAGAGATCAGAGGAAGAGGATAGCGATTTTTGATTGTGATCTTGTTAAGACCCCTGTAGTCAATACATGGACGGAGAGAACCATCCTTCTTCCCCACAAAGAAGAAACCTGCTCCAGAAGGAGAGGAGGACTTTTGGATAAATCCCTTTTGGAGGTTCTCTTGGATATATTTTGCCCTGACCTGTGTCCCTGGAATAGATAATGGATAGATTCTTCCAGTGGTTCCAGGTTGTAAATCAATGGAGCAGTCGTAGGGACGATGTGGAGGAAGGGTCTCGGCCTGCTTTTCGCAGAATACATCTGAATATATATTGATATGTAAGAGGCAGACTAGGCATTAGAGGAGGTGAAGAGACAACTTTAGACTGGATTGGCACAAGACAGTGATTTTGGCAAAACTGTCCCCAGTGTGTGATTTCACCAGATTTCCAGTTGAGTTGCGGAGATAGAAGTTGAAGCCATGGAAGACCGAGAAGAAGCTCCAAAGTACAATCTAGAAGCACATAGAACTCATTTTTTTCCTTATGCAAGACTCCCACCTGCATGACAAGATTTTCTGTGCAGAATAGCACCATACAGTTCAGATTTTGTCCATTAACAGACGAAATATACAAGGGCTTATCAAGCCGAGTCACGGGAAGACAGTGTTGATGGACCAAGGAGCCATCAATGAAGTCGCCAGCAGAACCAGAGTCCAGAAATGCAGAAGCAATGAAAGAAGTCTTGGCAGGAGTAAAGACTTGAACAGGAATGGTCAAATGAGGAGTGGTAGTATTCATACTTAGGTGTCCTAGGTGCGAGCATTTCCCAAATGCTGTGGACGTATAGAACAGTCTTTGAGAAAGTGCTCCAGACTGGCACAATGTAGGCACAAATTCTCATTGAATCGTCGGGATCTTTCCAGCTGCGTTAAGCAAGAGACGTTCACTTGCATTGCCTCTTCGTCAGGAGGCAAAGAAGACTGTAGAAGTGGAATCTGAAACATGGATGCCAAACGAGGATATCGCCGTGTTCGGGCAGGTTCTCTTTCCGCACATCAATACAGGTGGCTAAATGAATAAGTTCACTATTGGTAGATGGAGGATCTCGTGCATCCTTTTTTAAATGTAGCACACAAGGCCTCGTCGTTCCAAGCTAATTCAGAGGCAATCACCTGTGTGGATGATGGCTTGGGCCGTGTCAGGGAACGGAGTCTAAGGTGCCACTGGTTTTCACCAGAGCCCGCTGCAAAGCGGGATGGACTTGCTGCGGCAGGTGGCACCCAGGTCCACACAGGGATGAGACTTGGCACAGAAGGATACAGGCAAACTTGTAGTCTGGATAGCAGGTCAGGACAGGCGGCACAGGTGCGAGGTCAGGAAAGTAGCAGAAGGTCAATAAATAGGCGGCACAGGAGCAAGGTCAGGTCACGGAACGGAAGTTTCTGGAACATGGTATAACAAGGATAAAAGGCTTTCGAGAGGAACGGAAGGACAACAGAGAGCAGAGGTGAGTAACGGGCTGGGATTTGCATGCGGGCGTGTCCCACGATGCGAATCCCAGCCCCACCGGCATAGAAGGACAGTGGGGGGGGGGGGGCGCTCATGGCCAGCTTGACTGGCCGGACTGCTAAGTGTCATACCTATTTTTAGTGGTAAATATGCGAGTAAAAATGTTCCAGGTTTTCGGCGCAATCCACCAAGGATGGGTCAGAGTTTCTTCAAAGGAATTTTATTTGCCAAAGAAACAACGCGTTTCAGAGCTTTGGAGCTCCTTCGTCAGGTAAACATGGCAGTATGACAGAACTGAGTGCAGGAGTTCTCTTTATGTTCAAAATTGGCGCCAAAGTGTAGTTAGCCCTGCCCCCTGGGCGTGGCCACAAGCTCCAGGCCAATGATAGGCACAAGAGTTTAACATTGTCTCACTTAATAATATTGGATAAAAACACATAAAAACGTCATAACATCAATATGGTTGAACACATGAATAGACTTAGTATACCTTGTTATCGGTTTTGAGTCACGGTAATGGCTCATATAAGCCGCTGAATACTGAGTGTCTAGTGCGCATGTGTCCGGTAGTAAAATGCGGACACAGAGCGCACGTGTCCACTGGTCTGGTGCGGGTGTAGTGAAGGATCATGACGTGTGTCGGCGCATACTAAGTGCTGGGGCCGCATTGACTAGATCTTGGATTAGGCGGCACCTGTGCACGCGTGCGCAGTGAAAAGAGGAGGGGGCCGGGCTATTAGACACATACGGCGCGTGCATACTAGTCAATGGCCAAAATGGTCTTAACTGCGCATGCGCTAGCAGCGATGTGTAAAGAGATAGATGTGTGTGTGGGGGCACAAAGTGCCAAGCTGTCTTACATAGCGCATGCGTAGAGAAAAAAGAGGGGGGAAAGCCAAGGCTCTAAGCGCAAACAATCCATTATTGCTAGTAGTGCGATATGTTTAAGCACTGGAATTTCTAATATTAAAAAAGGGGGAACAATTAGTGATCAAATGCGATGATAGTTCATATTTGAATGGATAAATAAATGCATGCCTTGTACATCTAAAAACAAAAATTTACATTTAAAATACATAATTAACATATAATTAGCATATACTATATATGTCAAGGTATATGTCACATGCATGGGGAGCATATGACAAATATGTATAACATATACAATATAACACGTCGTCTGACAAATAGAAGAAACCTAAATAGTAGGATCACACAGGAATATAAGGTGGGTAATGTTTATGGTAGATACAATAGGATACATGCTATAAATGATATGCTGTGTATGATGTATATAACTAACGAATGATATCGATTGCTTCATTAAGACCTGCTGGATGTAAGCTATTGAGTTTATAAATCCAGTAGGATTCACGACGTTGAAGTTTCTCAAATCTATTGTAAGTGTGACTTGGAATATGTTCGATTGCTAGTAACGAAAATGCTGTAAAATCACTATTGTGATGTGATGCTGCATGTCTGGAAACACTATGTTGTAGGAATCCTCTGGTGACATTATACCTGTGACTATTCATGCGGGTCCTAAGTTATTGAGAGGTTCTGCCCACATACTGGAGTTTACATGAACATTCCAAAAGATAGATGACAAATGATGTTGAGCAGTCAATTTTGTTCTTGATGAAAAAAGTTTCTCCAGTTGTGTTGCTTTTGTACTCTGCCTTCCCATGTAGGATGTTAGTACAGCATTTGCATGTTTTTACTCCGCATCTGAAGACCCCTTTAGTGACTTCTACCGTAGGTTTGGCTGGGTCTCTTTCTTTCAGGCGACTGGGAGCTAGGGCGTTCTTAAGGGTTCTTGCTCTTCTGTATGTGATGGCAGGTTTTTCTGGAATACATTTTTTCAGGAAGGTGTCCTGTGTGAGCATACTCCAGTGTTTCTTAAGTATGGACAGTACTTCTTTGTGGGTGTCGGAATATGTAGTGATAAAATTGTATTTGAAACTTTTTTCTATGTTTCTAGTTGGTAAATCGGTAGGGTTTTTGTCCAATGCCTTTTTCCCATTTATTTCCAGTTGGGGTGTATTTTTTTTAAGTTTCTTTGATTATGGAGTGCTCTCTGATAGGCTGATTTTATAATGTGAGATGGATAACCTTTCTTTTTTAATCTCTGAGAGACTATCTTACTCTGTTGTTTGTAATCTTGTGTCCTAGTACAATTTCGACGTAGACGATGGAACTGACCAAATGGTAAATTGGTTTTCCACTTTTTATAGTGGCAACTGTCAAATGATAGTGGACTATTACAGTCTACCGTTTTAAAGTAGGTTTTTTTAATAACTGCCTCTTGTTTGTTGGTTAACAATAAATCCAAATACTCCATGTTTGTTTTTTTGCACTTTCCACTTAGGGAGATGTTGTAAGAATTGTTATTCAGATAATCTGTAAATCCTAGAAAATTTGTCTCTGTGCCATTCCATACAAACAATAGATCGTCTATATAGCGTATATACATTACTATATTCTGGGACCATGGGTGGTTGTTATAAATATATTTCTTTTCGTTGGCTCCCTTGTAGATGTTGGCAAAAGCTGGGGCAAAACTCGTGCCCATTGCGGTCCCCTGGGTTTGTAGATAGATGGTATTCCCAAAACTGAAATAGTTATGTTTTAAAATATGGTCAATGCAATCGCATATGAATAACTTCTGGGCCAGGGGCATAGTGTCATCTGTGTCCAGAGTTTCTTTGACTGTTTCTAAACCTTTATTGTGTGGAATGTTTGAATACAAAGAGGAAACATCCAACGTGGCCCACTGATAGCTAGGTTTCCATGTGAATCCATCTAGTAAATTAATGAGAGAGGGAGTATCCTTTAAGTAGGAGTCCAAGGTTATGACATATTTTTGAAGTATAATGTCTATATATTGTGACATATTGCTTGTGATAGAATTGATGCCTGAAATGATAGGCCTACCTGGTGGGTTGGTTAAGCAATTATGCACCTTGGGAAGGTGATAAAAAAGTGCCATCTTTGGGTTTTTTATTAACATGAATTCCTTCTCATTTTTGTGTATAATGCCTTCTTCAAAGGCTTTCGAAATAAGGTTATGGCATATTTTAGAAAATTCTTCTGTAGGATTATGGGAAAGGATGGTGTAGTATTGTTTGTCACTCAGGATCCTATGTGCCTCTTCAATATATTTATCATAATCTTGGATGACAATACCCCCTCCTTTATCCGCCTTGCGGATAACAATATCGCGGTTAGAGGATACAGCTTTTAGGGCTAGTTTCTCCTGTCTGGTGAGATTCGTTTTGGTAGTTGGTTTGCCATTAAGTTTTCTAAAATCTGCGGCTACCATTTCAAAAAAGGTCTCCACAAAATGTCCCCTATGATGGAGGGGATAAAAATTGGAGGCTGGTTTCAAAGAGGTGGTAATTGGGGGGGGGGGGGGTCCATCATAGTGGTTGGCACTCCTGATGGTGTCCAGTCATTAGCCTGGGAATTCTTCATGGCAAAATGTCTTGTAAGTGTAAGTTTTCTTGTGAATTTATTGAGGTCAACATAAAGATCGAATTCGTTGACTCCACTGGATGGACAGAAGGACAGTCCCCTACTAAGGAGGCTTCTTTCAGCCTCATCTATAATTTGTTTGGAGAGATTGAAAATTTGAATATTCTCCTTGTTATCCTTAGAATTGGTTATTGTTGGTGTGGTCTGTTCTTTTTCATTCTTGGGAGAAGTGTGTCCTTTCTTCTTGCCCCTTCCTCCCCGGCAGCCCCTCTTGGTTTTTCTTCTTCTGGTTCCTTCCTTTTCAGAGATTTCGGGCTGAAATAATTGGTTATATAGGTGGACATTGGGTCGATTTTTACTGAGTAAGTCGGAGTTGGTGTTAGTGTGGTTGGTAGTTCTAAAAAAACCATGGAGTGATTGGATGGTCGTTCAAAACGTGGGGTTGATGGAAGGTTCCTTTCTTCCAGAGGGGATGCAGTGTTCTCTTCAGGGCATGGGGTGGGGCAAATCGTAATCAGGGAGTCATTCAGTGAAACCTCCGTGGATGGATCTTCAGATGGGGAGAGTAACTCAGGTGGTAGAGTATCTTTGAAGAAAGTGGGTGGGAGGGCAAGTGATGAGCGGACTGCCGCTAGTTGAAACAATTTGTCCAATTCTTCTGTGTCTAGTTTTCCCAGTGTCTGTTGGTCCGGATTGGAAATGGTTTCTATAACATCAGTGGTTATTGATGAATTTTGGATGTTGATCTACTTGTCCGGGCTGGAGATGGTTTCCATGTTTTCAATGGCTGGCAATGAACTTTGAACATTTTTTAGTTCATGTAACAGAACAGCTTGGTCGGACAGTCTTTTGGACAATAAGGGGAAATCCCGGAGTCCCCTTAAAGACGGTGTGGCCTTTTGATGGTTTTGGGTTTTGGGAGGAGATAGCTATTTTTAGGGCCCTCAAAATTTCTTATGGTTAAGGTCTGGTGTTGTGCTGACCAGGCACAGACCAGGGGACTGTAAAGCCATAATTTCTTGTGTTATCAAGCATGAAATTATAAAGAATAGTAGTAGAGGAATGTTTGTTTGTTTTTTACTTTTTTTGCATACCAATTTATTTTTTCCAAAATCATGCTTTAACACAAAAAAAAATAATAAGAAGAAAAGTATAAAATCATTTTAATAGCCTATTAAAAAGTAAAGTGACAAGACTAAAATTGGCCTAGTCATTAACAGGCTAACTTTAGTATGTGGCATTTTTAGTCTATGCAACCTATTCTAAGCAAAGTACTGAGTTGTGTAGCATGTAACTTGTAGTTTAGAGTGCAGACTTTTAACAGCTGCAAAAATAATATATATATATCTCTATATATATAAAACTCAATGTGTGTATGTGTGTGTGTATGTTCCAGCATCACGTCCAAACGGCTAAAGATATTAACATGAAACTTGGCACACATGTTACTTATATGTCAACAACAAACATAGGATTAATTTACCCCTTACTCACCCCCATTTGCCAGGGCCGGGGTTTTTATTTAAAGTCCTATACAAGTCTATGGGAAATATATGTTACTGCATAACTTGCAAACGGCTAGAGATATTTCGATAATACTTGGTCACATGTTACTTATATGTCCACTTAAAATATAGGATAGTTAATTTAACCCTTAACTACCCCATTTGTGAGGGTCAGGGTTTTTGTTTAAAGTCCCATGAAAATCAATGGGAAATGTATGTTCCCACATAACTTCAGTACGGCTGGAGATATTTCAATACCTGGTACACATATTACGGGTCGGGATATGAGGACGAGATAGGAGGTCGGGATAGGAGGTTGAAATAGGAGGACGGGATATGAGGTTGGAATAGGAGGTTGGGATAGGAGGTCGGGATAGGAGGACGGGATAGGAGGTTGGGATAGGAGGTCGGGATAGGAGGTCGGGATAGGAGATCGGGATAGGAGGTCGAAATCGGAGGATGGGATAGGAGGTCGAAATAGGAGGATGGGATAGGAGGTCGAGATAAGAGGACGGGATAGGAGGTCGGGATAGGAGGTCAGGATAGGAGGTCGAGATAGTAGGACGGGATATGAGGACAGGATAGGAGGTTGAGATAGGAGGACGGGATAGGAGGATGGGATAGGAGGACGGCATATGCGGACGGGATATGAGGACGGGATAGGAGGTCGGGATATGGGGTTGGGATATGACAACAATAAACAATATATGAGGATGGGATATGAAGTCAAAAGCTTCCTCCTTTGTTTATTTTCCTCCCCAACAAGGATTAGGAAGTAAAAACCGGGCAACGCCGGGTACTCAGCTAGTGTATATAGGGGAGACCTAATAACTATGTATAAATATATCAGGGGGCAGTACAGAGATCTCTCCCATGATCTATTTATACCCAGGACTGTATCTATAACAAGGGGGCATGCTCTACGTTTAGAAGAAAGAAGGTTTCTACACCAGCACAAACGGGGGTTCTTTACTGTAAGAGCAGTGAGACTGTGGAATTCTCTGCCTGAGGAGGTGGTCATGGTGAACTCTGTAAAAGAGTTCAAAACAGGTCTGGATGCATTTTTTGGAGAATAATAACATCGCTGGTTTTGGATACTAGATTTATAGGGACATAACGTTTATCCAGGGATTTATTCTGACTGCCATATTTGGAGTCGGGAAGGAATTTTTACCTCTAGTGTGAGGGTTTTTTGCCTTCCTCTGGATCAACTCAATAATGATTCATTAGGGATATAGGTTGAACTTGATGGACTCTGGTCTTTTTTCAACCTTATGAACTATGTTACTATGTATATTTATTTATTTATTTTAGAAGACACTACAAAACTGTTCACACAGTAAAAAATTTGCAAAATACATCCGTAAAACAGGAATAATATACATAAGTATTTTTAATTTAAAAATGTGCACAATAAAACTTTATGGAAAAGTGTCTGTCAGTGCACACACACTGTTTTAAAGAAAAAAAGTCTGTAATTCCAACAGAAGCCTTTTTAAAAAGTGTGTTCAATGACAGACACTTTTCCACAGGCTTTCAGTGTTCAGATCATTAGATTAAAAATAGAGACGTATTTTATTCCTATTTTACAGATGTATTTTACACTAAATAACAATATGTATAGTAAGAAGAAAAGTCAGCATAAAATAGAATTGCATAATGTTGCATGTCTGGTTGTCTACAAAACATATTAGTTTCATTTATAATTTTATGTCCTATGCCAACATGAAAGGGGTACTCCGGGAAACTGAAATTTATACCCTATTCACAGGAAAGGTGATTAGTGTCTAAACGAGGTGGGCCTGACTGCAAACTCCTGTATGGGACCCCACTACTCACTATCAGTACACAAGTGACAACCCGCTAAACCAATCAGTGGCTGAGAGGGCGTTGAGAGCGCGTTGAGGACAGCTAAATAGTAGGGCCCCATACAGGAGACCTCACCACTCCCTGTTATTAACCCTTTAGATGCTCTGATTAGTCCTGTATATGACAAAATTAAGTTATTGGGGTCAGGACAATTTTAACCCCTTGGGGATGGAGCCCATTATAAGCCTATCAGAATTTTTCAGCAACCAGTTAAGTTTAGAACTGAATTTGAGGATCTTTATGTTTATGTTATAATTGACCCCCATTATGAAAACTGCACCCCTCAAAGTATTCAAAATGACATTCAAAAAGTTTGTTAACCCTTAAGTGTTTCACAGGAATAGCTGCAAAATGGAGGAGAAAAATCAAAATCTCAATTTTTTTACACTAAAATGTTATTGTAGCCCAATTTTTTTCATTTTTACAAGGGGTAAAAGGTAAAAAGGCCCCCCAAAACTTGTAATTCATTTTCTCTCAAGTGAGGAAATACCTCATATATGGATGTAAAGTGCTCTGTGGGTGCACTAGAGGACTCAGAAGGGAAGGAGCGACATTGTGCTTTTGGAGAGTGAATTTTTCTGAAATGGTTTTTGGGGGCATGTCGCATTTAGGAAGCCCCCATGATGCCAGAACAGTAAAAAAAAAAATTTGAAACTACACCCCCCATAGCATTTACACCCCACTGGCATTTGACAGGTCTTTGGAACAGTAGGCTGTGCAAATGAAAAATAAAATTTTTCATTTTTACGGACGACTGTTCAAAAAATCTGTGAGACACCTGTGGGGCATAAATGCTCACTGTACCCCTTATTATAGTCCGTGAGGGGTGTAGTTTACAAAATTGGGTCACATGTGGGGGAGTCCACTGTTCTGGCACCATGGGGGCTTTGTAAACACACATGGCCTTCATTTCCAGCCTAAATCTCTCTTTTCAATAGCCCAATGGCGCTCCTTCTCTTCTGAGCATTGTAGTTTGCCCGCAGAGCACTTTACATCCACATATTGGGTATGATCTTACTCAGAAGAAATGGGGTTACAAATTTCGGGAGGCTTTTTTCCTATTACTCCTTGTGAAAATGAAAAATTTTGGGTAACACCAGCATTTCAGGGGAAATTTTTTTTTTTTAATTTTCATGTCCAACTTTAACAAAAATTTGTCAAAGACCTGTGGGGTGTTAAGGCTCACTATATCCCATGATACATTCGGTGAGGGGTGTAGTTTCCAAAATGGGGTCACATGTGGGTGCTTTTTTTCCATTTATATCAGAACCGCTGTAACGATCAGCCACCTCTGTGCTCTCTCACTCCTGAGCCATGCAGTTCGTCCGCAGAGCATTTTACGTCCACAAATGGAGTATTTCCATACTCAGGAGAAATTGCATTTTTTGGGGGTGTTTTTCTCTTTTTACCTCTTGTGAAAATGAAAAGTATGGGGCAACACCAGCATGTTAGTGTAATTTTTTTTTTTTTTTTTTACACCAACATGCCGGTGTAGCCCCCAACTTTACCCTTTCATAATGGGAAAAAGGAGAAAAAGCCCCCTAAAATTTGTAACCCAATTTCTCCTGAGTACGGAAATACCCCATATGTGGCCCTAAACTGTTGCCTTGAATTACGACAGGGCTCTGAAGTGAGAGAGCGCCATGCGCATTACAGGCCTAAATAAGGAATTTGCAATAGGGGCGGACCCAGATAAAAGGAGGGGGCTTGTTTCCACCAAAACCCTACAGCAATTTTTCCCAAACAGGGTGCCTCCATTTATTGCAAGACTCCCAGCCTGCCAAGACAGTCAATGGCTGTCCGGCAATACTGGAAGTTGTTGTTTTGCAAAAGATGGAGGTTCCGTTTAGGAAACTCTGCCGTATGAGACGTTTTTCATTCTTATTGGGGGGGGGGGGAGGGGACGTGTAAGGGGGTGTATATGTAGTGTTTAACTTTTTATTATGTGGTAGTGTAGTGTTTTTAGGGTACATTCGCACTGGTGGGGGTTCACAGTGAGTTTTCCGCTGGGAGTTTGAACTTCAGCAGAAAATTTGCCGCAGCTCAAACTTGTAGAAGGAAACCCACTGTAGAAGGAAACCCACATGTACCATGTACATTCACATGGGGGGGGGGGGGGGGGTTGAGCAAACCTTCAGCTGTTGCAAAACTACAACTCCCAGCATGCACTGACAGACCGTACATGCTGGGAGTTGTAGTTGTGCAACAGCTGTAGGCACACTGGTGGGGAACCACTGAGTTAGGAAACAGACTCTAGTTCAGTGATTACAACCCGTGTGCCTCCAGCTGTTGTAAAACTACAACTCCCAGCATGTACAGTCTGTCAGTGCATTCTGGGAGTTGTAGTTTTGCAAAAGCTGGAGGCACATGGGTTGAAATCACTGAGTTAGGAAACAGACTCTAGTTCAGTGTTTCCCAACCAGTGACAGCCGAAAGGCATGCTAGGAGTTGAAGATATGTAACAACTGGGGAAGACTGCAGAATACTGGAGGCTTTGGGGAGCAGTGGGAGGTAATTTCAGTTTGTTGTTTTAAATGCCAGCATTTTGGGCAAGTTTAAAAAAAAAATGTTCAACCCTTTATAACCCCTTTAACCTCTTCAGGACATAGGGCGTATGGATACGCCCTGCATCCCAATTCCTTAAGGACCGAGGGCGTATCCATACGCCCGTGGGAATTCCGGCCCCCACCGCTAGCCGGAGGGGAGCCGGGGCCGGATGCCTGCTGAAATCGTTCAGCAGGCATCCCGGCATATCGCCCAGGGGGGTCATTATGCCCCCCCATGTCGGCGATCACCGCAGATCGCTGGACAATTCAGTCCAGCGATCTGCGGCGATTCCGGGTCAATCGAGTCTCCAGTGACCCGGTGACCCGGAATTACTGGCTGTTCGGGGCCGTCTCTGACGGCCCCGAACAGCCAGAGCCTGCAGGGGTGAGGTGGCACTGGTGCCTTCTCACGATCGCCCTGATTCGTCGGCCGGATTACCGGCCGACCAATCAGGGCGCCTGCTGCGGGTGTCACTCCCGCACCCGCTCCGCCCCTCTTACGGAGGACGTGAGCGGGTGCGGGACGTGCACCCCGAGTGCTGGGGACCCCGATCCCCGGCGTCAATGTTGGGATCGGGGCCCCAGGAGCAGCGGCGGCGGGACTGACACCATGCGGCTGGATCGTTGGAGGTGAGTGACAGCCTCCTGCTGTTGCTTAGCAACAGCTCCCAGCATGCAAAAAGGGCATGCTGGGAGCTGTAGTTATGCAACAGCAGGAGGCAGACCACCACAACTCCCAGCATTCCCTTATGGGCATGCTGGGACTTATGGTTTTGCAACAGCTGGAGGCACATTTTTTCTATGGAAAAGTGTACCTTCAGCTGTTGTATAACTACAACTCTCAGCTTGCACAAACAGCTTAAGTGCATCCTGGGAGTTGTAGTGGTGCATCTGCTGGTTGCATAACTACAACTCCCAGCATGCCCGGTAGCTGTCGGTGACTGCTGAGAGTTGTAGTTTTGCAACAGCTGAAGGCACACAGTTTTTTTTTACCTAACTCAGTGTTTCACGACCGGTGTGCCTCCAGCTGTTGCAAACTACAACTCAGCAGTCACCGTACACCATGCACCGTACATGCTGGGAGTTGTAGTTTTGCAACAGCTGGAGGCACACTGGTTGTGAAACACTGAGTTGGGTCACAAACTCAGTGATACATAACCAGTGTGCCTACAGTTGTTGCAAAACTACAACTCTCAGCAGTCACCGACAGCCAACGGGCATGCTGGGAGTTGTAGTTATGCAACAGCTGGATGTCCCCCCCCCCCCCCCCCCCCCAATGTGAACGTACAGGGTACACTCACATGGGCGGAGGATTACAGTAAGTATCTGGCTGCAAGTTTGAGCTGCCGCAAACTTTCTGCTGCAGCTCAAACTGCCAGCTCAAACTACTGTGAACCCCCTCCTGTGCGACTGTACCCTAAAAACACTACACTACACTAGCACAAAAAATAAAATAAAAAGTAAAAAACACTACATATACACATACCCCTACACAGCCCCCCTCCCCTCCCCAATAAAAATGAAAAACGTCTGGTACGCCACGGTTTCCAGAACGGAGCCTCGGAGCGGAATTCCCCTATGTCCACCCCTATGCAATCCCTAATTTAGGCCTCAAATGCGCATGGCGCTCTCACTTTGGAGCCCTGTCGTATTTCAAGGCAACAGTTTAGGGTCACATATGGGGTATCGCCGTACTCGGGAGCAATTGTGTTACAAATTTTGGGGGGTATTTTCTGCTTTTACCCTTTTAAAATATGTAAAATTTTTGGGAAAACAAGCATTTTAGGTAAAAAAAAAATTTTTTTTTTACATATGCAAAAGTCGTGAAACACCTGTGGGGTATAAAGGTTCACTTAACCCCTTGTTACGTTCCCCGAGGGGTCTAGTTTCCAAAATGGTATGCCATGTGGTTTTTTTTTTGCTGTCCTGGCACCATAGGGGCTTCCTAAATGCGGCATGCCCCCAGAGAAAAATTTGCTTTCAAAAAGCCAAATGTGACTCCTTCTCTTCCGAGACCTGTAGTGCGCCAGCAGAGCACTTTTCACCCCCATATGGGGTGTTTTCTGAATCAGGAGAAATTGGGCTTCAAATTTTTAGGGGTATTTTCTGCTATTACCCTTTTTAAAAATTAAATTTTTTGGGGAAAACAAGCATTTTAGGTAATTTTTTTTTTTTTGACATTTGCAAAAGTCGTGAAACACCTGTGGGGTATTAAGGTTCACTTTATCCCATGTTACATTCCCCGAGGGGTCTAGTTTCCAAAATGGTATGCCATGTGTTTTTTTTTTTTGCTGTCCTGGCACCATAAGGGCTTCCTAAAGGTAACATGCCCCCCAAAAACCATTTCAGAAAAACGTACTCTCCAAAATCCCCTTGTCGCTCCTTCCCTTCTGAGCCCTCTACTGCGCTCGCCGAACACTTTACATAGACATATGAGGTATGTCCTTACTCGAGAGAAATTGGGCTACAAATACAAGTAAAAATGTTGTCCTTTTACCCCTTGTAAAAATGCAAAAATTGGGTCTACAAGAACATGTGAGTGTAAAAAATGAAGATTGTGAATTTTCTCCTTCACTTTGCTGCTATTCGTGTGAAACACCTAAAGGGTTAAAACACTTACTGAATGTCATTTTGAATACTTTGGGGGGTGTAGTTTTTATAATGGGGTCATTTATGGGGTATTTCTAATATGAAGACCCTTCAAATCCACTTCAAACCTGAACTGGTCCCTGAAAAAGACTGAGTTTGAAAATTTTGTGAAAAATCGGAAAATTGCTGCTGACCGTTGAAGCCCTCTGGTGCCTTCCAAAAGTAAAAACTCATCAATTTTATGATGCAAACATAAAGTAGACATATTGTATATGTGAACCAAAAAAAATGTATTCGTAATATCCATTTTCCTTACAAGTAGAGAGCTTCAAAGTTAGAAAAATGCTAAATTTTCATTTTTTTCATCAAATTTGGGGATTTTTCACCAAGAAAGGATGCAAGTTACCACAAAATTTTACCACTATGTTAAAGTAGAATATGTCACGAAAAAACAATCACGGAATCAGAATGATAACTAAAAGCATTCCAGAGTTATTAATGTTTAAAGTGACAGTGGTCAGATGTGCAAAAAACGCTCCGGTCCTTAAGGCCAAAATGGGCTCCGTCCTGAAGGGGTTAATGTAGAAATTACTGCATTACTACAATGGGTAATCTGATGGTCAACTTTCTATGAACTACAGTGGAACTCTTAAGGGAGGATTTACTATGTGGGGCATTCTGGTGTGCCACACGTAAATAAATATCCATCCATTTTTAGCTCTGTGGCTGCCTTTGCGTCCAGGGCACAAATGTAGACACTTATGCTTTTGCTACTTTTGGTGTAACAAATCACATTAGAGAAGGAGCCACCCCAACACCCCTTTCCATGCAAAGCCAAGTCTCCTTATAGCCTCCTTCAAGCCTCCTTCATGTTCCCTAGGTGCAAGTGATGCAGATGCTAAATAGTCACACATTTTTGTGCAGCTAAGTAAATTTTCCCCATTATGTTTTAAAAGTGCTGCAGGTTTTATATCTATTTTACTACAGTATTGTTGCTTTCATTTGACACTGTGTGAAGCTACATATTACTGCTTCATTCTAACTGGTGACAGGTATCCCTATTCTCGACATCTCAGGAGGCCCCAGTGGACGGACCCCCTGCAATCTCGAGAATGGGGACCACAGTCTCCCCTTAGAATGAAGTAGCGCTTCTCGCCTGAGCACCTACATTTCATGCATACTTTATGGAAGCCATGTTTAGCTGTTTCTGGCAGCTCCTATACAGACTAAAAGGATGTTGATCAGCTAGTTACCCCTGATCTGTGAATAGGGCAGAACTTTTTAATATGGCACAACCCTTTTAACACAGGCACAAAGATATAGCAGACAAAAATACATTTATGCAGATAATTCTAAATGTATCAGTTTATTAAAATGTATTACTAAATTAGATACATTCTTAACATCCACCCACTCTTATTATTAATGGTGTAAAATGTATCAGTTTCTACCAGTATGTTTGTACAATCTCATGTGATAAATACACTGTATACACACTGCATATAAAAACAACCTTGCTTATAAGAGTATATATAGAGTATTTTCTTCTTAAAGAACGTATCCAACTAACCACTAACAGATCATTTGAGGTCCAGCTGCTCGGACTCACCAATGATAACAGAGGTTTGCTGTCTTACTCAGTAAATGGAGGTTTGGTTTGGATCTCCGTCTCTCGTTTATTCTTCTGAGTGACAAGAGGCCCCAGTCCGAATTCCATCTTCATCCCCATTTATCTACACAAGTTGGTAAGGTATCTATAGAGGTAAACAAGTCATCTCCTCATGTCCCTGTGAGAACACAATCTTTGATCATTGAGGTATTTCATTCCTCTGATTTACCTGTTTTTTCTCATGAGGGCATTGAGATGGGGAGGTTGGGGACATCAGTATTTCTTCTATCGCAACCCCTCACAAGTCTCCCACACCATTGGGATGTTCCCAAGAAAGGTCCTTTGCTTAAGCGGTTAAATCATCTAGATGTGAGGAAACTCACTCCTGTAGTATCAACTCATTTGTTGATTTTAAGACTCCTGCCTGGTTATTGCAAACACTGTGCCTCTACATTCATCTATCCAGAGTCCAGTTCCAAGATATATTACACAATACTCCCCCATCAACCGTCTTCCCAGAACACCCTCCAAAAAAGGAAAATTGATTGGGCGTAAGAGAAGGAACAGTTCTGTTAAACAGGAATCCAGATTACAAGAAGAACAGGGTTTAAATGCTAGAAATAATATCAAACTATTCAATTTATCTCAGTCCATTTAAAGGCAAATTAGATTAATTTACTTGCTAAAGGACTTTCGTTTTGTCCTACTTCTAGACCTAATGATTTTTTAGTTATTTTTAGATTTGAACAAATTCTTTAGAAAATTGACATTAGCCTATCAATTTTCTATACTGGAAAAATCTCATCTCATCTACTCTCTTTACCTTATCTACTAGTACTGATATTCAGGAACATGGAGAGATTGGTATTGTTACCACCATTAGACATGTGGAGGTTAATTCTCCTTGTATTTTTTATGCTCTACAATATAGGGAGAGTCATGTGGAAATCTTTTACACCATGGTTTCCAATGACTTCCGTAGGTTGTGTGAGAGAGGGTTTTCTTTTAGAAGTCAGGATAATCTCTTTGTAAAGGAGAGAAGAGCTATCAAATCATTGTAGTCTAATGAGTCTATTATATGCCCTCCGGACAAAGGTGGGGGAGTGGCGATAATAGACAGATCCTTGTACATTGCAGAGTCTCAAATAATTTTTTTTATGAGATATTGTTGGAAGATCCTTCCTTACAGTATTTGGAAAAGTTTAAAATATTAATTCAGAAGTCTGTTTTTCCATAAAAAAAAAAAATCATCTTCCCATTTTTTATTATTTGCTGAAACTACATAAATGTAATCCGCCGGGTCGCCCAATAATTTCAGGCATAGGCTCTATTACCTGCAATATATTTCATTTCATAGATTTGTTTTTACAGTCCTATGTACTAACTTTTCCCTCTTATCTGAAAGCTTTAACACAGATATGTCCTGTGAATTACCTCCCCAGTTTTCTTTTTTGACTTTAGATGTATGTTATTTATACTCGGATATTAACAGTGTTGAGTATAAAAGGCGCTTTTTTTTTATTTTGGACCCCCCTTTGATTTCTCATCAATCTTTTGTTTTTATTAGAAGCTATTAGATTTATTTTGAAGCACCATATTTTTTCTTTCAATGACACTATTTACAGACAGATCAGGGGCTGTGCTTTGGGAACTCGTTTTGCCCCCAAGTTATGCAGATTTGTTCATGGGGTCAGTCGAGTTTCTATACATAGCACTGTCCCCTGAATTTAGTCAGCACTTCACTTTTTTTTAGACGTTATATAGATGGTTTGTTTTTTATTTCGTCTGGCACATCAGAGGAATTTGTACATCATTTAAATCAAAATCAGTAGGGTCTTCAATTTACTATGCACTTTTCTACTAATTGGATCATGAGATCATGAAAACTGACACAGGCCAAATATGCACATGCATTTTCTTTAAAACTGTTGATGTCAACAGCTTTCTTGGGTTCTCTAGCAGTTCTCATTACCCCAAATGGTTGAGAAATGATCCTTATGGGCAGTATTTGCGCATAAGAAAGAAATGTACTAGGCACAGTGATTTTTTTTTTACATAATCGTTTTATTCAAAAAGGTTATCTTAAACTGATAGTAGATGCTTTTAAAAAAGTAAACTATAAAAAAACAGCATGATGTTACATATGTCGATAAGCCTAGTGGACATTTTAATACAGGGAATAAGTTTAAGTGGAATTTTATTACTGATTACAATTGTGGATCCCAAGAACTTAAACGCATTCTGAGAAAAAAACTGTCCTGTTGTATTAAATGATCCCATTCTCAAGATTCTATGCCTAATACACCAATATACAATAATGTGACATTTAGGAGATTACAGAATTTATGCAACGTGGTTGCCCCTACTAGATTAACCTCTTGGAGACGAAGGGCATCCCCGATCCATAAGGACTCAGGGCGTACCTGTATGCCATGAGCATTTCCGGCCCCGCTGTTCACCGGGCGGGGACCAGACCGGAATGCCTGCTGAAATAATTCATCAGGCATCCAGGCACATCGCCGAGGGGGGTCCTGTGGTCCCCCAAATATTGGCGATCGCCGCAAATCGCCGGTCAAGTCAGACCGGTGATTTGCTGTGATCCCGTTCTCTGCCGCTCACCGGGCGGGGATCAGAGCTGGATGCCTGCTGAAATCATTCCTGAGGACCTTCCATATCGGTGGTACATACAAACCGGTGATCTGTGGCGATTCCGGATCACGTGTGACCCGATGACCCTGATAAGGATCATGATCAGTGGTGTAATATACACCACCAATCATCATCCGTACTGTACTGGGAGGTGGCAGTGTTGGGGAGGGGGGAGGAGTGCAGGAGCATGTTGCTCCAATCTGATCAGCATAATCTTACATCTGGTGCTGATCAGAGAGGAGCCCCATGCTGTATCTCCCCCCTCACAGTAATAAAAGTGCCCTTTGGCACTGTTTCTGTGTCCCCTGGCACAGCAGCGTTTAGGGAAAGCTTTAGATTAGGCAGGGACAGAGTTAAGAGGTAAAAAAAAGATCATTTATTTTACATTTTTTAACAGAGTACCATACTGTAGGTGTCCGCGGGTCCGCAGCACCTTTAGCTGCGTGACTCCGGCCCTACAGGGTCACTGCGGTCTGCGCCAGTGTTTTTTTGGGGGGCGCATACCTTTTTTTTTCATACACATAGAAGATAGGTCTCAGCACCTTTCCTTATGTTGCATAGAACTCAAATGGATGGACACCTGATCCACACAGTCACTGGAAACCAGTAACTTCAACCTCTTCAGTGCTACCAATGCCAATCATGAACAGCAAATGACATCAAGGGAAAAGAAGATAGCGGAGCACTCACCAGGTCAATAAAGGGCTTCTTTATTGATCATGTCGATCAGTCGGGATACATTCAGGGGAGGATGGAATGGATGCGGGGGTACAGAGAACGGCGACGGACCGTTTACACGCCGGAGCGCTTTGTCAGGCCGGTGCTTGACACAGGAAGGAGAAGGGCGTGTTATATACCAAGTGAGGGATAAGGCAGGTGTGTATTAACCCTGTGCATACCATGGTGAAATAGGGAACACATACTATGTGCAACACTATACATATCCTTCTACCTATGCAAGTCATTAGTAGTTAAATTGAGTAGGAGAGGTTCTGTGTGATATAAATCAATAGACACCGTAGTGAATACAATATTACCATTAAATGTATGGAGGAGAAACAAGGTTCTCTCTCTATAACTTACATTAATGCGCTTGTTTCAAATTTATCATTCAGGCCAAGCGGGCCTGTAGCTTCGGTACGAAGAATCCAAAGAGCCTCTCTCCTCAATAATTCCTGTTCCTTCGTATAACCTTGTTCTGGATATTCTATACGTTCAATAGCAAAAAATTGTAAGGCTTCAGGATCGTTCTTATGGATTTCTGCCATATGGGAGACCAAACGAGGAGCCCCTATTCCAGTTTTCAGGGATCTCATGTGCTCCCTAACTCTATGGTACAGGGGTCGTATGGTCTTCCCTATGTAGAAAAAGTCACATGTACACGGGAGGCAATAAACCACAAAAGGAGTTCTGGAAGTAAGTTAAAAAAAGAACATGTACCACATGTAAAATTTCCTGTGGGGCGACTGTCACTCAACCAATTTAGTGATTTTTTCCATACCTTTTTTTTTTTCGCTAAACTTGTGGCCGAGCGCTCTTAGCTATAAAAGAGCGTTCTGCCACCGTTAGATAAAGCCCACACGCCGCTGATCTGTCCCGTAGTACTGATCAGCGTTTGTATGTGGTGCAGGCACATATAGGTGGTCCGTGCCACCAGCAGCAGGCCTGTGCTGTGTTGATGGACCGTTCCTCTGTGTGCGGCCTGCCCCATCGCTGTCATGACTTATCACTGATCAGGGTTTTTTTGGGGGGGGGTTCAGGCGGGTGCATTGTTTCAGGGTTAAGCATTTTTTTATTATTATTTTGTCTGGGGGTCTGTACGTGCCACCAGCCACTGTTCTGGGCTGAGTGGCCGGACCCCCTCTCTGACTTCTGCGCTCCCTGACACCACCAAGCGATAATCAGTGTGCACACCACTGATTAGGTAAATGCTTTTTTTTGGCACAGGGTTTTTTTTGCCCTAGAAGTCTATTTTTTTTTTGTTTTTTTTTTTAGTTTGTATTTTTTCTGTTAGGACAGGTTTAGTTAGGTTAGAGCTGGTTAGGGAGGTAATCTCGCACCACACCACACACAGCTTATACACAAATAAAGTTTTTCCCACACAAGTACACACACCCCCATCCCCATTAGAGTAGGGAAATGGCCCACAGGGCTTTTTCAGCGGAGGAGGCATATTCCATACTTGCCTCCAACATTGAATGCCACAGAGGACGAGGAAGACCCCAGCTTCCGTATTTCTTCTGCGGCCTCCTCATCATCTTCTGATGATGAGCCACCAAGGCGGCGGAGACTTGTCTGGACTCAGCCAGCGGACCACGAACCCGTTTGTTGAGGGATCCGTGCAATGTAAAGTATAGGACGTTATACTCATCTGTCCCCGCCGCCTCTGAGAGGCCATCGTATGTTGGGGGCATCGCTGGTCGGGGGATCACTGTATCACCATCATTTTAGTGTTAAAAATCTAATTTCTTACTTTTACAGCCCACTGTTCAAAAAACCTGTGAGGAGTAAGTACTCACTGTAACCCTTGTTACGTTCCTGGAGGGGTGTAGTTTCCAAAATGGTGTCACATGTGGGGGGTTATTGGTGTTCTGGCACCATGGAAGGTTTGTAAATGCACATGGCCCCAGACTTCAATTTCACCAAAATTCTCTCTCCAAAAGTGAAATGGCGCTCCTTCTGTTCTGAGACCTGTAGTGCGCCAGCAGAGCACTTAATGTCCACATATGGGGCATTTTCTTAATTGTGAGAAGTTAGGCTTCAAATTTTGGGGTCCATTTTCTCCTGTTACCCCTTGTGAAAAAGAAAAATTTGGGGTAACATAATTTTAGTGTTAAAAATCTAATTTTTGTTTTCACGTTTAACTTCAGCGCAAAGTCGGCAAGCACATGTGAGGTGTTAAGGCTCACTATACCCCTTGTTACGTTCCTTGAGGGGTGTAGTTTCCAAAATAGTATGCCATGTGTATTTTTTTTTTTTTTGCTGTTCTGGCACCATGGCGGCTTCCTAAATGCAACATACCCCCAAAAACCATTTCAGCAAAATTCTCTTTCAAAAAGCCACATTTTGCTCCTTGTCTTCTGAGCATTGTAGTGTGCCAGCAGAGCACTCATCGTCCACATATGGGGCATTTTCTTAATCAGGAGAAATTGGGTTTTAAATTTTGGGGTCCATTTTCTCCTATTACCCCTTGTGAAAAAGGAAAATTTGGGGTAACAACATTATTTTACAACGCAAAGTTGTCAAACACCTGTGAGGTGTTAAGACTCACTATACCCCTTGTTACGTTCCTTGAGGGGTATAGTTTCCAAAATAGTATGCCATGTGTTTTTTTTTTTTTGCTCTTCTGGCACCATGGGGCTTCCTAAATGCAACATGGCCCCCAAAAACCATGACAGCAAAATTTGTTTTAAAAAATCCCACAGTTGCTCTTTCCCTCTTGAGCCATGTTGTGAGCCTGCAGAGCACTTTATGTCAACATATGAGGTATTTCCATTCTCGAGAGAAATTGGGCTAAAAATTTTGGGGGGGGCGTTTTATTGTTATACCACTTTTAGAAATGAAAAAAAAATGGGACTACAAGAACATGTTCATGTAAAAAAATGAAGATTTAGATTTTTCTCCTCCACTTTGCTGCTATTCTACACCTAAAGGGTTAACAAACTTTCTGAATGTCATTTTGAATACTTTGAGGGGTTTAGTTTCTATAATGGGGTCATTTATGGGGTATTTCTCAAAGAAAGGCCTGTCAAACCCACTTCAAACTTAGCTGGTCCCTGAAGAATTCAGATTTTGAAATTTTCTTGAAAATTTTGAAAAGTGCTGCTATACTTTGAAGCCCTGTAATGTCTTCAAAAAGTAAAAACATGTCAACTTTATTATGTCAACATATAGTGGACATATTGTATTTGTGAATCAACATATAATTTATTTGGAATATCCATTTTCCTTACAAGCAGAGAGTTTCAAAGTTAGAAAAATGCTAAATTTTCAAAATTTTCATGAAATTTTCGGATTTTTCACCAAGAAAGGATGCAAGTAACGACAAAAATTTACAACTATGTTAAATTAGAATATGTCACGAATAAACAATCTCAGAATCAGAATAAAAGGTAAAATCATCCCAGAGTTATTAATGCATAAAGTGACAGTGGTCAGAATTGCACCTTTCCTTAAGGTGAAAATGGGCTGAGTCCCTAAGGGGTTAAAAGCTGTAAGATCAGGGGATTCCACTGATGCTGAAACACCTGGCACATTTCAATGCAAAAAAACTTGTTGTTTTATGATTAAAGAGGAAACATCTATTTTGATGTCACAGTACATGAGGGAAATGTTCTCTATTAAACAGAAAAACACATGTGAGAACAGCTTTGCTATTAATTTATTGTCCTGTGAGTGTAATTGGCAATATTTGGGCTGCAATGTTCATACAGTGTGGTCCAGCATGAATAAATACCGCTCCAATATTAAGAACTTTTTTTTTTGCATAGTATTTCAAGACCCTTTGCAACAACATGTGGTGAGCTTGGGGGATGTAGGGTGAACAGGGGTGTTGCAGAGTAGTGTTGCAGGGTGTAGCATTAACCCTTGATTGTCTTGACGCCAGGGTGCAGGCTTCCTCTAGATATATAAATGTCCTACCGCCACCCGTCCCAAGAACGATAGGGAGGAATAAAGGATTGTCCACAGCAGAAGTAGTAATAAACTGGAAATAACTTCACTGCAGATTTTATGCAGATGATGATAACAAACAGTCTTTTGCAAGAGGACCGGGACTTAGGCTCCTCACAGGTTGGTTGGGACTTTGAGGTAAAATAAGCTTCGATTTTTGCTGTACGCTGTTCCACTGAATTTAGGGGTATGTTTAGGTTCAGTAGTCACGTAGGATTGGTGAGATTTGAGTCGGATTAACTCACGGTTCAGAATGCGCTGAAGTGGAAGGCTTCAGGCCTAGCTTGTCTTGTAGCTGTGATAACAGATCTGCTCAGTTTGGTAGTCCAGAACTAAGAGAGAGATTATTGGATACAGCGCCCTTATATACAGAAGGGGCAGGATCAAAGCTTATTGGTTCCCAAGCCTGTCAGTCCTAAACCAAGGCATTATGGTTACATCACATGACTTATTCACATGACCCAAAGGTCCTTGAACCTAAGCATAACATAATTCTCCATACATCACCAAAGGTCCTGTACATAAACTACATTATAATGAAATATATTAAATATATTCATTTCCCAATAGAACTATGAGGCGACTTGGGTTTAACCCACCAGGAAAGCCCTACCAGCATGGAGGAACTCTGACTGAGGGGACTTACGACAAAGGTACGGGACCAAGTCCAGTACCGGGAAACCACAAACACATAAAAAAAAATCCAGATTCACTACGTGTTTTAATAGCAGAAACCATCTCAGAGAATTGCACAAATAGGTTTCATAGACTCATTATTAGGGAATTCTATTGGATGTGCACAATGTTTCCACAGGGGCTCAATGAGTCCATTGAGAATGTCCGCTAGTGCTCTTTTTATCTAGGTTTTTTTTTACTGTAATTGAGTATATTTAACATTGTATAAATATATATATTTTTTATTTAAAAAAGTGTTTGTAACCCATTCTTCATGCCTGAAGAAGCAGTCATTGCTCTGTGAAACATGTATTTTGGTTAATAAACATCACTTCCCTTTTACATGCTCGTTTGGTCTGCTCAGTGCCCTGGAGACACATTGTTCCGTTAGAAGTATCTAAGTTTGTCGTGTCAGTAAATGGAGTGGCAGTGGTGTGCTCTGCCACTGCTCCGTTCACTTGGACATCTGATCTTCTGACCAGTGGAGGTCCCCTTTCCTGTAGATGGGAGATAACTTTTAATCTTTGGATAACCCCTTTAATTCACTTTCCAAAGTTAGAAAATATCTGAACAAAAATAAATCATAAACAGCTCACTTTTTTCATAGTCAAATAAAGTCAATGGCGATGTGTACTAATTTAAATATATGTTACAAAATATCATAACATCAAGTGATAACACTTAGTAATAAATAATACTTTGCATTACTATTGTGCCTCTGCCGGCAGCTACAACCTTTATCAGGGAGCTGTCTACCCTTGGGAGCTGCCACACAGATAAGCCTGCTTCCATTGTACTAGTAGTTCAACTAGTTTAGCCAAAGAAAAAATGATAACAATATTTGTTAAATGGCAAAAAACATTTTTTTAGTATATAAACAATGATTTATTTATATACAACTATCATTTCTATAGGAAGAAAGGGAATGTCCAGTGCAGGTACAGGAACAGATTTTTTATTGTAAAACTTCAGCACATGGATGACACAGACACAGAGTGATGCGTTTCGGCCCTAGCGTTGGGCCTTAGTCAACTAACTAACTTAGTTATGACTAACGCCCGACGCTAGGGCCGAAACGCGTCACTCTGTGTCTGTGTCATCCATGTGCTGAAGTTTTACAATATAGAATCCATTCCTGTACCTGCGCTGGACAATCCCTTTCTTCCTACTGCTGTATCTTAGGTGCTGCCCACGCCAGTCCAGGCGCTATGGGTTTGGGAGTGAGCTGGACTTTCTCTTTGTTTGTTTCTGTCTACTATCATTTCTATGACACTGTTCACTATACAAAACAAGCCACTGTTCAGTGTTAGTACAGGTATCATATGAAAGTAGCATAACGCTTAACACAATGACCAATAATAAGTTGTATCTCATCTTTCACATGTTCTGATAAAATGTTAATTTGTTATGCTGCTTTGTTCCATTATTTCTCAGTTGTGATAGAAAGGGTCTGACATTTAAAAAAGCAGACATTATAGTGGAACATATGTTTGTCACTTCTCACCCTGCCTCCAGAAGTGGTTATGCACTGTACAGAGTTTGTACATTACTAGAAATTCCAGAGTTTTACTTTACATATGACAGATTTCCATGTAATATCAGAAATTTATAACAGTGACACTGCCATAAACATGCGAAAGCATAAATGGATTTGACAGTATTGGTTGTGGCACTTGCATAGTAAATCATTGAATGGTTCTGCTGTTGTGCAAGCATTGTATGACTTGAATGTGACATAGACAATTGGACATAGCTATGCAAGTCTATGCTATTTAGGCATGCATGGTATCCTGACAGTATTTATGGTATTACTGTTACTTGGTACACTGCCTTCACATGCCAACTGCAAAAAAGAATTGCAGGGGCTAACATAGAGGAACAGTTACTGCTGAGAAAACAGAGCTCCTGTGTTTAGTGGTGATGCAAATTTTGGAGATTTAATATAAACTTATTATTGCATATACACTCATTGTAATTCATTTTATATTTTGACCATTTCAAACGTTAGGCAATCTGTATGAAGAAGACTTTGCCTGTGACATGCATCATAATGCCAAAGATCACATTGTTGCATGTATTTATTGGGTTAATATTAAGATAGCTCTGATAACAATGCAAAATTTGAAATGTGCCCTTTCAGCTATCGTGTGGCATTTATAATAGACTGTCTCCTTATGTGGCAGAGGAACTCCTTCAAACATCCAGTCCCAGCTACCTCTGCACTTTCTATAGTTGTGTTTCTGACAAAATGGTGTGCATACCAGATTTAAAAAAACTGCTAAAAGCATGGTTTATAATACTTCACCACTGTAATTAGGGCTGGGCGGTATACCGGTTCATACCGAATACCGACATTTTTGTGCTGCACGATATGAATTTTAACCCATACCACAATACTGGTTTGGCCCCTCCCCCTCGGGAATCAGCCCAACTCTGCACTGTCCCCACATCGGGGAACCTGTGACCTGCAGGCGCTGTTCTGACCCCCAATTAATTATTAGCTCAGTCCAGCGCTCTCCCCATCAGGGTTACTCACATGTCACCCGCATGCGCTGCCCTCCTCGTCCTGTTTGTTGCGGCCGCCGGCGCTGACACTCTATACCAGTGGTCTCTATTCTGCGGACCTCCAGATGTTGCAAAACTACTACTCCGGGCATGCTGGGAGTTGTAGTTTTGCAACATCTGGAGGTCCGCAAGTTGGAGACCACTGCTCTATACTGTGTGGTATCTCTATGCCCCGGCTGCAAAAAATAAACAAAAAAAACTTAAACTCACCTCCCGTTGGTCCGGTACCGGTCTCACTTTTTTCCTGGGGACGGGAACGTCGGACAGCCGTCAGCCTATCACCAGCTGCAGCGATGTTCCGCCTTGGCCGGTGATAGGCTGAGCCCACTGTCATGTAAGAAACCGGCTTCTTACATGACAGTGGGCTCAGCCTATCACCGGCCAAGGCGGGACATCGCTGTGGCTGGTGATAGGCTGACGGCTCTCAGACGTTCCCATCCCCAGTGTAAGGCTGACATAGGTGCGTTAAAGTTTATTTTGTTTACCTTTTGCAGCCCAGGCATAGGGATACCACACAGTATAGAGTGTCAGCGCCGTCGGCTGCAACAAACAGGAGGAGGAGGGCAGCGCATGCGGGTGACATATGTGAGTAGTACCCCGATGGGGATGTGGGCTGATAATTAATATGGGGGGGGGGTCTAGGAAATACTGTTATATACCATGGAACCGCCAAAAGTAAAAAAAATTCTGTGATACACACATTTGGTCATATCGCCCAGCCTTAACTCTAATACTACTGTAGTAGTAGAATTACTTTATTCAAAGATTACACTGCTGGAAGTGCAGTCACACCCGCAGCCATAAACTTATCCGCCAAGGAACTGAAACTCTCTGATTCATAGTTTAACCATCTTCAGTCTCTCATCACACTACTATGTTCAGCATCTAATAAAATACAGAGCATGTATTATTTCAGTAGAAACTTATACTAGTCATTCTTGGAATGTTTTATATGTGGTATACACAGAGATCATATTCCTGCATGACCTCAGAGTATATTATAATATCATGGGTGTGTGATATATTTTTACCCAGTTTATGTTTAGAATAAAACTCACTTCCAGTATGACTATTAAAATCTGCATAATGGGTGTGAGCTGTAGTTAAGGAGGGTTGGTCCGGAATTAATATAATGAATATAAGTTTTGGTGTGCATGGGGACAATTTGCTAAAATGTGTCAGACTATGTGCTCACAGTTTTTTTGGTCTGTATTTTATGGTTCAAACACGTCTTTTTTTTTTTTTCAAGGAAACAATTTTGGAAACTTTTAGATGTGTTTAGTATTTGAGACATATTTGAGGAAGCCCAAAAATGTTTGGTTAGGCCATGTTCACCCACCATATGAAAAAAAAAATATGTATATAATAATTATATATATATATATATATATATATATATATATATATATTATTTATGGTTGTGTTTTCAGCCAATTAAGGTAATAAAATGTCCATTATCCTTTTTTGCAACCATGCCTGCATGCATTGGTCAACAGCCCTTAAGGGTATGTTCATATATGATTACAGCCGTATGCTTGGTTTACAGTTATTGGCCTCTATGGTCTAGTGCTGCACTAGATGCAGCAAACAGAGAACCCACAGGGCTCCCTCTGTTGCCCACAGACGCTACAAACACGATCACAGCAGTGCCAAACATTCATGTATTGTGAATGGGGAGGGGAGGGGTAAGCTGGGGCTTATCCCTCCAAAAACAAAAGGATCAGTTGTTAAAAATCCAACATACACCATCCTACTCTTCCCTGACATCATTTGTTGTTGGAGAGTTGGAAGGCAGCCATACACCTTAGACAGTCAGCAAAACCTGCAGGTTTAGCCAACTTTAGTATAAGGTGGTCTCCTTAAGTAGATATATTGCCCCACAGACACATATTAAAGTCCTCTCTGCCAGTCAGCATCCTGCTTTGTACTGATGATGGACAAGAAGCCTAAAACAGCAGTGTACAAATGGGTCCTATTTATTTTGGAGGAGATCCTGGTTCGGCTTATAACTTCTAGTTAATTTATAGGTTCTTTGCAAAGGACTGACTTACAGGGAAGCTACACCCAATATGTGGCACTAGAGAGCAAGTGCTTTTGCTGAGAGGAGAGCTACTTTGTTTAGCATTGTATAAGACTGCAGATGCTGTAAACATATGCATTCTGTTAGTATTCTCCCTATGGAGACATTGGGAGTGATTTATTAAGTCCTGTACACCTGTTTTCTGGCATTGATAAGTCTAAAGTTTTTGCAAAATCCTCACTTGCACAATGGCTTTTGTCATTTTGTTGACTTTTTGGGCAGGGCTTAGCAGGAGGGAAATGGCCTCCAGCAACCTGAAACATTTATTATGATATTTGCAAGAAAATTGTCATAAATTAGAGCAGACATTTCAGCTTGCAATGCGTGGACAGTTAAAGACACCCCCAAATTTATTAAGAGGTGTGTGCCTCCTAAGACATTTGATGCATCTTTGCATTACTCATGTGGAATGCTTAATAAATTACTCAAATTGTTTTTTTCTTACCTGCAAGTGGTAGCTATGAGGTACAGACAGACATCTCCCTAGAGCGACACAAATAAAATCCTTGGTGAACATTGTTATTTCATAAAGTAGTATTTAAGGATAGGGGATACGTTTCAGATAGTGAGGGTCCGAACGCAGGGACCTCCGCAATCTCCCACACGGGGCCCAGACAGCCCGCGGGAAGGGGGCGTGTGGACCACTGCACAAATCGGCGGCTGACACACCCCCTTAATACAACTCTATGGCAGAGCCGGAGCGCTGCCTTCGGCAATCTCCGGCTCTGCCATAGCGCTGTATTGAGGGGGCGTGTCGGCCGCCGCTTCATGCAGTGGTCGACACACGCTATCGGGCTGTAGAGCGGGGGCCCCGTACGAGAGACTGTGGGGGGTCCCAGCAGGCGATAGGGGATACGTTTTTCAGGACTGGACTACTCCTTTAAAATGTTTTGTGATATCCCCAAAAGTTTGATTTAGTGTAAAAACTGTAGAGAAAGGATGAATCCAGCGCAGACCTCGTGCGATTCAAAACTTTAGTCAGGCACCAACAGAATCAGGATAAAAAGTCATGCGTTTCAGTAAGATAACCTAGCCTTGCTCATACTGATAAAAACTGAAATCCAATGGTCTTGAGTAGGTGGAAGACCAATCTTTCCATAAACAGGTGCACCTGGACAAGCCAGGGTCACATGTCCAAAAGGTCCACCCCTCAAGACCAGTGTTCATAGTTGAAATTACACTACATGTGTACAATAAGATATAAAATGCCATAATACATATAAAATTGTCACAAATAGCATAGAAAAAGCAACAAACATTGAAAAAAATGCATAGGATGAATGTATAATGTATAATGTAGAATGTATAATCCCATGGCAATACAACTATGAGATTCAATATTCATTGAAGGGAGAAAAGCAAAATTACAAGAGAATATATATAACTTAGTACATAAATATCATAAATGGATATCTAATAGTAAAACATATCTCCCTGCAAGGAATAGTATAACATGGAAAAAAAAGTATATATATATATATATATATATATATATATATATATATATATATGATTACAAGTGAAAAAATACACAGTACAAATATTAAATAGTGTAAAAACTGTGACATCAATTCACTCCTGTTATACAGCCCTCAGACCCTAAGGAGTTTACTTACAATCTTTTTTTTTTATCACTATTTGCTTTTATAGAACTTGTTCACTTGACTGTTTATACTGTTTGCAATTTTGTATAGTCTTTGTGTATTTTATTGAGTGTGTCAGATATTTGTATTACACAAATCTGATTTTTTTCTTTTTTCTGTATGAATGCATTGTATTTAAAAATGATCAGACTTGTGCTCTTGTAATGACCGTTTATTAATAAAATAAATACGGTATATACAAAAACAGATAAATAAATATAGCAGGTGAATAAATAAACTATATGTAGACTTCTAGTGACATTGGGGGAGATTTATCAATACGTGTGCTGAGGAAAAATTGACCAGTTGCCCATAGCATCCAATCAGATTGCTTCTTTTATTTTTCAAAAATGAAAGAGACGATCTGATTGGTTACTATGGGCAACTGGTCGACTTTTCCTCTGCACCAGTTTTGATGAATCTCCCCCTATGTTTACTTTGTTCCCCAAATGTATTTATATATGTATATATATTTTTATTTTTATTTTTTTTTATTTATTTTTTTTGCAGGACAAAAAAGTGTAGTAGACAAAGATCTTCAGTCCCACATAAGATAATAAAGTACAACTTTGGAAAACAGGAAAACTAGTAAAGCACATTTTAGAGTAATTGGGGATGATTTATCATCACTTGTGTAAAGGAAGAGTTGTACAGTTGCCTGTAGCACCCTATCAGATAGCTTCTTTCATTTGTAAAAGAAGTGATCTGATTGGTTGCTGTGGGTAACTGCATTACTCTACCTCTACACAACTGCTGATGAATCTACCCCATTGTGTTTTAATTTCTACAATGTCTGTGCAGATCTGCCAGAAGTCTGTCTTTCAAGACTTGAGCCACATTTATTTTAACACCTATATGTTTTAGACATATGTTCATCTTTTTCAAAAAAGGGTGTGGCTTTTTAGAAGAGGGGCATTGGGCTATGTTTCCACTTATTTTTATTTATTTATTTGTTTTGCAAAAAACGCCAAATCTGCCGCACAGTGATTTTTCTGTGAATAAGAGCTGTGGCCAGATGTTAGCTGCTATTCAATAGGGAATTGCAAAATGCTATATCCACTTGGCATTTTTTTGGTTTGGCCTTTTTCACTCCTCTTGACATTTTTCTTTATTTTTGGGTTCAGAGGACAATTTTCAAAAACAACTACATGTTGAGACTATGGCATTTTTTCTTGAAACAAAATTTGTGGCGTTCTTCTCCCATAGAAGTCTATGGGAGAGAAAAAACACCATTCAAATTTGTGCAGGCTTTTTTTTTAATACTTTTTGGACTTTATAAAATGTTGCAGTTTAGCATTCAAAAAAAAGTTACAGTAATGATGGGATAATTTGTAGGTAACTAATTTTGTTATTTTATTTAACAACATTTTTTTTTTTAACATTTTCTCTCAGGGAGCCATTTTTGTTAGCGGGCAGGGACCTAAAAATACAGCCGACGATATAACAAATGGCAAAGGGGTCCATGTGATTTTTAAATAAAAATATTTTCTACTATTTTTTAGTTACATTTTTTATTACCGTATATACTCAAGTATAAGCAGAGTTTTTCAGCACAATTTTTCATGCTGAAAACGCCCCCCTCGGCTTATACTCGAGTGAACTCTCCACCTGTCAATCCCTTCATCAGTGGTCTTCAACCTGCGGACCTCCAGATGTTGCAAAACTACAACTCCAAGCATGCCCGGGCATGCTGGGTGTTGTAGTTTTGAAAACTCTGGAGGTCTGCAGGTTGAAGACCACTGCGGCCTTCGTCATCATCCAGACACCCCCCCCACTTTTGTTTTGTACTCACCTTGCCTTGACGACGATGCACAGGGACGTTGCGCATGAACGTCCCTGTGCGTCGTCATCAAGGCAACGTCACTAGTCCGGGGCCGGGCCCGAAGCGGCCCCCCGGTGAAAATGGACAGCCCGCAAAGACCAATCCTCCCCACCGGACGGTCCCTGCAGCATAGATGGCCCGGACCAGCTCACCCCAACTTCCCACCGAGGGGAGGTGAGTACAAAACAAAAGGGGGGGGGGGGGTAATGTGTAAAACTACAACTCTTAGCATACCCAGACCTCTATTGGGCCTCTGGGCATGCTGGGAGTAGTAGTTTTTCTACATCTGGCACCCAGGTTGGGAAAAATTGCCTCAGAAGTTACAGGACAAGGAGTAAAGATGGCGATAAGGAGTTATAGGTACATGATACTTTATGCACCAGGGCATACCTCCTCACCTCCATCTTTACTCCTTCTGTAACTTCTGAGGCAGTGTTCCCCAACCAGGGTGCCTCCCGATTTAGAAAAAAACTACAACTCCCAGCATGCCCAGAAAGCCTTTGGCATGCGTGGAGTTCTAGTTTTGCTATATATAGCGAGGAGGTGGTGACACCAGGTTCAGTGCAGTTTCATTGAGATACCTGGTTTCCTGATGGTGTCATGCCTGGTGTCCTGCATGACACGGGTGAGGTGGTGTAACCGCCGATGGGCCCATGGGTAGGGTAAGTGGCGTGGCGCTCCACTCTTCCTCGGCACGTTTCAAAACACCGGCCCGCCTGTTCTTCCTGCTCTTCAGAGCAGTCATTGCAGGCGGGCGTTTGTCTATTAAAAAAAATATTTTAAAACACAGGAAATATCTATCTATCACTGAGATAAAAGATAGATAGAAGATATATCGATAGATATGAGAGAGATAGATATGACATAGATGATAGATAGATAGACAGATATGAGATAGACAGATATGAGATTTACCTTATAGATGGTGGCCTCAGTGCGGGCAGGTGTAGGAGTGCGCGCCGCGGTGGAGCAGGAAGCAAAGCATGTGCTCCTGCTCCAATAGCGTTGCAGCCTGGTAGGAGAGCCTGGGAGGAAGGGGAGGAGCATCACTCACCCCCCAGAGAGTCAGTGCGGCCCGAGCTCCTGCACTGACAGTCTCAGGCTGAATGATTTATAGTAAGATGGTGCCCCTTCGCAGGCTGGAGTGTCCAGCCATCAATCCATGTCCTACTGTGCTGCGCCGCTGCTGGGGAGTGCAGCTGGGATCCCGGGCCCCTTACTGTCTGTACCCCCTGACGGCGGCCCTTGGGGGGGGGGGGAGTGCAGAAGTCTAAAGTTGATGTTGATTTGCACGATGTTGATTTGTACGCTTGGAGGAGTGCAGCACTTTATGCCGCACTCCTCCAAGATAAGAAGCACAAGGGGATGAGAGATCTCTGATCTCTGGTGAAGTTTTTTTTGCGGAGGTCAGAGCTGCGCCCCCCAAGAGAGGCCACCGTAGGCGGCCGCCTACTTTTCCTATAGGCAAAACCGGCCCTGATTTTTAGGTCCCCGTCTGCTCACATAAATTGTTCCCTTAGGCTAAGTTTCCACTTGTTTTTTTTTCTGGCAGTTTTTGGATAGCTGCCACTGCAGTTTTTGAGCCAAAGTCAGAAGTGGATCCATAAGTGAGGAGAAGTGTAAGTAAGGCCCCTTTCTCACTACAGATATCATCCTGCTTTTTTACTGCGGTTATTTTACAAAAACTTATGAAAAAAATTATTTTTAATGTTTAAAAAAAAAAAATTTTAAACCTAAAGTTGTTCTTCCGTTATCATCCGTTATTACCAGTTTCATCTGTTTTTTTTTAAATTAGGTTTTTAACCCTTTTTTTGTAAAGCTGTACTGAGCATGCTCAGTACAAAAAACAGATGTTAAAAAACCTGACAGTAACTGATGATAACGGATTTTTTTTGAATATCCGGTTCCCATAGACTTCAATGTAAAATTTTAATGTCCGGTTTTTCACAATTTTTTTTGCCAGACCAAAAATGAGTGCATGTGAAAATAACAGACATTAGTAAAAACTGACATATCTGATGCTAAAGGATGTTCAAAAAATCCCATTGACATGAATGGCATTTTTTGATGGCCGTTTTCAGGACTTTTTGCAGGGAGGTTTTTTACAGGATGATACCTGTAGTGTGAAAAGGGCCTAATTTCTTCCTTTATATGTCCTATTCCTTATGAATACACTTCTGGCTTTGGCTCAAAAACTACAGTGGCAAAAACTGCCAGGAAAAAAAAACAAGTGGAAACTTAGCCTTCCCTTACGTCCTAACCAGCAGCACAAGTGGGGTGTTCTGCCCCTGTGAAGCTGGCAGGACGGTGGAATTTTGAATTCCGCCCAAGTAATTAAAGACTTAATTAGACCCCCATATAAGGCCTCCTCCCTTAGGCCACATTGTTTTTTTTCTGTCCTGTGCAGGACAGCAGGACGGTGCAGGCTCTGGTTTTTAGTAGAGCCTGCATGGAGTTTTCCCTTCCCCCTCTTTTATGTGGGGAAGGGTTTGTTTTTTTCTAGCAGGGTTGCAGCTTGCTGCCCCTTCTTTTCTGTCAGCCCGGGCGGCGTTGGTTTGGCGCTGCCCCAGCTGAGTTTTTTTCAGACTCTGTATCTATGACCCGGGACTTCGGTCCGGGTTCGTAGATACAGTTCATTTTCTTTGTTCAGGCAGCGCTGAGCGCCGCCCTCTATGGTTCAGGGATCCTCCGATCCCTCTGCTACTTGGGCATTCCGCCCTTACCTTTCCGGCAACGCCGCTGTCTCGCTCCGGTCCTCTGCTGTGCGGAGCCGCGGACCGGAAGTGCGTCATCTCACGACTTCCGGTCCGGCATCGGAGCCTTCTGGCGCAATGAGCGCTAGTTTTAACTATTATTTTTACTTAATATATTAGTTACTTGCCCCTTCCAAGGTAAGGAAGGGGCTCAGAGCAAAAATGTTTTATTTCAGATCGTTTTTTAGATTTCGATCTGGTTGGTGCTCTGACTTCCTGGAGGGGTGGGGCTTATTTTAAATTACCGCCCTCTCCCCTATTTAAGGCAGTACTGGCCTTCATTTGGCCTCTTGCTGCCTTTCTAGCTTGACTACACTTGTGTGGTTCCTGCTATTCTTGGGTTTTGTAAAAGAGCTTGTCTATTTTTCAATAGGTACTCTTTTTCCATTTGCGCTGCAATGGTAACAGTTCTGGTGTCTTTTCTAACCTATTGTTTTAATTCCAGAACTATGTCCACTCCTCCGTCGAGTGATACACATGCTGATACTCGCAAGTCTGCTTCAAAGAAGCGCCATCTAACTTGCGCTGACTGTGGTACTCCACTGCCTGATTCCTATGAATACAACAGGTGTCCTGGATGTCGTCCACCCGCTAATCCAGCTGAACCTACAATCCAGGACATGTTCATCTGGATGAAAGAATTCATGGGAAATTCTATCAACGAGATCAAGAATTCCTTTGCCCCTAAGAGGCCTAGGACCGAGTCTGGTCCTCCATTTGTCGTGGAGGATTCCGTTATGTCCGTGGGCGATCAGTCGGAACAGTCAGTAGAGGAAGTGATCTCTCCGCCTCTTTTTCCTGTGGAAAAGACGCAGAGATTGCTTAGATCCATCCGATCAAGGGATCAGGATGTTGATCAAGGGGAAGCCTCTACATCTACCTCTAGAGGACCTCTGGTTTTCAAAGTGGATGATACACTTAGGAAACTGATGAAAGCCGAGTGGAAGCACCCAGACAAGCCTGCTGTTGTTACCCGGAGGTTCAAGCTGATGTTTTCTCTATCAGAAGCTGAGTCGGAATTCTGGATGCCACCGCCAAAAGTGGATATGGCTGTTAACAAGCTGTCCAAGAGGGTTCTAGTTCCTGCAGATGATGGCAGTAACCTCCAGGACCCCCTTGACAGGAAGGTGGACTCCCTTCTAAGACGCAACTATTCGGCGGCCTCAGCATCTGCCTCGGTGGCTGTCGCTTCAAGTGAGGTTGCGGACTTTGTCAAAGAATGCGTACAACGCATTCAGTCTGAGATTGAAAGTAATGTTGCTAGGGAGGATATTCTGGATAGCTTCAAAACGCTACTCCTTGGGGTAGACTTCTTATGCGAATCATCCCAACAGCACCTCAAACTTGCTGCCAAGTCCATGGCGCTCTCATCTGCAAGCAGGCGCCCCCTGTGGTTGCATCCCTGGGTAGCTGATAATACCTCAAAGTTCAACCTCTGTGGGATGCCCTTTGAGCCTAATTGGCTCTTTGGGTCTGAGTTAGACCGAATCATGGAGGGTTTTGCGGATAAAAAAGGTAAATGCCTACCTGTACAGTCCTTTCGGGGCAAGGGTAGATCCAGGGGGGGGGAAGTTACAGGGCCCTTCCAGATCCCAGAGACGCCAGTCTACTCAAAAGCGTGGTGGAGGACGCGGCCGCGGTAAAGACCGTAAGGCCGAGCTATGACTCTCCTCTAAGGTCCACCAACGTTTCCCCTCTCCCTTCCCCTCGGGAAGTTCAGGTAGAGAAGCTATCTACCAATCCCCCTCCGGTTGGAGGACGTTTAAGTTTGTTTCTGTCAACCTGGATGCAAGAAATCCAGGATCCTTGGGTTCTGGATGTCATTCAGTCGGAGTACAAAATAGATTTCATTTCCCCTCCTCCAAGGAAATTTGTTTTAACAAAGCTACTTCCTCAGCCAAAACAGGCTATTCTAGAGGACTCAGTACGTGGGGAAACATGCACTAGAAGAAGTTCCCCCCGACCAAAGAGGGTCAGGGGTGTATTCCCCAATATTTCTGGTGCCGAAACCATCGGGCGACTGGCGTATGATCATAGATCTTCGCTTTTTGAACCGTTTCATAAGGAAAAGGCGGTTCAGAATGGAAACCATTCGCTCAGTAGTCAGTATCCTGGACCCTCAAGATCTCATGGTTACCATCGACTTGAAGGATGCTTACCTGCATGTTCCTATTTTTCCTGCTCACAGGAAATATTTGAGGGTTGCTGTCACCATAAACGGTATGGTAAAGCATTTCCAGTTCGCTGTTCTGCCTTTCGGCATCACTTCAGCCCCCCACACCTTTACAAAGGTGGTGGCTCCAGTGGTCTCTGCTCTCAGACTAAAAGGTCTAGAGATCATTCCTTATCTAGACGACTGGCTTCTAAAAGCCGCTACTCTAGACGTTCTACAGTCTCATCTTCATCTGGCTCTAGATTTTCTCCAGCGCTTGGGCTGGCTTATAAATTGGGAGAAATCAGAAATCAACCCGTCCACCTCAAGGAAGTTTCTGGGGTTTGTCCTGAACTCCTCTCAGATGACTCTATCCCTCACTCCAGAAAGGAAAGATCGAGTCATAAGAGCCGCCGAGTTTTTGATGGTCCCTCGCAAGGTTCCCATCAGAACTCTAATGAAGATGTTGGGTCATATGTCAGCGTCTGCAGAGGCAGTCCCCTGGGCCCTATGGCACCTCCGGCCTCTCCAAGATCAAGTCTTGAAGGTCTGGAATCGCAACCCCAGAGGGTTGGACAAAAAGTGCAACCTGTCGACCAAGGTCCGTGCATCTCTCAGATGGTGGACGAATCTGACAGATGGGAAGTCCTTGATTCAACCTCAGTGGATCACTTTAACCACGGACGCCTCCCTTCTGGGCTGGGGAGCCCATCTGGACGAGAATCCAGTACAGTGTACTTGGAACCCTCAGGAGAGACTTCTCTCCTCCAACATGAGAGAACTGAGAGCAGTTCGTCTAGCTCTTCTCCATTTCGCACCCCTTATTCTAGGGAAAGCGATAAGAGTTCGGTCAGACAACACCACTGTGGTGGCTTACATCAACAGACAGGGTGGCATAAAGTCCCAAGTGCTCCTCAAGGAGACCGGACTAATTCTTTCTTGGGCAGAGCTCAATCTAACCCACCTTTCTGCAGTCCACATCAAGGGGGATCTCAACATAGTGGCAGATCGTCTAAGTCGCGGGCTTCCGGTCCAAGGGGAATGGTCCCTGAACGAAGACATCTTCAAGAAGATAACCCTAAGGTGGGGTATGCCAGAGATAGATCTCATGGCAACTCGTCTGAACGCCAAGGTGAACAAGTTTTGCTCTCTTTACAAAGAGGACAATCCAGTGTACGATAGACGCTCTGTCCATTCCATGGAGGGTCAGGCTGGCCTACATATTCCCTCCACTTTCCATGATACCAAGGATATTGATGAACGTCAGGCAAGACCAGACCTCAGTGATTGCCATCATACCATTCTGGCCCAAGAGGTCCTGGTTCACCCAACTCATGAGGATGAGTCAGGGGTGTTATTGGAGGCTTCCCCACGTGCAGAACCTTGTGTCTCACAACACAGGCTCCTGCCTAGATCTGAGGAGACTCAATCTGACAGCTTGGAGAATGACAGGACCCTACTAAGTAGTGGGCTTCCTGCGGAGGTCTTGAGAACTATTGCACACTCTAGAGCAGAGTCTACAAACAAGGTCTATTCTAGGATAAAGAAGATTTTCCTTCGATGGTGTGCTACGAAAGAGGTAGTAACCTCAGATCCTCCTCTTTCTGCAATTTTACGTTTCCTTCAGGATGGCCTTGACAAGGGTCTTAGCCCATCCACTTTGAGGGTTCAAGTTTCAGCGCTCTCTGCCTTTTTAGGCAGATCTTTATCACAAGAATCCCTAATCAGAAGATTCCTTAAGGGAGCTGAAAGACTTAAACCCACAGTTCTCAGACCCATTCCCAAATGGGATTTGACTATTGTTCTTAAGGGGTTATGCTCATACCCCTTTGAACCTCTGGAAGAAGTCGACTTTAGGTATTTGTCCCTTAAAGTCACCTTCTTATTGGCCATAACCTCAGCCAAAAGGATTGGCGAGCTTCAGGCCCTTTCGGCTTTCGAGCCTTATACGCTTTTCTCCAGGATAGAGTCCTGTTGAGATTTTTGCCCACCTTTGTTCCTAAGGTCCCGACGTTCTCCAACATCAATCAAGCTATATCCCTTCCAGTTCTGTGTCCTAATCCATCCTCTCCCGAGGAAGCTGCTGACCATACTCTGGGCATTTCAAGAATCCTCAGAATTTACATCTCAAGAACTGGAGAATTTAGAAGATCGAAGCACCTTCTTGATTCCTTTTCTGGGAAGAATAAAGGTCTTAAAGCCTCTAAACCCTCTCTGAGTAGATGGATTAAAGAGGCAATCCGGGAGGCTTTTGTAGCCCAGGAGTTAGCTCCTCCTGCCTTTGTCACTGCCCATTCCACTAGGGCAGTCTCCACTTCCTTTGCAGAAAGAAAAGCTGTTCCTCTAGAACAAGTCTGCGCTGCTGCCTCCTGGAGCACGCATAATACATTTATTAGTCATTACAGGGTTAATGCCAAACGATCGGAAGAGTTGGCCTTCGGGCAATCAATCCTAAGTGCCACTCTGCCGTAGTCCCTCCCTATTTGTGTTGTTACTTGCTAAGTCCCCACTTGTGCTACTGGTTAGGACGTAAGGGAAGCGTTAATTTTTAACATAAATTTGTTTTCCCTTAGTCCTAACAGCAGCACACAAATTTTCCCGCCCAAATTGTTTTGTTTTACTTGTTATTAAGCAATGTGGCCTAAGGGAGGAGGCCTTATATGGGGGTCTAATTAAGTCTTTAATTACTTGGGCGGAATTAAAAATTCCACCGTCCTGCCAGCTTAACAGGGGCAGAACACCCCACTTGTGCTGCTGTTAGGACTCAGGGAAAACAAATTTACGTTAAAAATTAACGCTTATATAAAAAAAGAAAAAGAAAAATTGGTTAAAAAAATAATAAGATTATTTCCCTAAAAATTCTCCCATCCCTACTGCATCATTTATAAAAAACATTTATAAATTTTTTTTGGTATCCAACAAAATGTGAAAAAACAAAAAACAAACGAAAAAATAAAAACACCTGCAGGGAAAGGGGCCAAAAACGCATTTTCCACACAAAGGTAAAAAATGCCAGAAAAAACGCCCCAAAAAACTTGAGAACGCAGTAGAATTTTGTTGCAGTTTTTGTGACATTTTCCTGATTTTTTTTTTGCCCCCAAAAAATGCCAGAAAAAAAACCAAGTGGAAACCTAGCCTAAATGTGACATTTGTGTGCAAAAACCTTGATGCCCAATTCTGGGGTAAAGTAAGCCACTCTGTACAAGGCAGTCCACAGATGCCCCAGATTTATAAAACAGCATGAGCAACATATAAATTCATACATCTGGTGCATTTGGCAATTGGGCACAAATGTATTGAAACTGTCTAATTCTAATGATCTCAATGATCAGTGCTTGTTTAATGAGCCTTAGGCTGTGTTCACATGCTTTTTAAGATTTTAATTGCCATTATTGAAATCAAAGCATGGAATAGACCATATATGGAAGACACATAAAGAAAAGAGAGTTCTCTTTTAAAGCCAAACCCTGGATTTCTATTTAATAATTGCAGCTAAAAACCGGAACATGTGAACACAGCCTTACACTGCTCACTCACATGCCAGGCCGCACAATTGGTCACTGAATTTAAGAAAAACATTCTTCATGGCTTAAAAGGAACCTGTCATGAGCTTTTACCATATATAACATGTGGCAATGCATTAAATGTGGTAAAAATTTCTTCCTTACCATAGTGTGGATATAAAGTTAGAAAGTTTTCCCTGCTGGCCCCGTTAGTAGTCCCTCTGGGCGAGGAGCTATACTTACCTAGCCTGCTGCATCGGCCCCTCAGCGTGATTTACAACCTGGGCACGGCCCGCATCATCACTTTGCTCCAGAGCATTGACAAAGGCTGTCAGTCACACTGAGGGGGTGTGATTAGAGCAGGAACAGATGGAACTAGGTTTTTATAGCGCCTTACCATTGCTGCGGGCAGGAACATCTCCTGGGGATGATGAGGAAGAAGATTTTACCATACATAACGCATTTCTTTGCATTATATATAGTAAAATCTCATGACAGGTTCTCTTTAAATTGAAAATTAGGATCACCTGCACTGGCAGAAGAGTGATGAACCCAAGTACTTACCATATGTACAGACAAAGCCTTAAGTAATGTAATGCACTTGCACATATACTCTTGTAGTAACCTGTGCTATGAGCATTGTTTGTCTGTTGCTGAAGAAGGAATGCCATTAAGATATGTGCAACACTTCAATAGCTGAAATGGTGCCAGGTGCTTTACTACATTCTCTGGCATATGTTATTAATCGAAAGCAGCTCCAGTGTCAGTCATTCCTGAAATACAAACACAGGAATCATCAGTTTTTATCCTCTAAAACGTTAGCACCACTATATTTGGACTAGAAAAAGCTAGAGAGAGGATTTTTTGTATTAAAGCTTTCTTTTCTGAGGGATGCTTTTTTTTTCCTGCCACATATGGATATGTTCTCTAGCCCCAGGGCACCACAGGGCTCTCCATGTTAGTAATATAGGTACCGTACATGATTAGTTCATTGCTATTAGATAAATATGTAGTCCTATGTCCTTACACTTTGCTTCTGTTTACATATTTTGCATGTTTAAACAAGTTCTTTTTTTTTTTTTTTTGCATACTGTACTTTTTAAAGGTGCTCTCCAGGACATAACATTATCATGTATGAAAATAAATAAAACTCCTCTCCCCAGTTCCCCGCAGCTCCTGATCTGAATTAGGGCTGGTTCACATCACGTTTTCTCCCATACGGGAGCGCATACGGCAGGGGGGAGCTAAAACCTAGCACTCCCGTATGCCTTCCTATACGCTCCCTTATGTAATTAATTTCAATGAGCCGGCCGGAGTGTAACGTTCGGTCCGGTCGGCTCATTTTTGCGCTGTATGCGCTTTTTCCCCAGACCTAAAACTCCGGCCGGCTCATTGAAATGAATTACATATGGGAGCGCATACGAAAGCATACGGGGCACGAGGTTTTAGCTCCCCCCTGCCATATGCGCTCCCGTATGGGAGAAAATGTTATGGTAACCCAGCCTTAATCTGGTCCTCGTTACTTTCTGCTTCTCCACAGGAACTGCTTGCTCAGTCAATCAATAGCCACAGCTGTGTGCCACCTTCCACCTTAGGCACTTTTCACACTATAAAGTTGCTCTAAAAGACCCGTTTTAAACTTCCATTAAAAAAGCCTTAAAAACGGATGTTAGATGGCCGTTACAAAATCCGATTAAAGTCTATGTTTTTTTTTTGATTATCCGTTAGAGGACATCTGTAGTGAAATATAACTGGGGCCTCCCGCAATCTCCTGGACGAGACCGCGGCAGTATGCTGGAAAGGGGGCGTTCTGTCCCTGCATGATGCGGCGGCCGACACGCCCCCTCCATGTACCCCATAGAGATACATGGAGGGGGCGTGTCTGCCGCGGCTTTCTGCTGGGGACGAAACTGCACTTCCTGCAGACTGCCGTGGCCCTGTCCAGGAGATCACAGGGGGGGCCCAGCGCTCAGACCCCCCGCGATCTATAACTTATCAAAGGATAGAGGATAAGTTATGTTGCACTGGAGTACTCCTTTAAGACCCGTTATAGCCCGTCATGAATAGCGGACGTTATTTGTGACGCAAGAAAAAACAGCACATGTACTAATTTTTCTTCCATCAAAAATAACAGTGGAATAACGGCTGTTAAAATTTTTACTTTCAAGTCTATGGCAAACGGATGAGCCTTTAATGTCATCCGTTTGCACCCGGTTTATGATATCCATTATTACTTCTGAGCATGCTCAGAAGAGGGGACAGTAGTATTTCCCCAGCTGCAAGAGTCTGCCGGTGGCTGGGGAGGCTATATTAATGTTTGTACTACTACCTCCATCATGGAACAGACTCTTTTCCATAATGGGGGTTGTAGTACAGGGGCTATGGGATTGATCGCACGGGTCTCACTTCTGAGATCCTATGCGAATAGAAGTTATTAAACAGGGGAGTGGGCGGCATGCTCCACTCCCCTGCGATGTATGATGTATTTTACTTTCATTTTTTAATTCGGGAGCCCTGAATGGCCGGTACGGAGGAGCCATTCAGGGCTCCCGGTGGGGTTTTTAAACTTACAGTGTGCCTAATTACTGTATAATCACATTCCCCCTGACTTAAGTATATTCTTTTTATTCCCCCCATGTGTATATGTATGATTCCCCCTGCCTGCTGCCCGGTCATCTTCTAGCACTGTTACAGCGCACAGTGGGGACAGGCCATTCCATTCCCTGCTGCTCATCTCCGCATCTGACAGAGAGGCGCAGCGGAGAATGGAGGGATCTGTCTCCCCTGTGCACTGTTTCATTTAATACATTTAGGGCACATACACATTACCACCACACTATTTAAAGGTGTAGAAAAATCATTCAACTACACCACCTTTGATAAATTCCCCCCATTAGACTTATTTTCAAATTTTTGTTCAGTACAAAATACTTCAGTTATAGGCACCTCAGTTACTCATTATTTTGTATCGTCACAGACCGCGGGACCCTTCCGTGGCTGGACCCATCCCCCCGATTGCTGTGATTGGTCAATCAATCAAGATTGACCAATCACAGGAAAGGCAGTTGAAAAAACTGCCTTTCACAGCTCCAATCTCCTCAGTGCAGGGAGATCTGTGAGGAGAGCAGAGCTGTGTAAGCTCTGTGTGAAATAAAACCTCACACATACCCACAAAGACCCCTATAAACACCCCCTATTACCCATCCTAGTGCTCCTGTCTAGGTGACATCAGCTGTTTTGGACAACTGATTTTTTTTTTTTTTTGCAGCACCTTGTACTGATGTGGGGCTCTAAGTCAGTGGTCTCCAAACTGCAGCCCTCCAGATGTTGCAAAACTACAACTCCCAGCATGCTCGGACAGCCAACATCTGTCTGAGCATGCTGGGAGTTGTAGTTTAGTAACATCTGGGGGGCCACAGTTTGGAGACCACTGTGATCCATCAGTGTTTCCTTCTGCCTGCTCCTATCTTTTTTTTTGTGATGCAGGGTTTTCTTATTTTTTTCCCACTTTTTTGGGGGCCATTTGCGGTCTGTGCCACCAGCGACTGTTCTGTGCTGTGTGGCCGGACCATACCCCATGTGCAGATTGCTCTGATTGCTGATCAGTGATTTATTACTTTATTATTGATCAGCACCTTTTTGGGGGTTTTATTTGCTATTTTTCTAGGGGTGTTTGTAGTTCAGTGCAGAACAGTCACTGGTGGCACAGACCACAAATGCCCTCTAAAAAGTGTAAAAAATACAAAAAAATAAAACAAGCCTACATTCTGAAAAAGTGATGACTAGTAATAAATCACTGATCAGCAATCAGGGCAGTCTGCACACAGGGTATGTCGAGCCACACAGGGCAAAACAGTCGCTGGTGGCATGGACTGCAAACTCCCCTCAAAAAGGTGCAAAACAACACCTACTTTATTACAGTAAAAGTAAAAAAAAAGCACTACACCCACACTACACTACTCAGTGAAATAAAGAGAGAACACTATACATTTAACCCGTTCAGGACACAGGGCGTACATGTACACCCTCGCATCTTGGGAATTAAGGACTGAGGGTGTACCTGTATGCCCTGAACATTTCCGTTCACCGCCGTTAACCGGCCAGTGAACGGAACAGGATGCCTGCTGAAATCGTTCAAGAGACATCCTGTGCAAAGGCTGGGGCGTCCTGAGACCCCCCATGTCGGCGATGGCTGAAATTCCAAGTACGCAATGACAAACCGTGGATGCTTGGAGTTGTAGTTTTGCAACAGCTGGAGGTACACTGGTGCGGAACCACTGTGGTAGTCTGTTTCCTAACTCAGTGTTTCCCAATCAGTGTGCATTCTGCATGTCAGTGCATTCTGGGAGTTGTAGTTTTGCAACAGCTGGAGGTTCCCCCCCCCCCCCCCATGTGAATGTACAGGGTACACTCACACGGGTGGGAGTTTTCCACGAGTTTCTAGCTTCAAGTTTAAGCTACGGCAAATTTTCCAAATTTTAACCCCTTTACCCCTTAAGGACTCAGGGTTTTCCTGTTTTTGCACTTTCGTTTTTTCCTCCTTACCTTTTAAAAATCATAACCCTTTCAATTTTCCACCTAAAAATCCATATTATGGCTTATTTTTTGCATCGCCAATTCTAATTTGCAGTGACATTAGTCATTTTACCCAAAAATGCACGGCGAAACAGAAAAAAAAATCATTGTGCGACAAAATCGAAAAAAAAAACCCATTTTTTAATTTTGGGGGCTTCCGTTTCTACCCAGTGCATATTTCGGTAAAAATTACACCTTATCATTATTTTGTAGGTCCATACGGTTAAAATGATACCCTACTTATATAGGTTGGATTTTGTCGCACTTCTGGAAAAAATCATAACTACATGCAGGAAAATGTATACGTTTAAAAATGTCATTTTTCTGACCCCTATAACTTTATTATTTTTCCACGTACAGGGCGGTATGAGGACTCATTTTTTGCGCCGTGATCTGAAGTTTTTATCGGTATGATTTTTGTTTTGATCAGACTTTTTCATCACTTTTTATTCATTTTTTTAATGGTATAAAAAGTGACCAAAATACGCTTTTTTGGACTTTGGAATTTTTTTGCGCGTACGCCATTGACCGTGCGGTTTAATTAATGATAGATTTTTATAGTTCGGACATTTACGCACGCGGCGATACCACATATGTTTATAACACTGCACACACTGATCTCCTATGCTGATCACTGGCGTGTATTAACACGCCTGTGATCAGCATTATCGGCGCTTGACTGCTCCTGCCTGGATCTCAGGCACGGAGCAGTCATTCGTCGATCGGACACCGAGGAGGCAGGTAAGGGCCCTCCCGGTGTCCGGTCAGCTGTTCGGGATGCCGCGATTTCACCGCGGTGGTCCCGAACAGCCCGACTGAGCAGCCGGGTCACTTTCAGTTTCACTTTAGAAGCGGCGGTCAGCTTTGACCGCCGCTTCTAAAGGGTTAATATTACACATCGCCGCGATCGGCGATGTGTGGTATTAGCCGCGGGTCCCGGCCGTTGATGAGCGCCGGGACCAACGCGATATGATGCAGGATCGCGGCGCGATCCCGCTTCATATCGCGGGAGCCGGCGCAGGACGTAAATATACGTCCTGCGTCGTTAAGGGGTTAAGGACCAGGCCATTTTTCACTGTAGGACCAGAGCGTTTTATGCACATCTGACCACTTTCACTTTAAGCATTAAAAACTCTGGGATGCTTTTACCTTTCATTCTGATTCCGAGATTGTTTTTTCGTTACATATTCTACTTTATGTTAGTGGTAAAATTTTGTCGATACATTTCTTGGTGAAAATTTCCAAAATTTTATGAAAAAATTTTAAATTTAGCATTTTTCTAACTTTGAAGCTCTCTGCTTGTAAGGAAAACAGACATTCCAAATAAATGATATATTGATTCACAAATACAATATGTCTACTTTATGTTTCCATCATAAAGTTGACATGTTTTTACTTTTGGAAGAGATCAGAGGGCTTCAAAGTTCAACAGCAATTTTTCAATTTTTCACAAAATTTTCTAAATCAGAATTTTTCATAGACCAGTTCAGGTTTGAAGTTGATTTGAAGGGCTTTCTTATTAGAAATACCCCACAAATGACCCCATTATAAAAACTGCACCCCTCAAAGTATTCAAAAGGACATTCAGTAAATATGTTAACCCTTTAGGTGTTTTACAGGAATAGCAGCAAAGTGAAGGAGAAAATTCAAAATCTTCATTTTTTACACTCGCATGTTCTTGTAGACCCAGTTTTTGAAATTTTACAAGGGGTAAAAGGAGAAAAATCCTCTCAAAATTTGTAACCCAATTTCTCTCGAGTAAGGAAATACCTCATAAGTGTATGTCAAGTGTTCGGCGGGTGCAGTAGACTGCTCAGAAGGGAAGGAGCGACAATGGGATTTTGGAGAGTGAGTTTTTCTGAAATGGTTTTTGGGGGGGCATGTCACATTTAAGAAGCCCCTATGGTGCCAGAACAGCAGAAAAAAACCACATGGCATACCATTTTGTTAACTACACCCCTCAAGGCACGTAACAAGGGGTACGGTGAGCCTTAATACCCCACAGGTGTTTGACTAAGTCAGGTGTGTAAATGAAAAAAATAATTTTCACTAAAGTTCAGTTTTTTCCCCAAATTTACCTTTTTTATAAAGGGTAATGGGAGAAAATGCCCCCCAAAATTTGTAACCCCATCTCTTCTGAGTATGCAAATACCCCATGTTAGGACATAAAATGCTCTGCGGGCAAACTACAATGCTCAGAAGAGAAGGAGTCCCATTTGGCTTTTGGAAAGCAAATTTTGCTGAAATGGTTTTTGGGGGGCATGTCGCATTTAGGAAGCCCCTATGGTGCCAGAACAGCAAAAATACCCACATGACATACTATTTTGGAAACTGCACCCCTCAAGGAACGTAACAAGGGGTACAGTGAGCCTTAACACCTCACAGGTATTTCATAACTTGTTGTTAAAGTTGGATGTGTAAGTAAAAAAAAAATGTTTTCACTAAAATGCTGGTTTTTACCTAAATTTTGCATTTTTACAAGGGATAATAGGAGAAAATTACGCCCAAAATTTGTAACCCCATTTCTTCTGAGTATGGAAATACCCCAAATGTGGATGTCAAGTGCTCTGCGGGCGAACTACAATGCTCAGAAGAGGAGGCACGCCATTGAGCTTTTGAAGAGTGAATTTGGAAGGTAAGTCAGAGGGCCATGTGCGTTTACAAAGCCCCTCGTGGTGCCAGAACAGTGGACACCCCCCCCCCCCCCCACACACACACACATCTGACCCCATTTTGGAAACCGCAGCCCTCTCAGAATTTAATAAGGGATGCAGTGAGCATTTACACCCCACTGGAATTTGACAGATCTTTGGAACAGTGGGCTGAGCAAATGAAAAATTACATTTTTCATTTTAACGGACCACTGTTCCAAAAGGTCTTTTTTTCCTTTTACCTCTTGTGAAAATAAAAAGTATGGGGCCCAATCCAGCATGTTAGTGTAAACATTTTCTTTTTTTTTTACACTAACAGGCTGGTGTAGCCTCCAACTTTTCCCTTTCATAAGGGGTAAAAGGAGAAAAAGCCCCCCAAAATTTGTAGTGCAATTTCTCCCGAGTACGGAAATACCCATATGTGGCTCCAAATAGTTTTCTTGAAATACGATAGGGCTCTGAAGTGAGAGAGCACCATGCGCATTTGAGGGCTAAATTAGGGATTGCATAGGGGTATTCTATGCCATTGATTCCCAAACAGGGTGCCTCCAGCTGTTGCTAAACTCCCAGCATGCCTGGACAGTCAGTGGCTGTCTGGAAATACTGGGAGTTGTTGTTTTGCAACAGCTGGCGGCTTTGTTTTGGAAACACTGCCGTACAAAACGTTTTTCATTTTTATTGGGGCAGACATTGTAAGGGGTGTATATGTAGTGTTTTGCCCTTTATTATGTGTTAGTGTAGTGTAGTGTAGTGTTTTTAGATTACATTCGCACTGGCAGAGGTTTACAGTGAGTTCCGCGCTAGGAGTTTGCGCTGCGCTGTAAACCTGCCCGTGTGAATGTACCCTGTACATTCACATGGGGGGGCAAATCTCTAGCTGTTTCAAAACTACAACTCCCAGCATGTACTGACAGACCGTGCATGCTGGGAGTTGTACTTTTGCAACAGCTAGAGGCATACTGGTTGAAAAACCTTCAGTTAGGTTCTGTTACCTGACTCAGTATTTTCCAACCAGTGTGCCTCCAGCTACTACACAGCAAAACTACAACTCCCAGCATGTACTGATCGCCGAAGGGCATGCTGGGAGATGTAGTTATGGAACAGCTGGAGGTACGAAACTACAACTCCCATCATGCCGAGGCAGCTGTTTGCTGTTTGGAGACATCTGGAGAGCTAGAGTATAGAGACCACTGCAAACTGTGGCCCTCCAGATGTTGCAAAACTACAAATCCCAGCATGCCAAGACAGCAAACAGTTGTGTGGGCATACTAGGAGTTGTAGTTTTGCAAGATTTGGAGGGCTATAGTTTAGAGACTACTGTATAGTGGTCTCAAACTGTAGCCCTCCAGCTGTTGCAAAACTACAAATCCCAGCATGCCCAAACAGCTGTCTGGGCATTCTGGGAGTTGTAGTTTTGCAACATCTGTAGTGCTACAGTATAGAGACCACTGTATAGTGGATTCAAACTGTAGCACTCCACATGTTGCTATGCAACTTACCAGCTTCCGTCGAATCCAGGGAGCCAGCCGCACGATATGCAGCCCGCGCCGATCACCGCTGCCTCGCCCGCTGGGTAAGTGGACTTCGGCATCGGTCCTCTGTCGTTTCCCCTCTTCTGCCCCGCCTATTGTGCTTGGGCAGGACGAGGAGAACTAAAGTTAACCCCCCGATCTGCTATTGGTCGTCGCTTCTGACGACCAATAGCAGGGATAGGAGGGGTGGCACCCCTGCCACCTCACTCCTATCCCTTCAAGGGGATCGTGGGTGTCTTTGACAACCGTTATCCCCCTTATATTCCGGGTCACCATAGACCCGTAAGGACCCGGAATCGCACAAATCGCAAGTGTGAATTCACTTGCGATTTGCGGCGATCGCCGACATGGGGGGGATTTGCGTGGGGTGACTGCTGATTGATATCAGCAGTCACCCCAGTTTTGTCCCTGCCCGGCACGCGACAGGGACCGAAATTCCCATGGATGTACGCGTATGTCCTTGGTCCTTAACTACCAGGGTGCTTAGGCGTACGCGTACGTCCATGGTCCTTAAGGGGTTGAACAGATTTGTAAATCACTAGAAATTAGATGCAGCTCACAACAGAATGACCGAGGTAATTAAAGCTATAGCCAGACCCCACCGGCAACAAAGTAAAAATATATTCAAAATAGTAGCTTATACCTCTAGGACCTCACCAACCTTGGTGCATAATGATAATGGTGGAAATAAATTGAGATATGTCAGCGTTACTCATAATTTTTTTTAAATTAAATATAAATAAAATAAGAGTAAAATGTTGAATTAACACATTTGACTGGCACTACCATATGATAATCCCATTGGGCCCCGTGGGATATCAAACTAATAAAAATGGATGTGAGAATATTGTCCAATTTACTAGTGCTCCGGTATGAATGAAAAAAAGTCAGTTTTGATCCGCAAACAAAAATTTAAGTCCTGTTTTGTAGCAGAGTAAGTGTGCTTGTAACATAAAGTCAATCTCCAGAAAAAAGATACAAATGATATTAAAAGTATCTCTCACCACTGCTTCTGGCGGCTTGATAGTCCTTTACTGTAGGTTACAGCACTGCACTCCTCTCATGCCCCGATAGTGGGGGGGGGGGGGCACTGGAGTCTCCCGTCTCCCTTGCAGCCCCGATGGCAGGGGGGCGCAGTATGATGTTACGTGCCGCTGGCTCCGATGGTAGGGGAGTGTGATGTGTTGTTCTGTACTGCAGATTGCACTCGCTCACCGGCTGTCTGTTGGTGGTATTATTCTGACACTCCGGCAAGAGTGTCAGTCAGCACGGGAGCGGCAGTAAGTCCGGCGGCAATGGTGCGCTCGGGATCGGCGAGTGATCCAGGGCTGACCTCTGCTGTCCATTTTAGGAACGATCCAGAGCAGCATATGTTTGCTATGGGGATTTTCTCCTGCTCTGGAAGTTCCTAAAATGGACAGCAGAGGTCCTCAGAAAGCACTGTGGTCATGACATCAGAGGAAATGCATTTCTTTTTTGGATTTCTCTTTAGTATACAGCCCCTAAAAAGTACTGGAAGGATTACGTTTTTTTATTTGAAGTGGTTTACAAATCTGTTTAACTTTCTGGCACCAGTTGATTTAAAAAAAAAAAAAAGTTTTCCACGGGAGTACCCCTTTAAAAACACTATGCCTATACTACACAAAATAAAGAGTAAAACACAACATATACACACACACTTACACAGTTAACCCACACCCCCAAATAAAAATCTAAAAACATCTTGTGCAGCTCTGTTTCCAAAACAGAGCCTCCAGCTGTTGAAAAATAACAACTCCCAGTATTTCCGGACAGCCATTGACTGTCCAGGCATGCTGGGAGCTTTGCAACAGCTGGATGCACCCTATTTGGGAAATACTACCGTAGGGTATTTTGGTGGCAGAGGCAAGTGTAATGCTTGCATCCAGGTCTGTCCCTATGCAAATCCCTAATTTAGGCCTCAAATGTGCATGGCGCTCTCTCACTTCGGAGCCCTGTCGCATTTCAAGGCAACACTCTTGGTCACATATGGGGTATTTTTGTACTCGGGAGACATTACGTTACAAATTTTGGGGGTCTTTTTCTCCTTTATAAAAAGGTAAAGGGCGGGTGTACACCAACATGTTAGTGTAAAAAAATTAAAACATTTTAGACTAACATGCTGATGTTGCCCCATACTTTTCATTTTCACAAGAGGTAAAAGGAAAAAAAAAAGACCCCCAAAATTTGTAATGCAATTTCTCCTGAGTATGGAAATACCCCATATATGGACGTAAAGTGCTCTGCAGGCGTACAACAGGGCTCAGGAGTGAAAGCGCACTATGTACATAGGCCTAAACTTGTGATTTGTGTAACAGAACTGGATGTGGATCCTCTACCTGTGTGGCTGATGACTCAGACCGTATCGGGGAGCGGAGTCTAAGGTGCCGCTGGTCTTCACCAGAGCCCGCCGCAAGGCAGGATGGGCTTGTTGCGGCAGGCGACACCCAGGTTCCTTACCCCCGACAAGGCTCGACCACACAGGTAACTGAGCAAGGCGAGGTACTGAAGGAGGAGGCTGTAGCGTAGCAGAAGGTCAAGGCAAAGGTTCGTAGTCAAAAAACGTAGCAGGAAGTTCTGGATAAACGGGTATGGCAAAACAGGCAATAGGGAATGCTTTCTCACAGACAATAGGCACTGAAGATCCGGCAGGGGGGTGTGGGAGGTGCAACATTTTATAATGTGCTGTCAGTTGTTTTTACTAATTATGGGCGTACTGGCCCTTTAAATTTCAAAGCTTGGGCGTGCAAGCGCACCCTAAGGGCCGGGGACTTGCGCGCCGGAGCTGAGAGAGTGAGAGAGCTGCGGGAGCGGGACGAGGTGAGTGACAGGCCAGGATTCGCATGTGGGCGCTTCCCGCGATGCGAAACCCTGCCCCGCCGACAGTCGGGGGCACGTGGACACTGCGCTCACGGACGGTGCTTGCAACCGGAGCTCAGTGTGTAACAATTTGCACAGGGGTGGCAAATTTGCACATGTGAGCCTATTTTGTAAACTACACATCTCAGGGAACATAACAAGGGGTATAGGGAGCCTTAACATCCCACAGGTGTGACATGCCCCCCAAAATCCATTTCAGCAAAATTTGCTCTCCAAAATCCCATGTTGTTGCTCCTTTCCTTTTGAGCCCTGTAGTGCGCCAGCAGAGCACTTTACATCCACATATGGGGTGTTTTCTTACTTGAGAGAAATTAGGTCCTTTTTTTCCTTTTTTATATTTTTATTTTTTTATATGGAAATTGTGAAAAGGGGGGTGATTTAAACTTTTAATATGGAAGGAGTTAATGGAGGTTTTTTTTTACACTTTATTAGTCCCCTTAGGAGACATTTAGGAGAAATCATTGATTCCTTTATGGGAGGGGGTGTTGCGCCCGCCACGCCCCCTCGTATAGACATTTATAGAGGGGGCGGGCCGTGATGTCACTATGGGGCGGAGCCTTGACATCACGATACTTAAAAAAGCAATAAAAAAGTCATATCAATACCAAAATGCTCCCGATACAAAAAACTGATTATTGGGAAAAAAATGAGCCCTCATACAGATTGGTATGCAAATGTATTATTTTTTTTTTTAAAAGCTACACAAATACTTTTTTAAGCGTATTGTAGCGCATTGTCCTCCCCTCATAAGTGCATACCACATACGTACAACTAAGTGGTGTACTATTTTGTTCTTGTTAAAGTTTCAAGGGCCTAGATACTGTGAAAGGCCAGTCAAAAGTACTCACCGGCTGGTGTACACAAATACTTTTTTAAGCATAGTGGAGCGCATTGTACTCCCCTCATAAGTGCATACCACATACCTACATCTAAGTGGTGTACTGTTTTGCTCCTGTTTAAGTCTCAAGAGCCTAGATACTGTGAAAGGCTAGGCAAAAGTACTCACCGGCTGGTGTTGTACACAAATACTTTTTTAAGCATACTGTAGAACATTGTCCTCCCCTCATAAGTGCATACATACATCTAAGTGGGGTACTATTTTGTTCCTGTTAAAGTCTCAAGGGCCTAGATACCGTTAAAGGCCAGGCAAAATTACTCACTGGCTGGTGTTGTCCACAAATACTTTTTTAAGCGTAGTGGAACATATTGTACTCCCCTCATATACGCATTAAGTATGTCAGGCAGAGAAATGCCAGGATGTGCCTAAATTCATCAGGCAGAGGTCTCAGCAGACTAGGGGCGAGTGGTAGCAGGAGTCTTAGCGAGAGGCCTGAGCTCCCGGTATGAGCTAGTGGTCGTGTCTCGACCAGCAACCCATCTGCTGTCATCGATTGGTTAACACGGTCATCCACTTCATCACAAGTGATATCTGACACCCCCAGACAACAGTCTGTGGTTTCCTTAGACACAACCCTCAGTTGACATGGCCTGCGAGCAGTCCCTGTCCTCTCTTTGCCTCGGTCCTATGCTGTTCCCTCCCGTACAGAAGTATCTTATGCTGTGGGTTCAGCTCCACTATTTAGTGAGGACGATCTAGAGGACAGTCAGCAGCTACTACCCATCCAAGAACTGGAGGAGACATCCGCCGCTTCCTACACTAGGCGGGCAAGTAGTGATGAGGAGAGTGGCGTGGGAGGTGGTGTTGCGAGCATTCAGGCTCCTGAAGCAGACACTGTTGAGGAACCTGAGGAGGACATCAGTGACGTGTAGACACAACTCGATGATGATGATGAAGCCGATCACACTTGGGAGCGTGGGTGCAGAAGGGGCTTCATCATCATCAGGAGAAGAGGGTTGCCCGTGAGGCACCAGCTGAGCCAGCAAGGTGGTAGAATGGTTGGCAGTCAGCATGATGGCAGAAGTGGAAAGTCTGGAATCAAACGTGCCCAGCATAGACCACCTGCTTCGCGGCAGCCTACCTTCCCGGGAGGTAAGGAAACAGGGGTTCCTGGAGTCGGTGGCAGTAGCAGTCAATCAGTGCGGACTGTCAGTGGAAAATGAGCTACTCGGCGTTGTGGCAGTTTTTCATCAAGCATCCGGAGGAGGTCAACCTGGCCACATGCAAAATGTGTCGGCAGAAGGGGAAGCGTGGTCAGGGCCCTGTGTTAACATATGCAGCATCACCATAACGCGGCCTTGGAGAACTGTGGCTCCAATGCGGTGGTCCAGCCTGTAGCATCACCCAGTGGCACGCTGCTCCCTGTTTCAGCCAGCCAAGGCTCCACCACCTCAGCTGAAGGGAGCTGTGTGTCATACCCATCTTCTGTCGCTCCAGATGATCCTGCTCCTCCTACTTCAAGTCAGTCATTCCGCCAGCAATCCATCAGCGAAGACATGTCCAAGAGACAACAGTATGTGCCCACTCATCCAACGGTGCAGAAGCTGTGATCCTGTCCAAGTTGCTGGTGCTGCACTCTCTCCCTTTTAAAGTGGGAGGACCTAGAGGGTCCAAAACGCATCTCATCTGCTTCACTTATACCCAAAGACCACTACACAACCACTGGATAGACGACCCTAATAACGGCAAGTTACGCTGTCATTAAAAGAAGCTGCTTCCATCACTAGAGCGCGCGCTCCTACGAGGTACCTGTGGACACCACTCTGAACACTGGCATCTCCACCGAGGGTGACCTGTCTGTCGGTGGGCAGACGCCGTCACCTACACCAGGACGAAGCCGAGGAACATCAGAACAGCACAGGACACTCACCCGAGATCTTTGCCAGGACGGGTAAGCGGTACATAGTACCAGCGCTTCATTCATTCATTCATTCATTCATTCTCTTGTGTTCGCTGAACCGTTAATATTGCAGCAAATTACTAACTTAATACTCCCAAGCCACGAGTGTGGTTCCAGGCTGTGCTGCTGTCACAGCCACCCAGCCTAAACAGCGCTCACTATCAGAGACTTTGAGCAACAAACCATTGTACTGGCACAGTGGGCTGAAAATTGGGGAGTGCAGTGCTTGAGAATGGACAGTGCTCCAATACCTCTACCTCAAGCCAGTTCATATCAATAGACAGTGGTTACTTAGTGGTGGAGCAACTGTTATAATTTCACCACTACTCTTTTGATTTTATATATTTTTCTTAAAGGGGTTATCCAGGAAAAAACTTTTTTTATATATCAACTTGCTCCAGAAAGTTAAACAGATTTGTAAATTACTTCTATTAAAAAATCTTAATCCTTTCAGTACTTATGAGCTTCTGAAGTTTAGGTTGTTCTTTTCTGTCTAAGTAATCTCTGATGACACGTGTCTCGGGAACCGCCCAGTTTAGAAGAGGTTTGCTATGGGAATTTGCTTCTAAACTGGGCGTTTCCCGAGACACATGTCATCAGAGATTACTTAAACAGAAAAGAACAACCTTAATTTCAGAAGCTCATAAGTACTGAAAGGATTAAGATTTTTTAATAGAAGTAATTTACAAATCTGTTTAACTTTCTGGAACCAGTTGATATGTAAAAAATACCTCTTTAATTCATCAATCAGGGCCTCTGTTTTTGTATGTTATAATTGTATTTAACCATTTAGAATAAACTACATTTGTACCTTGGACATCTAGCATTTTCTCTATCTCACTTCACAAATTTTTTATTTTTTATTTTTTTCCCCATTTTTTCTTTCACATTCATGACCACCTAACTTTTACTCAACCATCAGATACAATCAGTAGCTAATTCTCAACCACCTCACACTCACACGTTTGCCTCAAGTGAACACATATACCATCTCCTCTCAGCTAACACAATTATTAGCTGAGTACCTGCCATTTGTTAATTTTTCTTTACATGTCCTTTACAGCCCACTGGGCGAATGTGGTTCCTGCACAGCCACACCAACAGCAACTTGGACAGGTCACGCCGCTTCTGCCTCCATGCTCTCAGGCCGTTGGTCCTGTGACAGTGTGCAACTTCGCCTCCTCGTCCTCAGCCTCCACTACACGGGTAAGTCTCAGTGCCCCTCCAGCATACCATGTGTGCAGGGCACAGCAGTGTCACGCTGTTCTTCACATGGTTTGCCTTGGCGCACAGAGTAACACAGAGGAGGAACTGCTAAAATTCTTTCATCAAGAAATTGAATCATGGCTTACCCCATGAAAACTGGAAATGGAAACCATGGTGACTGACAACGGTAAGAACATCTTGTCTGCGCTGCGACAAGGAAGCCTGAGACATGCGCCCTGCATGGGACACGTGTTCTATCTGGTTGTCAAGCGGTTCCTGTAGTGTTCCCCCCATCTGCAAGATATCCTAACAATGGAAAGGAAACTTTGCATGCACTTGAGCCACTCATACACCACAAAGCACACCCTCCTTTAGCTGCAGCGTCAGAACGGCATCCCTCAACATAGTCTGATTTGTGACATTTCCACACGTTGGAATTCCACCCTCTATATGTTGGACCGACTATACGAACAGAGAAAAGCTATCACCAATTTCTTGATGATCCAAGCGAATAGGGGGACTCCCCTGTGTAACATCAATGTCAACCAGTGGCAGCTCATACATGACACCTGCCATTTGCTCAGGCCCTTTGAGGAAGCCACTTTATTAGTCAGTCACCAGGATTACAGGATGAACAACGTCCTTCCACTGCTTCATCTACTACAACACGTGTTGGGAACTATGGCTGGTCAGGGCAATGGAGACGTGGCGCCTACATCTCACGGCCACGGAAAACGTTACTAATTAATTCCCATAAAATTAACAAATCCACTCTTAGATTGAACAAAATGGTTTCAGACAATATTAGGGTATGGAACATTACGCCTAACAGCAGCTCCGATTCCACCAGTAATACACTTGTCAATTTGACCTTGCCATCTGTCAGGCATTTCACTCCGATTTCTAACCTTGACGTATGGGTAGAGAAAGACATTACTTTATCGACCCACTTATACAAAAATGATAAGCTTTTATCCTTTGAGGAATTACAAAATACACATCATTTACCGGACTCTGAGAGGAAAACATCTGAAATTATTGTTAAGCACCTTAAGAAATTCTCTAAACCTAATGTGCTAATACCTCAAAATCTGACCAACTTGATATGCCTATCCTCCGACTCCATTTCCAAATTAACAACTAGACCAATTTACCAGTTTTGCAATAATGATATATACATAAATAATAGTCCACAACACTCCAAGTGGGAAAAAGAATTAAACATTATTATTTCTAATTACTAATGGGCTCAAGCTTATCTGACATTAAAGAAGGCTACATCTTGTATTGGACATAAGGAGCAATTTTTCAAAATGACATCCAAATGGTATCACACCCCTGCTAAGCTTCATTCTATGATACCCACTTACTCCCAGTTATGCTGGCGAGGATGTGGGCAGGTAGGCACTATTAGCCATGTCTTTTGGACATGTCCTACGCTACATAACTTGAAAAAGGGCATTGATGAGTTAATAAAACTAATATCAAGTAAATCAGTTTCTTTGTCTAGCAAACTAGCACTTTTAAATATAGGCCTGCATGCTGTAGATTTAGAACACCTATCTGCCACATTTTAATAGCTTACAGGACACACATTGCAGCCAGGTGGAATACTCCATCCGTACTGGCTACTGCTGACATTATTGACGCTGTCAAGACCAACTGTTTCTACGAAATAACGTACGCATGGAAGTTGAATACCAGAGCTGACTGCGAGTCTAGATGGTGCAGCTGGACGAAACATTATCCACAGTCCTAACTATTGCACGTTTCACACTTAAATGGCGTTACTTGTGTTCCAGTGTTCATAGTACCGTTTAGGTGTGTAGACTGTACATAGGTCATTACATGATGTATGGTATATTCTCCACATACTTTATATGGCTGCCTGCTGCAGAAGCCACTAACATATATATATTTTTTTTTTTTCAGTTGTGTCACACAAGTAATTTTTTGGGTTTCGCCATAGTTTTTGTTGGGAAATGACTGATGTTATTACAAAGTAAAATTGGTAGCGCATAAAACAAGCCTCTTATAGGTCTGTAGGTGGAAAACTGAAAGCGATATGATTTTTAGAAGGTGAGGAGGAAAAAACTAAAGTGCAAAGAACCCTTAAGTCCTTAAAGGGGTACTCTGCCCCTAGACATAAGATGTCTGATTGCGAGGGTCCTGCCGCTGGGGACCCCTGGGATCTCGACTGCAGCACCCCGCTGTCATTACTGTACAGAGCTAACTCACTTTGTGCGTAATGACGGGCGATACAGGGTTTGGAGCATAGTGACATCACTGCTCTACCCCCTCGTGATGTCACGTTCCGCCCACTTAATGCAAGTCTATGGGAGGGGCCTCAACGACCCCTCCTATAGACTTGTATTGAGGGAGTGGAGCCGTGACGTCACGATGCTCCAGCCAGTGTATCGCCCGTCATTATGCACGGAGCAAGTTAGCTCTGTGCAGTAATGACAGCGGGGTGCTGCAGCCGAGATCCCGGGGGTCCCCAGCAGCGAGACCCCCGTGATCAGACATCTTATCCCCTATCCTTTGTAGTTAAATTTAAACATTAATGGCTATGTGCTGAACAATTTTAAGGGAACAGCAAAATCAACCCCTTAAGAGCTCAGCCTATTTTGGCCTTGAGGACACAGTAAATTTTCTTTTTCTCCTCCACAAGGAGCCATTTCTAGTTACTCAATGTCCCAGTGAAATGGGATCTCTCTACCCTCTTGTTTAACCCTACTAAAACAAAATGTTTTTATTAAAAAATACTTGCACAAAAACTCTTTAAAACACCTATATGGCCAGAGTATAAATATTAATGTGTGCCATAGGGCTGAATAGTGTATACCTCAATGGTACTTATAAGTGTACACTGTTAGAGATGAGCAAAGTGGATATGGTCCTAGGAAACTCTCTCCTAAGACTGTATCAACCTTTTCCAGCCCACTGGAGCACCTGAAAGCAGAACTAATTTATGCAGGCTAAAGTCAGCAACTGTCGAGCCAAGAAGTTTGGGACGAATCGTATCACTGTAACTTCGTTCATCTCTATACACTGTATTGCACAACCCTATTGGCCTCTTCTTTTGTCTTAGCAAATTGGTAGCTGCAGTCCACCAGCCTGCTTAAAGGGTAACTCTCATTAAAATACATTTTTGCTATCGCACTCCTTATGGTAAATAAAAAATATTTCTAATATACTTTGTTTTAAAAAAAATGAAGCTTTCTATGTTTTATTTGTGCTTAAAAAAGCTCAAGAGCACATTTTCCCCCATCTTATACACAGACTTAGGACCAAGGTCCAAACACAGAAAGTGCAGCCTTGAGTGCTAAGGGGGGTGTATCCAGCCTCATCCAATCATAGCTCCTCTCACACTTAACTGCCATATGCTGTTGGTTTGACCCCCCCCCCCTCAGCACTCCAGGCTGCACTTCCTGTGTTTGGGCTTTGGTTGTTAGTCTGTGTATAAGATGGGGGAAAATGTGCTCTTGAGCTTTTTTAAGCACAAATAAAACATAGAAAACTTCATTTTTTTTAAACAAAGTATATTATAAATCTTTTTTATTTACCATAAGGAGTGCAATAGCAAAAATTTGTTTTAATGAGAGTACCCATTTAAGGTACTTTGGTGACACTAGACTTTAAAATATTAACACACCTAGCCCCCCTAAGAGCCATAACTCTGTTATGTTTTCATCCTCAGACCCATATGAAGGCTTGTTTTTTTTGTGCAATCAATTGTACTTTGTATTGACACATTTCATACAAAATTACCGTATTTATCGGGGTATAACACGCACCGGCCTATAACACGCACCCTCATTTTTCCAAGGAAATTTTGGTAAAAAAGTTTTTTTTACCAAAGTATCCTTGGAAAAATGAGGGTGCGTGTGTGTGCAGGTGTACCTCGATAAACTGTTTCTGGCGGCTGTTGCAGTTCAATTATTTAAAGCAAGCGCTTTAAATCATTGACGTGCAGTGGCTTCTGTGGGGCCAGAGTGCCGCTGCTCCATTCCCTCCCTGTCCCCGGTTTTATAGTTAAATATCCCGCCACCGCCACTGCCCAATTCCCTCCCCGTCCCCGGTTTTATAGTTACATGCGCCCTGGGGACTGCGGTCCTTCATGCTCCGGAAGTCTCCTGATCTGTCACTGTGCTCCGCGCACTGACTGACGAGTGACGTCGTGTTGAGGACGTCACTCGTCATTACACAGCGCACAGTGACAGATCAGGAGACCAACGGGGCATGAAGGACCGCAGTCCCCAGTGCCCATGTAACTATAAAACCGGGGACGGGGAGGGAATTGGGCAGTGGCGGGATATTTAACTATAAAACGGGGACGGGGAGGGAATTGGGCTGTGGCGGCGGCGGGACATATAACTATAAAATCGGGGACTGGGAGGGAATCGGGCAGTGGCGACGGCAGGACATATAACTGGGAATCAGGCAGTGGCAGTGGGACTCTGGCCAGGCAGAAGCTGCTGCAGTTCAATAATTTAAAGCGCCTGCTTTAAATCATTGAACTGCAGCGGCTTTTGAGTGGTCACAAACATTCTATTGGCGTATAACAAGAAGATAGACTTTAGGCTAAAAAATTTATACGCTGATAAATACGGTATTTATAGTGGAAATTTGAAAAGAAAACCACAATTTTGCAACTTTTGGGAGGTTTCATTTTTATGCAGTTCACTTTACTGTAAAATATATGTTTGCATTCATTGTTCTGTGGGTGAATATGATTAAAATGATGCCCAAGTTTAAATGCTTTTCTATTATTGTACTGCTTCTTATGATCCCCTATAATTTTCTTATTTTTCCATATATGGGGCTGTATGAGGGCAAATTTTTTGTGCTGTAATTTTTTGTATTTATGGGAACCACTTTTGCGTATATGTTACTTTTTGATCACTTTGTATTCCATTTTTTTCTGGGAAGGGATGTGACCAAAAGTCAGCAATATTCGATTTTTTGGTATTTTTTAATATTTATGTCATTCACCGGACTGGATTGTTAACACTATACAGTATTTTAATAGATCGGTATTTACTAGGGGTGCCAAAGATGTTTGTTTATAAACTTGATTGTTTAACATTTTTTTATTTGTAGCATGAAAAAAGCTCTTTTTTTTTTTTATATGGGGACGGGCTTAAAGGGGTACTCTGTCCCTAGACATCTTATCCCCTTTCCAAAGGATAGGGAACCGCTGGGAACCCCTGCAATCTCTCCTGCAGCACCCCGTGTCAACTTTGCTCTGTGCCTGATGACAGGCGATACAGGGCCCGGAATATTGTGACTCCAGGGCGGGAGATCATGAGGGGGCGCGGTCGTGATGTCACAATACTCAGGCACGGAGCGTACTTCGCTCCGTGCAGCAGATGACACAGGGTTCTGCAGGAGAGATCAGGGGGGTTCCCAGCAGTTGGACCCCCGCGATCAGACATCTTAACCCCTAGGGGATAAAATGTCTAGGGGCGGAGTACCCCTTTAATTACATTTATTAAAGCTTTTTTTTTTTTTACTTTTTTCTGTTTGTTTTTATTTTTATTTATTTTTATGTTTTTATGTTTTGATTGCTAATACTGTTCAGTGCTATGCAGACCTATGCAGTACTTCTATGGTCTGCCAGATCGCTAGATCGCTGGTCCTGGATGGTAGTAGGTGAGAGGAGCTCTGCCTGCCATCTTTATTTAGGGGGATTGCTGATGTCCATCTGATTCCGTTCAGTGCTGTTATACAGGCTGTGCACTCACACAGGGTAGGATAGGGGGTAAGATCATTTTCAACAGACATCCACTTTAAAAATGTTTTCTTAGAACAGGGTTCATTGGCTAGCAGCCTGTTATTCCCCAAGCAGTCTTGTCAGTAAGGGTCCTTTCACACTGTTGGTAGTGCCCGGCAGTGTGACAGCCGTTAGAAGGTAGCGGGAGAAAAATTTGTGCTTTTGATGTCTTTTTCCCCCGCCATCTTCTGGTGGAATACAGCCACAATAACCAATGTCAGAGAATCCCTGTATATGATATGATGATGATATAGTGCATAACAACTGTTTTTACTGCCTAAATCTAATCTAATATTATGGAAACTATATACAATTGATGTTCATGGGACTGCTGTCAGGTGTGTGCTACTGTACCTGTCAGCTTTGCTTGGTGGCTGTCTACAGAAGTGAAAACCAAAGTTTAAGGTTAGTGACAGCTACCAAGTAACAGCACTCGTCTTACCCTCCCGCTTTTAGTCCTGCCATTACATTTCAGAATTGCATCCACTTATGTATTGTGGGGAAACTGTGACAAGCAGGGACTGGATAATGTAATACCAAGAGCTGTGGAGGACTATGGAAAGTGAGTATGACATTTTTTTTTAAGGCATCAGGCATCTCTAGCCAAAAATATATTTCCTGAGAAAACCTCTTTAAAGTCTCAAAGGTTAAATTCTGGAGACTTTTGTATGGTTTACAGTCAGGATACAAATTTTTGTATCTATGATGTTACAAATCCACAACAAAGAGACCCCAGGGTGGGTTAGGGTAATAATAACCAAAAAACACCTTTGACCCTGGAAGACCCAGGGTCACTGATACCCTTATTAAATCCCACCCCTAAAACTTAACTTTTATTTATATTTAGATTAGAATTATTAAATAATAAGTATATAATAAATGATGAGTGTGTTGACTTAAAATCACGGGTTGGTGTGCTTTGTAATAGTATTTCAATTGTATCCAGTTAACCACTGTATATGTATTCAATATCGCAGGTGGGCTGCAGTACCACCATGGATTGCACACCAACTACCGCTAATTAAAATGCTGAAAATGCCCCCTCTACATGTTTCACTACTTCCGTAGCGTCTTCAGGAGGGAAAATGGGCATCAACTTCCTAATCCACCATCTCGGTATTTATACCTATTAGGACCACCCACTTACATCATTCCACCTATCATGGCTTCACAAGTTCCAGTACACCTGTGTACCTGTTGTTTGGACCAATCAGGTCCTATTCTCCAATATTACCTGTGCCGCCGTACATCCTATCACCATTCCTGGATCGCTGCCTCGTCATCATCGCCGACTCAGCGCTGGACTCAGCGCTGGGCGATGACGTCAGTGTCATCTGATCGCTGGCAGCCAGTCACGGTCCCCTTGCGTTCCACACATCCATTGTTTGCGCTCCACGTCGGTGCGATGTCTCACTGCGCATGCCCGGGGACCTCGGCTGCGCATCAGCATGTTTACAGGACTTAGTCCGATATCTACAAGAGGTACTACGCATGCTCCAATGTTAATCCAGCTTCAGAGACACTATTCTTCACGTTCATTGGTACCTGACCATTATCTAGAATTGGGATGTTTTGATGGTAATTGATTAGATGTTCACCATAGGGATATTCAGGACTCTATCATATATAGAATGCCCAGATCTAGATCATATCATATAGCATCCCTAATTGTATGTATTTAAATTGTAAGTTATATCAATACAGGTTTACCATCATTTCTAATGTCCATATGAATAGATGAATAAATCCAAATCTGGGTTCACTATATTGATGTTCCTTCCAATAATTGCATATACCTCCCCTCACATGTACACAGTGTGTCCACATGTTATCCATGGTATAGCATCAATCCCTGCACTGTGCACCCCGAGTTGCATTCGAGGGGGTCCGATTAGGGCATACTCTTGGGCATGTATATAATAGATCAATCAAATTAGATATAAAATATATACCCCTAAGTTTTCTAATCATACGACTGTTTCCTCCATTAGATATGGTGTATCTCCATCTGGCGACCCCCACTCGGACCGCCCCACCTCCACTCCACAACTCCAAGTCCCTCCTCGGACCACATATTTTTCATGGTGAGTATCTTATGTTTTTATTCAAGATGTTATATGTATTTTAACTTATTGCCTCTATTGACATCACCACCAATTACTGAAGGTGACTGGCTTATGCAGTAGGATGTTTATTTTATTGATTGCTATATTTACAGGTAGGTATGTAGGTAGATTAATGTTTTCATGTATATGGGTTGTCCTATTGTTTATGGTGATCCTTTCCATTCTCACTCATTAACATAAAGCTATTAGTGTTCCTGTCTATTATTTCAATTCAAAAACGCCGCATAGGAGAAGCCTTCATTTAGGCCTTTTGGTGATAGACATTTAAGTCTATATATCCACTTAGCTTCTTCCCTTAAAAGCATTCTATCTATGTTGCCCTTTCTCGGGCCTAATTTCAGGTTGCAAATGCCCCAGAACTTTAGGCCAAACAGATTGTTACCATGCATAGCGTGCATGTGTCTTGAGATAGGTGTATCTGCTCCCGTCCTGATGTTGCTTAGATGTTGACTTATGCGTCTCCTAAACTCTTGCGTGGTTTTACCCACATAGAGCTTCGGACATTCGCATTGGGCAGCGTAGACTATGTTCCAGTAGACGCACGGGTTTATGAAATTCGACAGTTTGTAAATTGCAAAACAAAGAACATAGTCTACGCTGCCCAATGCGAATGTCCGAAGCTCTATGTGGGTAAAACCACGCAAGAGTTTAGGAGACGCATAAGTCAACATCTAAGCAACATCAGGACGGGAGCAGATACACCTATCTCAAGACACATGCACGCTATGCATGGTAACAATCTGTTTGGCCTAAAGTTCTGGGGCATTTGCAACCTGAAATTAGGCCCGAGAAAGGGCAACATAGATAGAATGCTTTTAAGGGAAGAAGCTAAGTGGATATATAGACTTAAATGTCTATCACCAAAAGGCCTAAATGAAGGCTTCTCCTATGCGGCGTTTTTGAATTGAAATAATAGACAGGAACACTAATAGCTTTATGTTGATGAGTGAGAATGGAAAGGATCACCATAAACAATAGGACAACCCATATACATGAAAACATTAATCTACCTACATACCTACCTGTAAATATAGCAATCAATAAAATAAACATCCTACTGCATAAGCCAGTCACCTTCAGTAATTGGTGGTGATGTCAATAGAGGCAATAAGTTAAAATACATATAACATCTTGAATAAAAACATAAGATACTCACCATGAAAAATATGTGGTCCGAGGAGGGACTTGGAGTTGTGGAGTGGAGGTGGGGTGGTCCGAGTGGGGGTCGCCAGATGGAGATACACCATATCTAATGGAGGAAACAGTCGTATGATTAGAAACCTTAGGGGTATATATTTTATATCTAATTTGATTGATCTATTATATACATGCCCAAGAGTATGCCCTAATCGGACCCCCTCGAATGCAACTCGGGGTGCACAGTGCAAGATTGATGCTATACCATGAATAACATGTGGACACACTGTGTACATGTGAGGGGAGGTATATGCAATTATTGGAAGGAACATCAATATAGTGAACCCAGATTTGGATTTATTCATCTATTCATATGGACATTAGAAATGATGGTAAACCTGTATTGATATAACTTATACATACAATTAGGGATGCTATATGATATGATCTAGATCTGGGCATTCTATATATGATAGAGTCCTGAATATCCCTATGGTGAACATCTAATCAATTACCATCAAAACATCCCAATTCTAGATAATGGTCAGGTACCAATGAACGTGAAGAATAGTGGCTCTGAAGCTGGATTAACAATGGAGCATGCGTAGTACCTCTTGTAGATATCGGACTAAGTCCTGTAAACATGCTGATGCGCAGCCGCGGTCCCCGGGCATGCGCAGTGAGACATCGCACCGACGTGGGGCGCAAACAATGGATGTGTGGAACGCAAGGGGACCGTGACTGGCTGCCAGCGATCAGATGACACTGACGTCATCGCCCAGCGCTGAGTCCAGCGCTAAGTCGGCGATGATGACGAGGCGGCGATCCAGGAATGGTGATCGGATGTACGGCGGCACAGGTAATATTGGAGAATAGGACCTGATTGGTCCAAACAACAGGTACACAGGTGTACTGGAACTTGTGAAGCCATGATAGGTGGAATGATGTAAGTGGGTGGTCCTAATAGGTATAAATACCGAGATGGTGGATCAGGAAGTTGATGCCCATTTTCCCTCCTGAAGACGCTACGGAAGTAGTGAAACATGTAGAGGGGGCATTTTCAGCATTTTAATTAGCGGTAGTTGATGTGCAATCCATGGTGGTACTGCAGACACCTGCGATATTGAATACATATACAGTGGTTAACTGGACACAATTGAAATACTATTACAAAGCACACCAACCCGTGATTTTAAGTGAACACACTCATCATTTATTATATACTTATTATTTAATAATTCTAATCTAAATATAAATAAAAGTTAAGTTTTAGGGGTGGGATTTAATAAGGGTATCAGTGACCCTGGGTCTTTCAGGGTCAAAGGTGTTTTATGATGTTACAAACAAACAATCTTGCACTAAGTGTTCTTACCAGCAAATTATCCTAACTCTGACAACAGTAGTGTATGGATAGGCCAATGCTTACCAAAATAATTCTAAGGTAAGACACTGAGCTACACCTGAGGGGAGCCCCTTTCCCCGAACAGAACTTCACCTGAAGCAGTAATTGCATGCACAGGGCATAGGTGGATCCTTTCTCTCCAGAAAATCTTCTTTGCAGGACATTTATGTAGATTTCCTTCAGTTTAACGTATAGATTATCAAAAACTGATGGAAAGCTAATGACAAATACTTTAAATGGAAGCTATTATAACCTATAAAGGACATATGTGTTAAACAGATGCATAACAGTTGTCATCCGTAGGCTATAATGACATCTGTTTAATGGATGTGTCATCAGAAAGCTCCCAATGTATCTGTGAAACAGCTCTTGTGTTAGTTTAAGGATGATAGATGTTTCCCATTGTATGCTCTAACTAAATGCAAATAAAAATAAAATCTGATGTTTGCAGGGCCAAGCAACCAGCCAGGCAGTAACTCTGAGTGGCTCTCCATGCCACAATATCATTTAATAGCTGTTGAGAAACTGAGGGTTGGGAAAATGTATGTACTGGGATGTGATTATAATAATTAGAATTAAACAAATTACTCATCGAGTGTTACATAAGAGTTTTGCTACCGCCTAAGGATGAGGAGGGCTAGAGTAACATCATTTAAAAGTCAACATTAATGAGTAACTATCGAACACAGGCGCTCAGAGGACTTTGACTTTCCTAACACAACAGACTGCTGAAATGTCATGTGTTGTACTGTGGCAGCCTGCACAGGACTATGTCTATTCAGATTCTGCCGTCTCTGGATTATCTGGAGCCAAAAAACTTTCTTTATCACTGGGAGATTTGACTGAAGGAACAAAGAAAACACGAGATATAGGGGTTACTCTAGGAACCTATATTGTCACTCCAAGGTATTGTGTATACTAGATGTATTTGAGTAGATTTTCTGAACAATAATAGCCTATTGTGATACAGCATCTTATAAAAAAAATATTATGAAACTGATTATTGTGTTTTTATATTTGTATTATTATTATCCTTTTATCTGATCATAATCTGCTAAATAATCTTTTGTTCTTTATTGACTGTTGTTTCACAATTAATAGTGTGTGTTAAATAGTTTATTTGAGTGTACAGCGAAGCAGAATCTGTGTGCACTATATAAATAAAGAGTTATTATTATTATATTTTATTTAGCTTAACAAATCAGCTTAGATTGTCTGTCTGTTATATCCTTTATGATAGTGATATCACATATAGTCTTTCTTCTCACCATATAAACAATTGAACACAATGAATGTCACCTGAGTGTGTGTATAGTACTGTCTCATGTTATTGCTTGATAATGCTAAAGAAAGATGAAATCTTGGTTAATTTGTTGCCTGGCAACTTGTGGTGTGATAAAGATAACGTGAACCTTCCTCATACCACTGCTCCTGGATATTCCCGACAAATATAATGGATTTGTAACTTTTTGTATCAATCCATGGAAAATATGCAACAAAAATATTGCATCTTCATTTAATATTTTTTTTCTGGCTGTACCCTACCACGGCTTGATTTAAAATACAGACCAAAAGATATGTTCACATTATTTATTCATGTTGGCCTGGGTACAAATTTTAAGAAAAAGGGTGAGTTCATAGAGCTTTTTTTTTTTTTTTCTACAAATACTTTCAAATACACTTCAATACTTTCTTTTTTCAATTGGGACTATTAAGTATTGCACATTGTAAGTGAGTCATGAGCAAATGCTTAAGCAAGAAGCATTAGCTACAGAAGAGGGTGTATCCTACTTCCATTGAAAAAAGAAGCAACCGTGCTTCGTATACTTATGATGTCTTATGTTTATATGCAAGTCATGATAGGTTATGCAGCTTTACTTCTGTATGTTCCCATGTCATTAGTACAAGGTGCTGTAAACTGTACATTTTTCAAATAATCATATACTTGTAATTCTTTATTGTAGTTATTGTGTATTGTGCGAGCAGTTGTATATTTGTTGTTGAGGTTTTCAGGCTTTCATGATCAGCAAGACATAGCTATTTACATTTACATATGGATAATAAGACCGCACCGGGGATCAACCTCTGTGCCTGTGGTTGCCCAGGCTGCCAGCCCATGGTAAATAAGCAGCAAATCCAGAAAATCACCGCACAAGCAGGTCTTGGATCAAGAAAAGCTGGTGGTTTTATTCCCAATTGGGAATAAAACCACCAGCTTTTCTTGATCCAAGATCTGCTTGTGCAGTGATTTTCTGGATTTGCTGTTTATTTACATTTACATGTATAAATTATTCAGCTGAGCTAAGGGAGTTTTTACACTGCTTTTTTAAGCTTTTTGAGCCAAAGTTAGAAGTAAATGCAGTATTTTTGATCCCCTTGGAATCCACCTCATGCATTGACGCAAGTTGAATGAAAAACTGCTACAAAAATCCGTGTGTGACATTTGGCCCCCCTTTCCCCCCAAATAAACCCCAAATAGAAATATAAACCTAGAAATGTGTCAGCAGATACGAATCATGTGGCCCATCTAGTCTGCCTAATATTCTGAATGCATATTTCGAAAAAAATGTCTTTAAACTGAAGCAGGTTCTCAATAGAATCCTCATTGGACCGAGGTTCCTACCCTGTCCCTGTCCCTTGTCAGCCTTAAGTGATTGCTGGGGGCCACGTCAACTCAAAAATGGAAGAGTGAGATATATAATGTGGAAAGACAAGAAATCAGGAATTAGTAATATGACACTGGTTTTATATCATCCAAACTGGCATTGTTCCATGGTTAGGATATGTCTGAAGGGTTTTTAGTTGTCAGTGCACATAGTCAGAACTCAGGACGGATTCTCTTTGAACCACACTAACCTATCAGATACAGTTGGATTTACTTGGTTTCCCATGTCCTGTAGTTAATGGGACTTAGCTTACCCATGAACAAAAGAGGTGAATAAAGGAAATACTGCATATATGTGCAGATGTGACATGTATTGCTGATATTTCGAGGATCATAGCCATCACTGTACAGAGAGAGATATTAGACAAACACTATACTATTTTCTGCTACAATGGGGGAGATTTATCAAAACCTGTCCAGAGGAAAAGTTACTGAGTTGCCCATAGCAACCAATCAGATTGCATCTTTCATTTCTCAGAGGCCTTGTCAAAAAGGAAAGAAGCGATCTGATTGGTTGCTATGGGCAACTCAGTAACTTTTCCTCTGGACAGGGTTTATATATCTCCACTAATGTGCGCTGTGTATTTTATTAATGTGCTCCTTTTGCAAGGAACATTTTTAATAGCAGCTTGGGACCAATTATCGCTTAGTCTGTTATTGAGGCATATAACAAGCTATCTCACCTGTTGGACTTGTATACCTTATAATTATGTTTGGGCGATAGCTGCTTTTTTTCTTTCTTTTCTTTTCTTTTTCTTTTTCTTTTTGCAAAATCTGTGTTCACAAACCAATGTCTATTATGTCTTGAACCAAAGCATTGCTGTCTGTCTGAACTATGTTATATGACTTGAGGAAGCTCCCAACACAAGTCTAATGTAGCCACAGGCCTCCATAAGGGACATAGAGGGGAATTTATCTTTTATGGTCGGCTATCCGTGCAGGTTTGGAACACAAATGTTGCTGGGTTTTTGATGTGCGTGGGACAAATTCATCAAATGTCACATGGCACTTGTTGCACAGCCACATCACCTCAGCATGTTACCAGTTTAGATGCTTTTGTATGGCTGGTGGCATATAGTCTGAGTTAGTCATGTGCAACAAATTTGCGACTTTTTGCGAAAATTTGCAACTATTAAATCCTTAACTACTGCAAAAATTCTTCTAAAGCAGTCCTGGTATTCTGTTTTGGTGCCAAGTTTGGTTGTATAAGTTATTATACCTGCTTACATACCACTCCTGCAGAGGCTGCTAAGGGGATGCTACTACTGGACGTCCTGGAGCATGGTGTCAGGGGTACTCATCTTTACCATCGCTGGAACCTGAGTGAATGGTCCAATCATGGTTCATTTTGGATAGTTTTTGAATAGCATCTTTATGATTTGGAAGTTCATTACAGGAATGGCAGGGGTCACTGTAAGGCATTGTGAGCAGTATTAGCTAAAATATATTAGCTTCTTCACCATGTGTACATATCTTCTTTGATTGCATTAGTGTTGACCCCTAGTTTCATGCCAAGGCTCTTTTTCTTATCATATATAATATATTTCACTTCTTTAGTTTGCATCATAATGGGCCCCTTTTTCGTGAATATTTTAATATATTTTACAACATACCTCATTAAAGTAATATTTTAGGTGGTACCTTTCTTAGTCAGTGATGTTTAGTGTAATAGGTGCTACTAGTATCTTTTGTATGTATTCTGTTCTGTTATTTGACCACACACATACATACCATGTGGTGTATTATATTTTTTGCATTATGTCTTTTGGACAACATATGACAATTTATGGCTGTATAGTGACTTTTTGGATGCATGTCAGGGAATACTCCTGACATATAACTTATATGACATATGACTTATAGAAGGAACAAGGTTTACACATACATTGAGGTTCTGTTTTCTTCTGCATTATGCAATTTTTGTCAGAGTTTTCAATATTGTTTTATGGAAATACAATTTCAGTCTCTAGAGCTATTCTTGCCATCAAAGATACCACAATTCTTATGAAATGTAATTAAACACCATTCTAAATCAGTTGGGTCCACCAAAATTATTGATCTGACATACAGAAAAGGGCATGGCTCCATAATAAACTATGAGAGAGGTAGGTATAACGCTTGTATGTTGCATAGAAACAACAGGCACCAGACAGAATAATTGTGATGGCTATATGGACATTTTTTTCACAAAGGGAAGCGTTAAGTTGTGTTGTGGCCATGGCATTGCAGGTCGCAGATGACCAAATGTTACTGTGTAGCCTTATTCTAATCCTTCCCTTCAAAACCCTTGTCATCCATAAACGTTTCTAATAGTGCTCCATGTAAATATGTATATTTTTCCATTTGAACCATAGCTTTACATCCATTTAATTTATTAACTTTTAACTTTCTAGCTAAGAATTCTTTCTTTGAGTTATTTCCATACTTTTAAAATATAAGTATCTCATAAGCAATATATAAGCCTCCACCGCCACTGATACGTATACAATTCACTGCGAGGACTGCATCTTAGAAGGGATCGCAGAGGTGATCGCAACCGAACATACCCGGGAGTGGTGATTACCTGTCATAACTGTCAGTATCTCTTGCTTAGTTGACAATCATCTAAGACCTTACTTGCTGCAGCAGTATAAATCTGTACAACTTGTTACAAATTGACTGCGCTAGAGACTCAAACTCAAAGTTTGTGTTGAAACAAAATATTTATGCTGGCCAGCATTTTCTATATCCTTTTCTATATCTATCGTTGATTAAGGACTGAAGGAACCTATTAAGAATCACTACTGCCGGCTGACTGTCTCACATATGGTTGCTAATGGTTACAGCCATTGAGTTGCTATTTGTACAGTTTGCGCTAATCGGAAAAGAAAAAAACAAGCGCATGAATTAGAGGAATTTATCTACCTTCCTATAGTGGTCACATTTTTTAATTTTTTAATATTTTATTATTTGCTGTATCATTTTATTGTTATACTTGTTGGAGTGGTGTCATCACAAGGGCCCTGTGCTACACCGATCTCCACTAGTTTTATATATATTAATAAATAGTTGTTTATTTATCAAACTATATCCTATGGCCATTTGTTCAAGACCTTGAGCCCCAATTTACCTTCTATTTACATTTAACTATTTTCATCACCTTGGGTATAGGTGATATAATTGGGTAGCCCAGGTCGTATGGTTATTTGATTGACAAGAGCCTCTCCAAACCCACATTGTAGTACCATTCTAAATCAGTTGGGTCCACCAAAATGATTGATCTGACATACAGAAAAGGGCATGGCTTCATAATAAACTATGAGAGAGGTAGGTATAACGCTTGTATGTTGCATAGAAACAACAGGCACCAGACAGAATAATTGTGATGGCTACATGGACATTTTTTTCACAAAGGGAAGCGTTAAGTTGTGTTGTGGCCATGGCATTGCAGGTCGCAGATGACCAAATGTTACTGTGTAGCCTTATTCTAATCCTTCCCTTCAAAACCCTTGTCATCCATAAACGTTTCTAAAAGTGCTCCATGTAAATATGTATATTTTTCCATTTGAACCATAGCTTTACATCCATTTAATTTATTAACTTTTAACTTTCTAGCTAAGAATTGAGTTATTTCCATACTTTTAAAATATTAGTAAGTATCTCATAAGCAATATATAATGTTGGTAATATGGCTCCAATTCTGTGCATTGCAGCTTCCATGAACATTATGTACATTACAGCCTAAATGCTGTCTGTGACACATAATATAATGCTTCATATTTGCATAATCTTTTCTTTTTCTTAGTGCACTGCATTCATGTGACGATTACAGTGAGACTTAATTACATAATTGCTTGGGGCTTATAATTTCAATACCGTTCTAAACCATTAATAAAAACGTGTGCATTTTGTGTGGGCTAGTAACCTTATCAATTGGTATTATTGTCCATAATTAATGGGAAACTGACAGCACCCACACTAACCTGAATATACAGGTAGATGCAGGTGACCCTGTTTCTATCTCGCCGTTCAGGAGATATTAATCTTGTTGCTACTATGGTTTTTTCTTAACTGCAATGGAGTCATGCTGCTGTATGTGCAATGCTTTCTCCTGCCCATTCAGGCCATTAACCTGCCCCTTCTGATATCTCTGCCCACTCCACAGACATTCTGAGGAAGAGGGATAAACCTTTAGAGGGGCAGAGTTATTTGCAGAAGGGGTAGCGTTATCAGCATCTACAGCAGCAGCCAGCCTCTGCCTAAATATAAGGATTTTTTGTCTTCTTTTAGCTTCTCAACAATTCTATTCAGCTATTTTGTAGTTCTTTTTTGTTTTTATAAGATGGATTTTGTGGTTTGTCAGTTTTTGTAATTGCAGTTCTTTAACCATAGTTGGCTACTAGAGAAAAAAAAGCTATTTGAATAGTCAGCTGTGCTCAAGATGAACATCTCTGTCTTGTACTAGCACATGCCATATTTTTATAACTGCTGTGCTATTTTATGCAGCTGGCACCCTCTATATTAAGATCAGTGTGTGTGGGGGGGGGGGGGGGGGGGGGAAGGTCAGACCTGCCCCAGTAATCACAAATTGTCCATCAATTGATTAGATCAAAATATATATATAATTTATTCAACATATTGGAACTGTATTGAAAATATTTACACAAAAAATACTTCTGGGTATTCTTCATTGAGTGCCAACAGATGCTGAATGTATGAAATTAAAGGAGATGTCCGGTGCTCACTTTTCTTATTTTATCCGTTCCGGGCTGAAAAATAAAAGAAAATAAATTTTCTCTTACCTGCCTAGGCTCCCCCGGTACTTCAGTACAGGTGTTCGGTCCCCAGGCTGTATTCTTCTTACTTCCTGTTAGCCCGGCACGTCACACAGAGCTTCAACCTATCACCAGCCGCAGCGATGTCCCGCCTCGGCCAGTGATAGGCTGAAGCTCCGTGTGATGTGCCGGGCTAACAGGAAGTAAGAAGAATACAGCCCGGGGACCGAACGCCTGTACCGGAGCACCGGTGGAGCGTAGGCAGGCAAGAGAAAGCTTATTTTCTTTTTTTTTGCAGCCCGGAACGGATACAATAAGAAAAGTGAGCACCGGACATGTCCTTCAAAGCATACCTGTCATATCACAAAAATAATGTTTGTATATGTTACTCAATATGTCATGCACATTGTTTTATATGTCTTTTTAATGTGTCTAGCTTCTCTATTTGGCTCACAAATCCCTCTGTTCTGCTGCCCACTCATTCTGACATCCATTGCTCAGGAAGGGGTATGTCCAAGGCAAGCTCTGGGCTTGCCCTCACTCATCATGCTTTCACTTCACTTCCTCTGTTGCTGTGCTGTGCTGGGTCTCTTTATCCAATCACTGCAGGCTACCCTTTAAACCAACCCCCTCCTCCCTGTTTTCATGCTGCAGTCTGATAGACAGAACAGGGGTGAGCACAGATAAGTCCTAGTCACATCCTCACTTACTTTGTCCCAGCCCTTACTTCAAAGATGATTAGTGGTTTATTTTGATAAGCCATGATTTCTATAAAAAGGTGCTAACATTTTCTTATGAAGTATATTAGAAAAGTTAATATTATTGCCAAGATGTACAACATATATACAGTTTTTCATTCAACTTTTAAAGTCTCCATGTGATTTGGAATATTTAAAATATTTACCATATATTTAATCAACTTTCTTGTCTTAACTTTTCTTCCAGTAAGAAAATAAAAGCCCGCGCTCCTCCTCCACCAGTACGGTCTACTAGCAAACCACGTATGGAGCACATGTCATCTTCAGAGTCAGAGGGAACAGGAAACCAAAACTCAGAAGAGTCTAAAGAAAATCTGCTTCATAAGAAGGTGGATCTCACAATATGTTTACCAGATGGGCAGGAAAAAACTGTGACTGTTGATGGAAGGTAAGTACAATGAAATTACTCAAATTTAGCACACTACTGAAAATCTGTACTTTGTTCACATCTTCTATTTCTGTCCAGAGGATCTGTCACAATTTCTGACAGTTTTGCATTCATCCTTTCTAGTCAATGGCCAATAGAACAGGATCTGCTGGAACTTTTTATAAGCTAGTGGGGTTCTGATGATATTTGTCATACTGCGCATCTGGCAGTGGGTTGTGGTTTCTATTATAAATGAGAATCGTAGCCCAACTGTTTAGATTGGTACAACAATATTTAGCTGATGGGGGAAATTTATCAAAACCTGTTCAGAAAAAGAGTTGATCAGTTGCCCATAGCAACCATTCAAATTACTTTGTTCACTGGTTTAGGATAGCATAATTTGCAAAAACAAAACATATTTTTTTTTATTACTTGTACAAAAAAATTTGAGCGATCTTGAGAGTAAATCAGGCCTTTTTCACAGTGCAGATTTAGTGATGTTTTTGATGTGAACCAAAACAATGATAGTCTTTCCTTTAGAAAGTACAGTGGTCCCTCAAGTTACAATATTCATTTATTCCAGGATGACCATTGCATGTTGAGACCATAACTCGATGGAAACCTGGTAATTGGTTCTGAAGCCACCAAAATTTCATCCAAAAATAGGAAAAAATGAGTGAAAAATAAGTAAATAACTAATACAGATAAAGCAAGTCCTTACATATAAAAGTAAGAAAGATCTGCTGGGAGCTGTAAATCACTGTCTATGCAGAGGACAGGAGATTCTTCAGGGTCCTGTACAGTACACAATGTCCTAAAATAGTAAAATGGAGCCGCCCTTACCTGTTGTCCAAAGGAGCAGCTAACCCTGGCACAGGTAAGGAGTAGTATAGAACATGCAGTACCTCCCTGTACTGTAGGAAGGTGCTACCAGACAACCAGTCACTGCACTTCAGTAATACAGGTGCTTTACCAGTAAAATGTCCATTCTGGTTGGTCCGTTCTTCCAGCCATTGACACATTTCACAGATCTGGACTGTCTGTAGCATTGTATTAGGGCTGGGCGGTATACCGGTTCATACCGAATACCGATTTTTTTCCCCCTCCCCTCACAATATGAATTTTGCCCATACCGCAATACCGGTTTGGCCCCTCCCCCCGCGAATGAGTGAATTATCCGCCGCAGCTTGCTGTCCCCACATCGGGGAACTAATCATATTTGACCCGCGAGCGCTATTCTACTCCCCCCCATATGAATTATCAGCTGCGCTGTCCCCACATCATGTCACCCACATGCGCTTCTCTGCTCATCCTCATACGATTTGCGGACCGCTGGCACTAGAAATCTGTACTACAAATAAAGCTGCAAAAATAAAAAAATAAAACTTTAACTTACCTGCCGACGTGGTCCCTCCTCATGGTCCCTCTGCTGCGGTCCTGGGGATGGGAACGTCACAGAGCCGTTAGCCTATCACCGGCCGCAGCGATGTCCCGCCTCGGCTTCTGATAGGCTGAGCCCACTGTCATGTAATGAGCATACATGACAGCGCACTCAGCCTATCACAGGCCGCAGCGATGTCCCGCCCTGGCCGATGATAGGCTGGCGGCTCTGTGACTTTCCCATCCCAAGGAAACTGCAAGAGGACCACAGCGCAGGACAGTGAAGATGGTAGCAGAGCAACGGGGGAACGTAGGCAGGTTAGTTAAAGTTTATTTTGTTTATTTTTGAAGCCTGGGAAACGTTATTTGTAGTACAGATTTCTAGTGCTGCGTCCCGCAACTCATAGGAGGATGAGCAGAGGAGCATACGCGGGTGACATGATGTGGGGACAGATGTGGGGACAGCGCAGCTGATAATTAATTGTGAGGGGGGGGCGGGGGGTGTTGGGAGAGAAGCGGCGCCCAGGTCACATGTGGGGGGCGGGCGGGGGTTATACCGTTAAATACCGTGAAACCGCCATCTTTTAATAAATTCCGTGATACACGTTTTTGCTCATACCCCCCATTCCTACATTGTATGTTGAGTCTGTTTTCAAGTTACAATGTTCCAGAAAAGACCATTGTATGTTGATGCCAGTGTAAGTTGCGGGATCACTGTACTCTTGACTTTGGCTTATAAAATTGCTCCTTCAGTTTGTGTCTGAGTCAACCAGGAAAGTAATAATTGAGGAATACTTTTGAGTTGGAATTACTTCACAAGCATTTTGAGACATGAGAAATGCCATAAGGCCCTCGAGAATTACTGCAGAGGACATACAAAAGTGGCAGATTTCTTGCAGAAATTTTTGCAAATGAAGAACACATTTCATATATCTGTATTGAGATGTTTACACAACCTGTACATGGATTTGTGGAAGATTAATTCTGAATATGACAGACCATAATATTTCCAACATATCTACTACATGCGAACGTACTATTAGTCTTACTTTTTTTTTTTTTTTTCATTTTTCTTGAACTCCAATTAGGCCATATGATGGGAAACTATGAAGCATTTAACATGTATTTTGGTGTGTAAAAAAGGTGCAAAGTTTGTGCATTAACCTCTTAAGGACCCAGGACGTACGGGGACGTCCCCGCACCCTGGGCCTTAAGGACCCAGGACGTCCCCGTTTTCCGGTCTCTGCCGCTCGCCGGGCAGAGATCGGAACTGGATGCCTGCTGAAATCCTTCAGCAGGCATCCAGGGCAAACGCCGAGGGGGGCCATGCAGGCCCCCCATGTCGGCGATCGCCGCAAATCGCAAGGGAAATCGCCCTTGCGATCTGCGGCGATACCGGGCTGATCGGGTCTCTGGGACCCGACCGCCCGGTAATTTCGCATGATCCCGGCTGTCACAGACAGCCAGGACCATGCTGAAGTATCGGAGCGAGGTGGCAAGCCGGCCACCTCCTCCGATCCCCTGCGATCTGTCGGTTAGTGAACCGACCAATCGCAGGAGGGGGGGCGGTTACTTCCTCCCGTCCTGCCCGGCCCCTGAAAGTCGAGACAGGACGGGAGGAAGACCGGAGGACGCGGCGGGGGACGGGGGAGTTCTGGGGACCGGCCCCAGTACTTACCTCGTCCCTGAAGACCCGGATCCCGGCGGTGAAGATGGCGGCGGCGGCGACAGGTGAGTAGATCTTCAGCCGCGGTCGGGCCCTTTACAGCAATGCACGTCGCCGTAAAGCGACATGCATTGCTGTAATAGGACCCTGTAAACTACAACTCCCAGCATGCCCAGACAGCCCTTGGCGTCTGGGCATGCTGGGAGTTGCAGTTTTGCAACATCTGGAGGTCCACAGTTTTTGGACCACTGTGCCCTTCCAGATGTTGCAAAACTACACATCCTCAGCATGCCCTTACTGTCCAGGCATGCTGGGAGTTGTAGTTCTGTAACATCTGGCCCTTCAGATGTTGCAGAACTACAACTCCCAGCATGCCTGGACAGTTTTGGCATACTGGGAGTTGTAGTTTTGCAACATCTGGAAGGGCACAGATTGGGAACCACTGTATTAGTGGTCTGCAAACTAGTCCTCCAGATGTTGCAAAACTACAACTCCAAGCATGCTGGGAGTTGTAGTTCGGCAACATCTGGCTCTAAAGATGTTGCCGAACTACTACTCCCAGCATGCCTGAGAATGTTTGGGAGTTGTGGTTTTGCAACAGCTGGAGGCACACTGGTTGGGAAACATTGTTTCCTAACTCAGTGTTTCCCAACCCGTGTGCCTCCAGCTGTTGCAAAACCACAACTCCCAAACATTCTCAGGCATGCTGGGAGTAGTAGTTTTGCAACAGCTGGAGGTCCCCCCCCCTGTGAATGTACAGGGTACACTCACATGGGCAGGCGGCTTACAGTGAGTATCGGGCTGCAAGTTTGCAATGCAGCAAATTTTGCGCGGCAGCTCAAACTCGCTGTAACCCCCCCGCCCGTGCGACTGTATCCTAAAAACACTACACTACACTAACACAAAATAAAATAAAAAGTAAAAAACACTACATATACACATACCCCTACACAGCCCCCCTCCCTCCCCAATAAAAATGAAAAACGCCTGGTACGCCACTCTTTCCAAAATGGAGCCTCCAGCTGTTGCAAAACAACAACTCCCAGTATTGCCGGACAGCCGTTGACTGTCCAGGCATGCTGGGAGTTTTGCAACAGCTGGAGGCACCCTGTTTGGGAATCACTGGCATAGAATACCCCTATGTCCACCCCTATGCAAATCCCTAATTCAGGCCTCAAATGCGCATGGCGCTCACTTTGGAGCCCTGTCGTATTTCAAGGCAACAGTTTAGGGCCACATATGGGGTATCGCCGTACTCGGGATAAATTGCCTAACAAATCTTGGGGGGCTTTTTCTCCTTTCACCCCTTATGAAAAGGTGAAGTTGGGGTCTACACCAGCATGTTAGTGTAAAAAAAATAAACTTTTTACACTAACATGCTGGTGTTGCCCTATACTTTTCATTTTGACAAGAGGTAAAGGGGAAAAAAGCCCCCCAAAATTTGTAACGCAATTTCTCCCGAGTACGGAGATACCCCATATGTGGGCACAAACTGCTCTGGGGGCGCACAACAAGGCCCAGAAGGGAGAGTGCGCCATGTACATTTGAGGTGATTTGCACAGGGGTGGCTGATTGTTACAGCGGTTTTGACAAACGCAAAAAAAAAAAAAAACACATGTGACCCCATTTCGGAAACTACACCCCTCACGGAATGTAATGAGGGGTGCAGTGAGAATTTACACCCCACTGGTGTCTGACAGATCTTTGGAAGAGTGGGCTGTGCAAATTAAAAATGTTGTACAGCCCACTGTTCCAAAGATATGACAGACACCAGTGGGGGGTAAATGCTCACTTTACGCCTTCTTACGTTCCTCAAGGGGTATAGTTTCCAAAATGGTATGCCATGTGGGGGTTATTTTGCTGTCCTGGCACCATAGGGGCTTCCTAAATGCGACATGCCCCCCGAGCAAAATTTGCTCTCAAAAAGCCAAATATGACTCCTTCTCTTCTGAGCATTGTAGTTCGCCCGTAGTGCACTTCAGGTCAACTTTTGGGGTACCTCCATACTCAGAAGAGATGTGGTTACAAATTTTGGGGGGTATTTTCTGCTATTAACCCTTGCAAAAATGTGAAATTTGGGGGGGAAACACACCTTTTAGTGATTTTTTTTTATTTATTGTTTACGTATGCAAAAGTCGTGAAACCCCTGTGGGGTATTAAGGCTCACTTTATTTCTTGTTACGTTCCCCGAGGGGTCTAGTTTCCAAAATAGTATGCCATGTGTTTTTTTTTTGCTGTCCTGGCACCATAGGGGCTTCCTAAATGCGACATGCCCCCGAGCAAAATTTGCTCTCAAAAAGCCAAATATGACTCCTTCTCTTCTGAGCATTGTAGTTCACCCATAGTACACCTCAGGTCAACTTATGGGGTACCTTCATACTCAGAAGAGATGGGGTTACAATGTTTGGGGGGTATTTTCTGCTATTAACCCTTGCAAAAATGTGAAATTTGGGGGGAAACACACATTTTAGTGAAATTTTATTTTTATTTTTTTACATATGCAAAAGTCGTGAAACACTTGTGGGGTATTAAGGCTCACTTTATTCCTTGTTACGTACCTCAAGGGGTCTAGTTTCCAAAATGGTATGCCATGTGGGGGATTTTTGCTGTTCTGGCACCATAGGGGCTTCCTAAATGCAACATGCCCCCCAAAAACCATTTCAAAAAAACGTACTCTCCAAAATCCCCTTGTCGCTCCTTCGCTTCTGAGCCCTCTACTGCGCCCGCCGAACACTTTACATAGACATATGAGGTATGTGCTTACTCGAGAGAAATTGGGCTACAAATATAAGTATACATTTTCTCCTTTTTCCCCTTGTAAAAATTCAAAAATTGGGTCTACAAGAACATGCGAGTGTAAAAAATGGAGATTGTGAATTTTCTCCTTCACTTTGCTGTTATTCCTGTGAAACACCTAAAGGGTTAAAACGCGGACTGAATGTCATTTTCAATACTTTGGGGGGTGCAGTTTTTATAATGGGGTCATTTGTGGGGTATTTCTAAAATGAAGACCCTTCAAATCCACTTCAAACCTGAACTGGTCCATGAAAAATTGTGAGTTTGGAAATTTTGTGAAAAATTGGAAAATTGCTGCTGAACTTTGAAGCCCTCTGGTGTCTTCCAAAAGTAAAAACACGTCAATTTTATGATGCAAACATAAAGTAGACATATTGTATATGTGAATAAAAAAAAAATTATTCGGAATATCCATTTTCCTTACAAGCAGAGAGCTTCAAAGTTAGGAAAATGCAAAATTTTCTAATTTTTCATAAAATTTGGGGATTTTTCACCAAGAAAGGATGCAAGTTACCACAAAATTTTACCACTATGTTAAAGTAGAATATGTCACGAAAAAACAATCTCGGAATCAGAATGATAACTAAAAGCATCCCAGAGTTATTAATGTTTAAAGTGACAGTGGTCAGATGTGCAAAAAAAGGCCAGGTCCTGAGGTGTAAAATGGCTGGGTCCTTAAGGGGTTAAAGGGGTACTCCGGTGGAAACCATTTTTTTTTGTTTTATGAACTGGTGCCAGAAAGTTAAACAGATTTGTAAATTAATCCTATAAAAAAATCTTTACCCTTCCTTTACTTTTTAGCAGCTGTATGCTGTTCTTTTTTCATTTCTTTTTTGTCTTGTCCACACTGCTCTCTGCTGACACCTGATGCCCGTATCAGGAACTGTCCAGAGTAGGAGAAAATCCCCATTACAAACCTATGCTGCTCTGGACAGTTCCTGACACGGACAGAGGTGTCAGTAGAGAGCACTGTGGACAAGACAAAAAAGAAATTCAAAAAGAACAGAATTTTCTCCGTAGCATACAGCTGCTAAAATGTACTGGAAGGATAAATATTTTTTTTTTTAGTAGAAGTCATTTACAAATCTGTTTAACTTTCTGGCACCAGATGACTTATAAAGACCTAAAAAAATGTTTTCAATTGGAGTACCCCTTTAATGTTTTTTTGACTTTTTGTGCAACGTATTGTCCTGAAATGTTGCTAATTTTGTTGCAGAGGGCTCCAAATGTCACAAACCAATACCAGCAGTGTTTTTATTCTCAAAACTTGCTTACAACAACATCACAGAAGGTGGACATGTAATTAAGTCTTGTGTACCAACACAAGCAAAAATAAATCGGACCCATGTGTTGTAAATTGTTCAACAAGATTATCATAGTAATAGTTTACTGTTGTCTCTATATAACATATATATATATATATATATATATATATATATTCTTTTACTATATACTTAAAGGGTGTCATGATGGGGAGGCGGCAGGGAGTTAAAGAGCCCTAACTGTCTCTAAAACCACTGACCCTTCCTATTACTTATCCGCCCTATACGACTGATCGACAACCACGAAGACAATCCCTATACTGCGCTAAAGTGCATGGGCTTCAAGTCAAACAAAACAAATAAAACCGTAAATGCCAGTGAACAAGTCCGGAACATATAAGGTTAAGGCAGTAACCAACTAACAGTACTAAGGTCAAAATGCATAACAGGAAAACTACAAGCAACAACATATACATACAAGGCAGGATATAGCATACTCAACAGGTCAGGATAACAAGAGTACAATTCAAACTAGACAAAAAGACATCCCACTCCAACATACTCCTAGATAGACGGATTAGCACAAAGCTCTAAACAGGATTCTTTCCTGGAGATCCAGGATCCAACAAGGTCTAACAGGACTGATGCAAAGACATAATGTAAATGTGGACTAAGATTCACAAAGCTCAGGAAAAACTATTTGAACACGGGTCTAAACAAGGAACACTAAATATATGCAATGCAAGAATACTAAAACCCCACAAGGCATTAAACAAAGCAGGCTAAAATCCAGATATCAAAAACATAGACGCATAAAGTAACATGGTCAGAGTAACAGGTGAAATTACCAGCCTTGAGCATCACCTAAAGAGGCCTTATATACACTCACAGTGCTGAAGGGCTGGAAGGTTAACTCTTCCCAAACCAGGGACAATAAACACAGAAACTGTTCAGACATAAACATAATGTCTGAACAGGACCTAAAGCAGAAAAATGCAAATACAGATAAATGGAGAGTATAAATGGAGAGGTGGTGGTGCATGTATGTGTCTCTTTTCATCAATGTCTGTGGGCATTACCTATTGGATTGTGATTATTTTATAAAGGTCTGAATGGTCGTCAGATATGTTGATTATTGCACCATATGAAAGCTATAAAAGGGAAAATTACACCAGTATCACCTTCACTAACCTGCTCATTTTTAATGCTGTGCTGGTGACGCTGATTCCAATGATCTTAACTGTTTTCCAATCGGTGGCATTATTCCCGAGTTATGGACAAAAATAGTAATGTAAATTACCTTCTTGGTGCACTCAGGCTTTTCCAGACCCTTGGTGCACCACATGTCATTCTGATATCAAAGCACATATCACCTACATATTGAAGAAATGCTTATGGATATTTATGAAGAGGGCTGTATCACAGGGCAGTGCAGGCATTACAGTGCACCAAGAGGCTGGGGAATACCTTGAGTGCACCTAGAAGGTAATTTACATATTTTATTTGTAAAGAGCGTTAGACTCAGCATCACCTGCACTCTTAATCTGTAAAATCAGGTTAGCACAGGGAATCAGTATCACCTTCACTAACCTGTTGGTAAAGTCAGGTAGTGCAGGTGACACTGAAGACAACAGTACTTATCTTGTCCCGTTCTGTGCTGTCGGTCTGTACTGACAGGTTAGTGCAGGTGATACTGATGACAGATTTTCTTGTTATTCTAGTTATGCATAATTTTCCACCTTATTTATTTCAACATGACTTATAAACACATAGGGAGAATTTATCAAAACTTGTGTAGTGGTCCAGTGCTATAGCCTGATTATTAAAAAGGCCTCTGAAAAATGAAAGCTGGAATTTGGTGGCTATGGGCAACTGCACCACCCTTCTTCTACACAATATCCCCCATAGTAATGTGGGATACAAGGGATAAAGAGTTTTCTCAGCTGCTTATGCAACCTAGATCATGGGTGCCACAATACCACACCTTGTTTATTAATTTAAGGTGATGTATTCCAGTTATGTGCAAACACAATCTACAATAACTTGTAAGATTGCAGTGTTCCATGGGTGCTCTGTGTTGTGTAAACCCAAGTTATATTTGGTAGCTGAGACACTCATGTGCATGGCATGTCCTGGCACATAAGGCAATTATCAGTACTGTATTATATGTTTGGCAAAACAAAGAAGACATATGCTTTCTAAGTACTTGTTAGTTAGCTATATGTTGCCAACAAACCATTGTGCGTTCCTAACAAACCATTGCTACTGCTACCTTCACTGCCTCAACTTAAATGCCACCACCCAAAGCTCACCAAGCCATCATCACATCATGTAAAGGGTTTTACCATGATCCACTTTATATAACTTAATATTAATAGGGCTCATGATTTTCACATGATTTGCTTTGAACTTTATTTCCCAGCAGTCATTAGTGCAGAAGCTCATTCCTTTGTTGCATACTGGGAGCCATTAAAAAAATCAAATCTTTATATAATCAAGTTAAAGTTATCTCTTCTCTCCAAGTCCTCACACAGCATACAGTGTTATTATAGTGAAAAATTATGAATTTAGGGTTGGAGACTGTAATATACTGTAGACAGCTATAGCAGGACATAATATATATTTACCTCATTCTGGACAGTGAATATTCAGCCAGGCAAGCAGACTCCCTCATACATAAGTATGTAAGTGAACTTTATACAGTGTAGCAGTTGTACATGCTGCAGTCTGTTTGGCTGTATATGCACTCTGCGGGATGAACTGAGCAACTCAACGTGCCTGACTAGAAGATACATTTGCCTACAGGACTTATCCCATAGTTAGTACGGTTGAAGAAAGACACATGTCTATGGCAACAAGTGAGCATCCAGCCTATATTATTAGGGATAACTTTCAAAAACGAATGATTTCTGATATTAACTTGTATGTGCAAATATGTTTTATTTCACATAATGCATTAGTTTAGACCTTTTTATCTTCATGGTAATACCTCTTTAACCCTTATATGACATTTAACATAAATGTACGTCCTGGTGCCCTGGTATTTAACACACCAGGATGTACATTATGTCCTGAACGGCAGTCTGACTATGAAGCAAGCACAGAAGCTGCACTTGCTTCAAAGATTGTAAGACAGTTGCTATTAGCAGCCGTGTACTTACAGTCAATAAGGAAGAATTGTGATTCTGCTATTCACTTTAATTAACCCCTTAAAGGGGTACTCATGATAGCTTATCCCCTATCGTATGGATACTGAATAAGTGTCTAATCATAGAGGTCCCAGCAATTTGACCCCCAAGATCAGACACTTATCCCCTATCCACAGGATAGGGTATAAGTTTTAGTTACTCAGAGTACCCCTTTAAGTGCCATGATCAATAGAGATCACGGCACCCAAGTGTGGCAATAACAGTCCCCCATAATAACTGACACAACCACCATAAACAGCCTATGTAGCAATGGTGCAGCCTCCCAGGTATCGGCATAGCAGCTTTCCGGCTGAACAGCAATAGAGTCACAATAACTAGTACAAATTCCTGGGTCCTTCGGCACAAACCATCACACAAGTGTGATGGTTTGCGACGAAGAACCCAGGAATTTGTACCCGTTACTGTGACTCTCTGGCTGGACAGGAGGTATACAATGTATACCTCCCGCTAAGCCAAGCTGTACACACTAACGTATAGTTTGCAGGCACAGCTATTTCAGCCCCGCTCCTGAATAGTATACAGCGGTGCGCTCTGCAATTGCCTGCTCTGGTGCTGTACACAGCCATGCATCTTTTATTCCTTGCGCCGTTAGCAGATTTATACATTTAGACCAGGTCCTGACTGGCATGAGCAATGCACAAATCTGTGCGACTTTTAAACAGTTTTGCATGTAATAAACCCTGGCATAAATAATACACTAAGATTAAAACTCGCACAAAACACCCAATAGATTTACTGCCAAAAAAGCCATTTGTGCAAGTGAATCTAGCGTAGTACATGCGGCACACAAGGTGTTCTTCTTTTCTGTAGACTACTCCTTTGAACTTTAATAACCCAGTGTATGTCATATTAAACCATATTTTGTCATGTTAATCCCCTTAAAGCAGTACTCTGGGATTCAAAAATGTATCCCCTTTCCTAAGGAGTGTCAGATTGCGGGGGGTCTGACAGCTGGGTCCCCCCGCAATCTCTCGTACGAGGCCCTGGCTCTTGCAAGAAGCAGCGGCCCACATACCCCCTCAATGCAGCTCTATGGGAGAGCTGGAGCGCTGCACTCGGCAATCTCCAGCCCTCTCATACAGCTGCATTAAGGGGCGTATCGGCCATTGCTTTGTGTGGCGGTCGAACACGGGAGATCGCGCGGGCCTCAGTGGTTGGACCCCCGTGATCTGACACTTATTGCCTATCCTTAGGATAGGGACTAAGTTTTTGCATCCAAAAATACCCCTTTAAAGCCACGTTATGTTCTCTGGCGGCCACATTTAAAACTTTCTGGTGAACTTCTGGACGTTATACTAGTACACGGACATAGTATCCAAAGTAGAGGTAGGGGTTATCTTGGTAATAGTGACCACAACATAAAAAGTTTTTATGTGTTAAAGGGGTATTCCAGGAATGTTTTTATTTGACTATGGTACAGGGGCTGTAAAGTTAGTGTAGTTTATAATATAGTGTCTGTACCTATGTGTGACGGTTTTCTCACAATTCTTCTGTGATGTTCACCCCACTATTTATTTTTACCAGCATACAAAATGACTATTGTCTCTGATTTTTACCAGCTTGCAATGCGGCCGAGACCTGACTCACTAGTCAGCTGATGACAGGGAGCCTGCCTGCTTCATTGGGTGGAGGGATCGCTTGGTGGGAGAGAGATCAACTGCAACTAATGCAACCACTGTAGACACCCTGATTGAAAACCACAGCTCTTTTGGTTCAATGGGTGGGGTGGCTGATGTGTGGGAGGAAGGAAAATGAAATTGTGGGATTTGTAGTCAAAAAAAGAAAAGTCAAACAGGAAATACAAGTTCACAAAAAGCTAGCCACAGTATTATGGTAATCTCATGACATAGCCATTTAGCCCCAAGACAAGCGTAGATCCTTCCTAAGCATCTACTTTACTGTCTGCCAGGTACGTACTAAAATCACCTTATGGTGGATAACCCCTTTAAGTCAGACCACATATGGAGTATTGTGTCGAATTTAAGGTACCTGTATATACAGCGTTTTTTACATATTTTATATTTTTCTCTATAGCTTTTTAATGCTTCTTCACTGCCATCCTGTTTTAGTAGTTTAAATGCTTTATTTTTGTCATTTATTGGCCCCTGAAAATGTTTATTCATCTATATTGGTTTTCTTTTATTCGTGATCCTTTTATTCCCATAAGGTATATACAGTCATGGCCATAAATGTTTGCACCCCTGAAATTAACACATGTTTTGCTATACACATGTTTATTCCCTTTGTGTGTATTGGAACTAAACGAAAAAAGGGAGAAAAAAAAGCAAATTGGACATAATGTCACACCAAACTTCAAAAATGGTCTGGACAAAATGATTGGCACCCATTACTTAATATTTGGTTGCACACCCTTTGAAAAAAATAACTGAAATCAGTCACTTCCTATAACCATCAATAAGCTTCTTATACCTCTCAGCCGGAATGTTGGACCATTCTTCCTTTGCAAACTGCTCCAGGTCTCTCTTATTAGAAGGGCGCCTTTTCCCAACATTAATTTTAAGATCTCTCCATAGGTGTTCAATGGTGGCCACTTTAGAACTCCCCAGCATTTTGTTGCCATCCATTTCTGGGTGATGTTTGGGGTCATTGTGCTGCTGGAAGACCCAAGATCTCGGACGCAAACCCAGCTTTCTGACACTGGGTTGTACAGTGCGACCCAAAATCTGTTGGTAATCCTCAGATTTCATGATGCCTTCACACATTCAAGGCACCCAGTGCCAGAGGCAGCAAAACAACCCCAAAATATCATAGAACCTACACTATATTTCACTGTAGGTACTGTGTATTTTTCTTTGTAGGCCTCATTCCGTTTTCAGCAAACAGTCGAATGATGTGCTTTACCAAAAAGCTCTATCATGGTCTCATCTGTCCACAAGACGTTTTCCCAGAAGGATTTTGGCTTACTCAAGTTCATTTTGGAAAAATGTAGCCTTGCTTTTTTATGTCTCTGTGTCAGCAGTGGGGTCCTCCTTGGTCTCCTGCCATAGCATTTCACTTCATTGAAATGTCGACGGATAGTTCGCACTGATGCTCCCTGAGCCTGCAGGACAGCTTGAGTATCTTTGGAACTTGTTTGGGGCTGCTTATCCACCATCCGGACTATCCTGCGTTGACACGTTTCATCAATTTTTCTCTTCCGTCCAAGCCCAGGGAGATTAGCTACAGTGCCATGGGTTGCAAACTTCTTGATAATGTTTCGCACTGTGGACAAAGGCAAATCTAGACCTCTGGAGATGGACTTGTAACCCTGAGATTGTTGATATTTTTCCACAACTTTGTTTCTCAAGTCCTCAGTCAGTTGCCCATTCTTAGTGTGGCACACACAGACACACAATTCAAAGACTAAGTGAACTTCTCTCCTTTTTATCTGCATTCAGGTGTGATTTTTATATTGCCCACACCTGTTTCTTGCCGCAGGTGAGTTTAAAGGAGCATTACATGCTTGAAACAATTTTATTTTTCCACAATTTTGAAAGGGTGCCAATAATTTAGTCCAGCCCATTTTGGAGTTTGGTGTGACATTATATCCAATTAGCTTTTTTCCTTCCTTTTTTGGTTTAGTTTCAATAAACACAAAGGGAATAAACATGTGTATAGCAAAACATGTGTTACTGCAATCCTTTTCTGTGAGAAATACTTAATTTTCTAGAAAAATTTCAGGGATGCCAACATTTACGGCCATGACTGCAAGAAGGACATGGCTGAACTGAAGAGGGTGCAGAGGAGGGTGACAGAGATATTTAATGGTATGGGAGGATTATAATACCAAGACAGGTTATTAAGCTTGGGGTTATTCAGCTTGGAGAAAAGGCAATTCGATCACAATGTACAAATATATGAATGGACAGTACAGAGATCTTGCTAGTAAACTTTGTATACCTAGGTTGGTAACCATGACAAGGGGACATTCTCTATGTCTAGAGCTAAGAAGATTTAATCATCCTACCAGAATGGGGTTTTTTACTTTAAGAGCAGTGAGACTATGGAACTCTCTGTCACATAATGTTCTGATGGCTGACTAAATAAACAAGTTCAAGTTCACTTACTGCGATCTTCACTGCAGCCTTCTCTGCCGCACTTTCCTGCCGCCGCTCCTCCTTCTGCCGCCGCTGCTCGTGGATTCCGCCTCTGCAGGTCCGGGTAAGTCGGGCCATGTTCCCCCCTCACCGACCGTGTTCCCCCCGCTCTGCCCCGACTTCCGATCGGTGGGCAGAGCAGGGAAATTAACTCTAACTCCCCGCCCCCCTCCTGCAATTGGTGGTCAGCCTCACCGACCAATGGCAGGGGTTAGGAGGGGGTGGCAACACTGCCACCTCGCTCCTATCCTAAATAAACAAGTTAAAGGGGAGCCTGGATGTTTATCTAAAAAAATATACTATTACAAGTTATGTATACTAGATTTGTAAGGGGTTAGGCAGTTATTGTGATTGCCATATTATGCCTCCCTCTGGATTAACACAGTAGGGTTTTAGTTTAAACTTGATGGACTTGTCTTTTTATCAACCTTATAAACTATATAACTATGACCTGGCCTGCGGACCATGTTTACCTGCCTGACCTCCCTTGTGCCACACACCCATACGGACCATGCATTTGGAGTGATGTTGTGCTCTGTAGCAGCAGAAGTCCTGCTAGGACCACACACATTATAGGATCTATACAAAGGAACCAATGCTTCGACATGCTTAGACACATAAATAGAGGGTGCCAAGCATTGATAGGTGTAGAAAGAATTACTTAAGCGCACACTGGCCCTTTAAATGTGTGGAGGAACATGTGGCCAGCCCTTATAGGGTAGATGCACAAGTGCAGCATCATGGTGGAAAGGGAGCAGAGAACAAGGCGCAGACCAGATGAGGACAGAGGGCCAGCTGAGACTAGTCCCCCAGGACTGAATAGAGGCCGCAGGAGAGTGTGGACAGTATGGCACCCGGGCCCTGAACAGTGAGACACAGAGCACTAGCGGAAGCCATACACCTGCATTACAAATCGTAGTTGTAGCAGTATTAAAATGATTGCTTGTAATGTTTTGAGTTTTTTTTCTATTTATAACAACTTGACATTTTTATTTCCATGGAGGTACTGATATATATATATATATATATATATATATATATATATATATATATATATATATTTACATGTAAGGTATGCCATGTATAAGTTATGCCTGCACTAGTAACTGAAAAAAGCACCAGCAAGTCAGGCTCAAAATGAGAAACTTTAGTAAATGGATTGATACATTAAGATAAAATGAATACACATCTTCATACTTTACTTTAGTGGGCATGATTCAGGCAAAAGTAAGAAATACTTCAATTCTTCTTGGCTTTTGTCCTGGCAGAATATTATCAGTATTCTCATTTATTTAATACATCTGGCGTCTTTCCTACTTCCTACAGTCGAAGATGAAAGGTTTTTTCTGTGACTTTTTATTTCAGCCTGATATGTGTCACTTTAACAATTCAAGTATTCTGCTTAGCATTGTGAAAATACAAATTGTAGACAATTGACAAGTCAGTGAAAAATAATAATACCATACTCTATATAGCTGTTTCTTGGCCGTCTGGAATGATTTTCACAGCCAGTTCTTTAATTTCCAGTCTTAGTTTTAAGTATCATCCTGTAAATAATGGAAGCAGGGCTCAGAGAACAATTACTGAATGCGGCTAAGAATAGCTAACAGACGTATCAAGATTTTAATCATTATGTGGTTTCTCTTTTAGTTTGTAGCATTGCCCAGTGTCAGCTGAAAAATAGGCACACAACAACCAGAGATTGTCATTTCTATATTTTGCATAAACTAATACCTTGCCTAGAATATTAGAATGTCCATTAGGCTAGGTTCACACTACATTTACGATGTCCATCATCGGCATCCTGCCTCTGTGGACACCTCTGTCCATATCAAGAACTATCCAGAGCAGGAGATGTTTGCTATTGGAATTTGATTGTACTCTGGACAGTTCCTGATACGGACAGAGGTATCAGCAGAGAGCACTGTGGTCAGACTGAGAAGAATTTCAAAAAGAAATACAACTTCTTGTGAAGCATACAGCAGCTGATAAATACTGGAAAGAATACGATTTTTAAATAGAAGTAATTTACAAATCTATAACTTTCTTGTACCAGTTGATTTCCCATCGGAATACCCCTTTTAGTGACCTGAATAAACTCCATAATGATTCAGTTGGGGCAGCATTCCACTGGTATATGCTGTTTTAACAGCACTTAGTAGGGCAGCAGACCATGCTACTAAGTCATGTTAAAATGGACTGACCTTAGTTCGGAAACCTGTATAGTGCTATACACTAACCTGGGAATTTGGGTTCTGAAGATGGTTCTTAGTTCAAAGATATTTCTCTCTTGTACCTCAGAGGTTACTTGGCAGCACATTAATAAAATGCGGTGCATTCTGATGCACAACCTGACAGGCCGGGCAGGGAATATTAACAAGGCAGGGGAACTGAGCCGGATCCCCGCCTCCATTGCTCAGAGAATGAAACGATAACCTTTTAAACTATAAACGCCAACCTAGGCTTAAACACCTAATCTTGAATATTAAAAGGCTGTCTACCTACTTTAGACCATATTGTTTATACATACACCCTATTATTTAGTAATTTGTTGAACCACTGTTACGCCGAGCGCTCCGGGTCCCTGCTCCTCCCCGGAGCGCTCACGGCGTCTCTCTCCCTGCAGCGCCCCGGTCAGTCCCGCTGACCGGGAGCGCTGCACTGTCATGGCCGTCGGGGATGCGATTCGCACAGCGGGACGCGCCCGCTCGCGAATCGCATCCCAGGTCACTTACCCGTCCCGGTCCCCTGCTGTCATGTGCTGGCGCGCGCGGCTCCGCTCTCTAGGGTGCGCGCGCGCGCCAGCTCTCTGAGACTTAAAGGGCCAGTGCACCAATGATTGGTGCCTGGCCCAATTAGCTTAATTGGCTTCCATCTGCTCCCAGACTATATCTGCTCACTGCCCCTGCACTCCCTTGCCGGATCTTGTTGCCTTGTGCCAGTGAAAGCGTTTAGTGTGTCCAAAGCCTGTGTTACCTGAACTTCTGCTATCCATCTTGACTACGAACCTTGCCGCCTGCCCCGACCTTCTGCTACGTCTGACCTTGCCTCTGCCTAGTCCTTCTGTCCCACGCCTTCTCAGCAGTCAGCGAGGTTGAGCCGTTGCTAGTGGATACGACCTGGTTGCTACTGCCGCAGCAAGACCATCCCGCTTTGCGGCGGGCTCTGGTGAACACCAGTAGCCTCTTAGAACCGGTCCACTAGCACGGTCCACGCCAATCCCTCGCTGACACAGAGGATCCACTACCTGTAAGCCGAATCGTGACAACCACATTTAGTAAGAATAGCTTTTGTAAGAGTTTATCGCATTTGCTTGGAGAAATTTTACCCCACTGTTCTTTAGATATAGTGGGGCTGTATTCAAAAATATAAAAACAGAGCTTTCTATTGGGCAGTATGTTTTAAATTATGTAGAAACTGTAAATTATGTATAAACATCAACCACAATGTAAAAACGTTCAAAAGCAACCAAACAGGCGAAACATTCAAAATAAAATCTAAAATAGACTGACACTCAACCCATGTCATTTACTTAATAGAATGTGGTTGTGGCCTACAATACATTGGACGGACCTCACAAACCCTAAGAAACCGCATGAGTGGACACCGTTTCAATATCACACATAAATTTCCCAAACACAGCGTATCCAGACACGAAACTGAAAAACATAATAATAACTTTAAAGAATTCAGAATCACTGGAATTGAACAGATATCGGACAATTGTAATGATAGATTTGAAAGACTCTGCAGGAGAGAGTCATTTTGGATATTTATTGAACACTTTATTTAACCCCCCTGGGCCTTAATGAAAATATTGATAATATATAAAATAATATACACCCGGAATCCAACACTGAAAAATCACCAAATACCAACAATTTGATAACCCTATCACAATACCCAACCAAAGACATACTGTCATCCAACCAAACACCCAACATAATACAGCCCGTAACTTATTCTTCACAGGCAACCCATTGGACACGATCAATCCAACACACATAGCTTACAGCATGCCATCCACAACAAAAAATCAACAGCACACATGTTTCTCTAAACAAGACCTACCAACAGGCCCCCATTTTCTAAAAGCGCTGCAGTACCATCATTTGAGACCACCGCTGCTGTCACGCACAGCATGCCATCCACTGCAAAAAATGAACAGTACACATGTTTCTCCAAACAAAACCCACCAACAGGCCCCCATATTCTAAAGCGCTGCAGTACCATCATATGAGACCACTGCTGCTGTCACAATTATATACACCTGCGCTAACAAAACCTCTCTCAACAAACAACACAATGACAGCACCACAGCATCCTCTGCCATCCACACATCTGTGCTAACAATACAAAAAATACCACTTACTATACCAATCATCCGGCAACAACAAGCACAGCAATCTCCGTCCGATTATCCAGCAAAAGGAGACACACTGCACCAAGGACCGAAACCTTTTTCTAACAATGAAAATAGTCACAATCTGGTCAACACCAACGAAACCTGTGAATAAAATAACCATCTACAACACTGTGAACAAATACCAATTGAAAAATCATACCAGTCACGGTACCTACCATCTAGAATTGAATAGCGCAGCAACCCGGTATATGACATCTTACGCGGCAGCTCTGTCAATAGGACATTTCCACTACCTGGCATTTGATACGCATCATCCGGCCATCGCTAACACAGCAGATCCACTCCATCAAGTTCACTAACATTAATTCCAAAAGAAACACATTTGATATAACACATGCACACACATTACAGAAAACTGTATCTCCGGACCTAATGTGAATTTTCTCACACACTCTATACTATATGTATACTTGCATCACCGCATAACAACCCACCTCCTCAAATAACATGGAACATTTTCGCAATCCTTGATTTTAATGTATGGTCACATTTTACTGTGAAACAAAAACACTCACCTTGAATTTTATGAATGAAACACCCCTACGTCATCGGACAGCGCCACTACAACACACCAGAGCGCAGCCCTATGACACCTTTTTAATCCATCCAATTGTATTCTCTGGCGCCCTTTTTAGAAACTATAAAAAGCCAGTGATAATGCTTTTATGTATGTATGCCATAATCATTGATAAAGAGGTGCAAGACCTCGAAACGCGTCTAAGGCTGGGTTCACACTATGTTTTTGCCATACTGTTTTCAATCTGTTTTTCTAAAGAAAACCGTATGGCAAAAAAACGGATAGAACAGTATGTAAAAAAGTAAACCGTATGCGTTTTTAAACAGTATACTGTTTTTAAAAGTGCATACAGTTCCCTCAGTTTTTATAGAAAAAAAACCATACGTTTTTGAAAATTTTGTCCATTTTTAATGGGAGGGGTCTTGGGTGGGGACTTTAGGATTCAAATGCGCATGTGCAAAGTAAAAACGTATACGTTTTTCCCGTATGGAACCATATACATGTGCGTTTCCCATTGACGTCCATGTTAAAAAAAAACGTATGCGGTTGCAGTACAGTTTTTAAACCGGAGTCAAAACCGTGGTTGACCACAATTTTGTCTCCGGTTTAAAAACCGTACTGCAACCGCATACGTTTTTTTTTAAACATGGACGTCAATGTGAAACGCACATGTATACGGTTCCATATGGGAAAAACGTATATGTTTTCACTTTGCACATGCGCATTTGAATCCTAAAGTCCCCACCCAAGACCCCTCCCATTAAAAATTGACAAAATTTTCAAAAACGTATGGGTTTTTTTTCTATAAAAACTGACGGAACTGTATGCACTTTTAAAAACAGTATACTGTTTAAAAACGCATACGGTTTACTTTTTTACATACTGTTCCATCCGTTTTTTTTGCCATATGGTTTTCTTTAGAAAAACAGATTGAAAACAGTATGGCAAAAACGTAGTGTGAACCCAGCCTAATACGGCAATAAAGAACATTTTTGAAATATACTGAGACTCACCGAATCTTCATTCCATCCACGGTTGGCGCCGAACATCCCGGGAACCTTTTTTCCAGACCCTACAAACATTCTTTAGATATAGTAATAGTATTAGTCTGACACTATCTGGGCTTTCTGGCCATATTCACATAAGGGCAATCACCATTTTTTTACATTCCTGGTGGTGCTCAGAATTAAAACTTCCAACAATTAGTATAGATTGAAATAATGGCACTCACCCACAGTAGATATTCAACTTCATTTTATTTGTTTTTGGCGCATGTTAAAAAATTGCAGCGGGCAGCTGTGTATATCAACAAGCAGGGGAGCTGCAATCAGTGACAGCTGTTTCAAGTGTAACCATACTCTATACACCTAGGTATATTCTTAGCATAGGGAATAGAAAGATGACAGTATAATACCACAAAACAGTTACAAAAATGAATTAATTTCCACTCTATCAGTAAGACCTATCGAACCTAAGGCATTTACTTTTAGTATCCATTTAGTTTTGGGTTGAAGCAGTTTATTATGTCTTATCAGGAAACATTAAAGGGGTACCCCGCCCCTAGACAGCTTATGCCCTATCCAAAGGACTGGCGATACAGAGGCCAGAGGCTTGTGACATCATGACCCTGCCCCCTTAATGAATGTCTATGGGAGGGGCGTGGTGGTCATCACACCCCCTCCCATAGACTTGCATTGAGGGGTGTGATGAAACAAGGGGACAGAGCCGGGATGTCATGATCTTCCAGCCCCTGCATCGCCAGTCATCAGGCAGCTCGCCCCATGCAACAGATGACAGGAATGCTGCAGGAGAGATTGCGGGGGGTTTCCAGCAGCGGGACCCCCGCGATCAGACATCTTATCCCTTATACTTTGGATAAGGGATAAGATGTGTGAGGGCGGAGTACCCCCTTAACTCTCTCGAGTCCAGAAAATTTTAACTCTTTACTTCTATTCTCATGTACTACTCTCTACTCCCATATGGTATATTAACCTAGGTACTCCGCATCCTGTCTTGAATGAATATAAATATTTTCTGACTCGTACTTGAAATTGTCTGATTGTTTTCACAATGTAGTGATAACCACAAGGGCAAATTAGAGCATACACTACATATGATTTGCGACATGTTATTAAGCTTTTGACCTAGTGTGTATGATTGCCTAATTGCACATACCATATTTACTTTTATTTTTCATTTTACAGTAATTGCAATTATTGCATGAAAATTTCCTATCAGAGACAAGTCTGTTAGCCATGTGGATTTTATATTATCTTCTTGTTTTTTTACATTAGTTTTTAATTTGTCTCCTATTGTGGTATTATGTCTGGGTGTTATTGTAGGCTTAGTTACTGCTATGCTTTTTAAATCATTATCCGAATCTAACATATACCAGTGTTGCCTAATAGCATTAGATATAGTAGTGTTCATATTACTATGGGTGAAAGAAAAACATAGACGTTTTTCTTCTTGTGTTCCTATTCTACCTTTACTGTACAACAACTTCTCTCTTGTTATTTTTTTAGCTCTATGAAAACTAGCTTCTCTCAAATATTCTTGATACTGTCTTTCTCTCAATCTATTTTTTAGCTCTTCTGCTTGTATTTTGTATTTTTCCAGACTGCTATTAATTCTCTTTAATCTCAAAAATTGGCAGTATGGAATCCCTTTATGTATATTATACGGGTGTGAATTTCTAAAATGTAAAAAGAGTATTTTATGCTATGGCTTACTACCATCCTACCAAAAATGTTACTCAAACAAGGTTAATGTCCCATTTTGAAGGGTTCTGCCCTCAGGATTTTAACTCTTATCAGGGGTTTCGCGCAATCTCTCAATGCAGACTTGGTTACACCTTTTGCAAGTTTGTAAGTATTAATTGACCATAGCAATGGTGCTGACTTGTGGCCAACCTGAAAATCTGGACTGGCCTTGAAAATGGATGAAAGGTCCTACTCTCAAACCTCCCTTTCATCATAAAAAACCTGATAAAAGGACTTTCCAAATTCCCTAGCAATCTAAGCTTCACCAGGGATTTTTTCTAATTCCTGAATGTCACCCAGCTTTCCCCGGATGAGATACATGCTTCCAGAAACCTGGTACCTTGGGTAAACATAGCAATCCTGACTATTTTTTCACTGTTCCCCTGACCCTAATGCCAGGTTGTCCTTCCTTGGACCACTTTTGGTACATGCTAACCACTGCATATTAGAAAGACTCCACAAAACCTGACTTTTTGAAGATGCTTTGAACTAATAGTTTAAAAGCAAGCCATGTCTCTTGGAATGCAGGGGGACAACACTCTTTTATGTTGACTGTCTTGGTCTGTAAAAATATTCTCTTTACACCCTAGCAAGATCCATATTTCCCAGGAACATCAACAAACATAAGGAAGGGTACCAAATCTTTTCAAAGTCTCAAATATAACATCCAGTTCATCACACTTAACCATGTTCCAATGTGTCAACACAGATGATGGCCCAACCAAGTTCCAGTCACAGGATCAAAGGTAAATAGGTAGTCCTTAGCTGACTGTCAAATGGCTCTAGCATTTTTCTTCTTCTAGATCTTCTAGATCTTTCATCCTCTTATTGAGAGAAGGAGCAGACACGATGCAGACACAGTTTTAAAATCTAAAAAATATTATAAAAGGGTTAATTTATACTCACATACCTTCTTAGAATATAAGCATTGATGGTGCATCCTATGGCAAAAATGAAAAAACTATATAGACTTGGCTTTTAAGATAATAAATGGTCACTGTAGTGTCAAACAGCTTCCCTTCATTTGATGGGATATGATTCCTAACATATTTGTACATCACTTCACCAAAAATTACTCTTTCACCCGGAAAAAATGCTCTAAAATCTTGGCCACTAGTTGTCTCACTTTCCTCTAATCTGCTGTCCACTGCTTGTTGTTAGGGTAAATCTGTCTCTAGTAAGAGCAAGATCATGACAGTTGACAGGAAGTCAGGTGTAGTATGTGCTGTGTGTTGAAAAGAGCTAGCCTGGGCTGCGTACCTGTAATCTGTTACACATTTTGCCTACTGAACATTTTGCCTACTAAATCAAGGTTGTTAGGTTTTTGGCTGGCTGAACAGATCTCTCTTTTTGCTCAAATGCAGTTCCCCTTTGAGCTGCTCTGTTCCGCCTCCAGTGTGGTACGCACGCCATACGCTCTTAGGGGTTTATGCCATGTTGGGATCCTCCCCAGACTCCTATCTACCCGGTTACTTAGCATCCTGGCAGAGGGACCTGGGAACTTCCTTTTTGGAGTTGCAGCAAGAGGACTCTGCTCCATTGGGCTCTTTCTTCTTCCATGCCCAGTAGGTACCAAGAGGAGGGTTTTAAACTTCTCGCTTGATGGTACCTAGTACCCACTTGCCTCACTACCTCACCTCTCTGTTGGAAAGTTTGTGGCCACCCTGGCTCCATTTTCCATGTGTTCTAGGAATGTCCATTGCTCTCCACCTTCTAGAGGGAAGTCTGGAAGTTGATGTTGTTATTTACGGAACATGTACTGCCCTTCTCTCCTGCCTTCTTCCCCCTTCACCTCTCCGATATCCCACTCTCGAAAGTGTTATGGCTATTAGAAATCATATCCTACAATACATATACTACAATACACAATTCATTGGTTGCTGTGGAAAAATCTCTCCATTTTTTTATTATCACATATTTTTATAAATAAGGGCCTCTGTGTCAATTTACTGTGACCAACCCCTCCTTCCCCTGCAAAAAAAAATAAAAATAATAATAATAATTTTTTTTTTAGTTTCTCTCCACAAATAATGTATTTATATTTTTTCTTGCACTTTATATTTTATGGTAAATTAAAAGGTGTCATTGCAAAGTATAATTAGCCCTCGTATGGGTCTGTAAATGAAAAAATAAGTCTAAGGCTGCATTCACATCTCGTTTTTGCAATACGGTTGCCGTATCCGGTTTCAGCCAAAAAATTTATTGAACCATATTCCAAACCGTATGCATAGACATTACATTGACAACAGTATGACAAGCGTAGCATCCGGTTGCGTACGTTTTGCTTCATTTATGGTTGTATGCGGATTTTTTTCGCACAAAAAAACGTAGTCTACTATGGTTTGAAGTCCGGTTGAAAAACAGTATCTAACCAGTATAAGGTTATTTTAAAATGCAGTTCTATGCTAACCGTATTGAACCGTATGTGCATCTGGTTACATCCAGTTTGCACAATACTGTTTTTTTTTTTTCCATTTGGAAATTCAATAAAAAAAGAAGAACTTTAAACATAAAACTGCATCCGTTTTTTTTAAGGAAAACGTATTAAAATGTATGCAAACAGACATCCGTTTTCAAACCGCATACGGTTTAAAAACGTGAAGAGGCATATATACGGTTGCATACGTTTCGGTCCGGTTTGGAGGCATACGTTTTTTGTACAGAAACGGGATACGGGACCCTTATTGCAAAAACGAGATGTGAATGCAGCCTAAGGCTGCATTCACATCTCGTTTTGTACATACGGGTGCCGGATTCGGCTGGGGGAGGGGCAAACCTGGCGCTCCCGTACCCCAGCCGGATCAGCCCGTGACTCCATTTACTTTAATGAGCCATCCGGAGGCAAACGCTGACTCCGGTCAGCTCAGTTTTGACCCGTATGCGGTTTCCTGACCGGACCTAAAACCGTAGTATACTACGGTTTTAGGTCTGGTCCAAAACCGCATACGGGTCAAAACTGAGCTGACCGGAGTCAGCATTTGACTCTGGTTGGCTCATTAAAAGTAAATGGAGTCACGGGCTGATCCGGCTGGGGGTACGGGAGCGCCCGATTTGCCCCTCACCCAGCCGAATCCGGCGCCCCTATGTACAAAACGAGATGTGAAAGAATAGGAGTTAAGCTAGGTTTTCACACATGTTTTTTGTTCTGGCGTTTTTGGAAAACAGCCACTGCAGTTGTTTAGAAAAAGTCAGAAGTTGATCCAGCAGGAAAAAGAAGTTCCTCCTTTATATTTTCCCCTAAAAAAAACTGTGTGGAAATATAGCCTTACATCTCTTAAAGAGTGAGGAGGAAAAAAATAAATGAGATAAAAATGTTGCATCCTTGTACATTCACTTCTAATCTACAATAATCTGGTGTTCAGTATGGTATCTCTTTTTCTAGTTTGAGTAAAAGCAAAGCTTTGTTTACACTAGTTCCATTTTCACTAACTTTTTAAATTTAATTTTAAGTAAAATAGTAGCTCATTTTGCAGTGCTATCTATCTGTGATTTTTTTTTTTAGCAGACCCTGTGTGAGTGAACAGGATTCAAACACAATTGTTTAAGATATTTTTTATAGTTTTACTTGTTAAAAAGCTAAAAGAAAACTTTTTTTTATTTTTTTATTTAGTAAAGCAGTGATGGACTTTCTGGTGGATCTGTGCAGTCATCATCACTTGAATCCTGCTCAACATATTCTTGAGGTGCACTCCGGAGTGTCACAGCAACCCTTGACTTTAAGGCCAAATACTCTCATTGGAACTTTAGATGTAGAAACTATTTTTCTGAAGGAGAAAGTCCCAGAAGTGAAAGTTCGAAAGGCACCTCCGAAGATTCCTGAGGTTAGTCAAAGAAAAATTTCAGCAACTGTAAATGTAAATATAGGCAACTTAAAGTTATTTAGCGTTTAGAAAAACCTGCATTAAATTAAACAAAGTGTACTTACCTCCCACCATTCCCCCCGTGCCTCCGGTATCTTGTACCTAGTGTCTCCACCGCAATCTCTTTCTGCTTCTTGTGGTAGACACATCAGACTGCCGCTCAGCTAATCACTGGCCATAGCAATGTCCCACTTCAGCCTGTGATTGGCTGAGCAGTAGTATGACTTATTGGGCCCCAGGAACAGGAAGAATACCAGAGCCAGGGCTCAATATGGCACACTACTGCTCAACCTATCACTGGCCAAGACTGTGCATCTTTGTGGCCAGCAATAAGTCTGTCATGTTGACCAAACTAAGCAAGAAAAGATCGCAGAGAGAGAGCAAGATAGGCATCGGAGGAGTGGCTGGAATTAAGTACAATTTTCATTTGTTTTTATGCCGGCAGCTGGGCAGAATTTTTACTAAAAAGTTGAACACCACAAAATCCCTTTAATTAACCCCTTAAGGACCAGGCGTTTTTCGTTTTTTGCACTTTCGTTTTTTCCTCCTTACCTTTAAAAAATCATAACTCTTTCAATTTTGCACCTAAAAATCTGTATTATGGCGTATTTTTTGTGCCACCAATTCTATTTTGTAATGACATCAGTCACTGTATCCAAAAATCTACGGCAAAACGCTATTAGCGGCGGGTCCCGGCTTCTTTATGACGCCGCGTCCGCCGTGATCTGATGCGGGGTTACCGTGTAACCCCGCGTTATATCACGGGAGCAGGACTAGGGGCGTAAGTTTTCGCCCTTGGTCCATAACAGGTTAAAGAACTGTTAGTTCACTCTTCTGTAGCTCACATTGCTACTAAAAATTATAATTTCTCGGTCACTCTTCATTGGGGGACACCTGTACTGATGGGTATATGCTCTTGCCACTAGGAGGCGCTGACACTATGAAAAAAAAGTCTCCTCCCTGGCAGGATATACCCACCCACTGGAAGTGAGGTAATCAGTTTTAGCTAGTGTAAGCAGGAGGCAAGACAAAGGTCTGGGAGCTCCCCAGACCTGGTCTTTTTTTAATTATTTTCTAGTAAGGGCTGTTTAGTTAGGTTCTTATCTCCCTTTTGTTTCCCTTTTTCAGGTGGGGGTTCAGAAGCATGTCACTACCTGTTCCCCCATATGTGACAAAGGGGCACATAACATTAGAGTATGGGCCCTCAACCCCTTATCGCCAACGGCCAGCGCCTGGAGGTTGTACACTGGGTCCGGGTCTCCCACTGCCCCTGCTCGCCCCGCTATCTTAGCCTGGTATGATGCAGCGTGGCCTAATGCTGGCTGAAGCCATCAAGGGGTGAGTATGTGGCAACTGAGGTAAGTATGCCCCCCATTACCCTGTTTATGGCGACTAGGGTGGGGTCCGGGCAGTGAGGGGTTAACACTGGTATTTTATTCATGCAGCTTCTGCTGCACCCCCACGAGTTTCTATTTTCTGGTGGTCCCCTTTTTGCTGGGAGCCGCTAGCACTTCTCTTGCTGTGGCTCTGCGCTTTTTTCCAGTGCCAGAGCCACCTGCATGCTGCCTGCTCTCCTCTAGCTCCTAGCATATGCTGGGAGCCACCACCGCCTCACCTCTCGCCCAGGTCTGTGCTCCTGATGTGCTCAGCCGGCAAGAGTCCTGGGGGCACTGTTTACATGTAGCTCCGCCCCTCTTCTTCTCCTGAGCCAGCCCGCAACCAGGGAGGTCAGGATGCGCCTCCTCTCCAGGTTCTGCAAGGGTCCTTCCCTTTACCTTGGTGCTTCTCCCAGCACCGCTCATTCCCCACTGGGGGGGGGGGGGGACGTCGGCATTATTTTGATGACAGAGTGGCTCTGTTAGCTGCTACCGTAGCAGAAGCCCGGCGGGAGCTCCCCCAGCCAGACCGCTCTTGTCCCCTGGCTCAGGGCCATGCAGCAACTTAGCAGGTGCTTCTATAGCACGCTGTTGCATCCCGCCACCTTTACAGGGACTGCCCACATATGCTCTTTTCCTGCTGTGGGCATCCTAGCCCTTCATGCAGAGGGGTTCCTGTGGGCAGAAGTTACGCTGTGACGACCTGCTCTCCACGCTTCTTCCCTGCCTTAGTTAGTTCACTTAAAGAAAACATTTTTTTTTTAAAGTTCCTCTCCACTGCTGTCACTCAGGCACCCTCCTGTGGTCATTCTTTGAATTGTGCCCTCAATTCACAAGGGTCCCTCTTGTGATATCCATTAACTATTACAGGCCTGTAATGTCTGTCATACAATATGATTACCTCCTTCACAGGCTGCCGCATCCGCGGTTTGTGCTCTGGATACCCACATCCAGTGCAAGGTTTCTGCAGGAAATGTCCTTGCGTGGGCAGGGACTGGACCTGATATCAATATGCCGGACAGTAGTCTCGCTTGTCACGCGTGGTTTGCCTCTGCCGCCTGTCATTCATCACACAGCTGATATATCTGCGGATGGAGTTCCGGTACCCCGCTACTAGTGCGAGGTGTCCGATAGAGTGCCCTGTTGTATACTAGTGTTGCTCGCTAATATTCGCAATGCGAATTTTATTTGCGAATATTTTTTTCACAGTACACATCACAGTGATCATCCCTCTCTGCTTCCAGCTTGTGTGGTGTAAAGAAGGCTCTAGTACTACTGTGTGAGACTGGTGTGCGAATTTTTGCATATGCGAAAATTTGCATATGCTAATATTCGCATATGCGAATTTTGTATATGCAAATTTTCGTATAATGTAATTTTCGCATATGCGAAAATAAAACGAGAATATTACGAATATGTGAATATTCGCGAATATATGACGAATATTCGTCCATATATTCGCGAATTCGAATATGGCCTATGCCGCTCAACACTATTGTATAATATGTACCCATACCAGTAGGCAAGACAGTGGTCTGCGTGGTTTCCTCTGCCACTTGTAACTCATCACATAGCTGATGTATCTGTGGCTGGAGTTCCAGTACCTCACTGATGTGCGAGGTGTACAAAGGAGTGACCCAGCATGCCCTATGGACCCTATACTGGGTGATGGGGATACCATTCACGGCTTCTCAGCTTCCACCGTTCTCAGGGCAGCAGGGATACTATCCATGGCTCCTAGGCCTTCCCTCCCACATGCGACAGAGGGGTAACAGTGATCGCCTATCTGGCTGTCGCCCCCTTTATGCCAGCGCCTGGAAGTGTTCTTGTTCAGCCAGACTGTTGTCTGCACGGCTTCCGCCGCCATCTGTCTGACTTCGTTTGCTGAGTCTCCGGCACCACCAGGTCGCCCATTAGCTCGGCCGCTCTCCACTGTCTGTGGAAGGATTTGAAGGAGTGATCCTGTGCATTCAAGAATCCTTTACCATTCAGCCAGACGGTTGTCTGCATGATTTGCTGCTACGTCAGGCTCAACTACATGCATTTTTAACTCCGAGAACTGACGTTCAGGTAACCCACTGCCGAGGTGTAGTTCCGAGTGAGTCACCCCATGTTGCTCCATGGGCCTTATACAATGCACCGCATACTGGTCCCTGGTTTACTGGTACTGGTTTACCAGGTCCCTTTCTACCTGCCAATCACTCTCAGAGCTGAGGGCTGGTGGCCGCTTTCAATGTGTGGCTCTGAATGGGGGACCCGGTGTGGCCATGGTCCCTATGCCATATAGCAAGACTGTGTCTACATGGTTTCTAATCCACCAGATCACCTCCCCCTTTTCTGCTGCTCCCACAGCCTGGTGACTTTCTTTCCATGTGAAGTTCCACACAGTGTGTCTCTGTGGGTTCATTGCTCCTGTTATACCAATCAGACTGTGTCTGCTTGTTTCCTGTCCCACATACCTCCTTCATCTCTGGCATCTGTGGCAGCAGTTCTGGTGTGTGGCATCATTAGGAGATGGGATGTGGACATTTCCTACAGGTCCCATGGCCTTTCACAGCAACAGCAGCACTCTCTGTTCCCCTTTGTAAGAGTTCCACATTGGCTGCAAGAGGCATGGTTGGGACACACCGTTGTGTGCAGAGCTTGTCTTTCATGCTGACGGACTTGGATGTCTGCTGTTTCTTTCCTAATTGCAGTCTTGGTACCCCACTACTATCGTGAGGTCTCCATGTCCGCGTCCCTCTGCACGTGTAGTGCCCACCTTCCTTCTGTCGGTGGGATGGGCCTCTGGTCTTCCTGTAGTTTGGTGTCCACAGATCTGCGACGGTTGAACACCTCTGTTCTGGCATGGGGCCCAGTGGGGCATCATCAATTCAGCACTCCCCCTATGCCTCCAGGTATGTTCCTGGATTCCTGTGCAGGGTGGCTCAGGCGCCTGCTCTGTTGCCTTACACACAACCAGACTGGCTCCGTCGGGCCCAAGGTTTTCACCCCGTTGGGGTATTCCTCTCAACGCTGTTGGTTGCTGGCCAGCGTCTTTGATTCCGATCTCTCTAGGGACACAACTTGGCTCTTCAATATGTTCTCTCAGAGTTCCTGGGGGTTATGTCTGCCCAGTACTTTTTCCCGTTGTCGTAGGGTGGCAGTCCCCTGCTTCTACAGTGCCTGGCACACTTGACAATTTCCCTTCCATGGAGGTATGGGAATCAGGGGGTTTGGCATGGTCAGTGCCTGAGTTTCATCCCGACTACCCCTGCTTTCCCCTCCAGCGATTATTTCGCTGGGCGCTTTCTACTGCCGAGATGGAGCCATCTCTCTCTTCCCTCTATATAGGTAGGGTATCTGGCTGGGCCCTTGTATTACGCTGAAAGCATTCAGAGGTGCTTTGCACTGTCGGCCTGTGTGCTTACTGCCCACTATTGCAGCCCTGCTCTCTTCCTGTTTCTTGGTTATCTACTGCTGTTCATGCAGCCGTGGCACTCTCCTCTGTAGGGGGATTATTCAATCATGTATGGCTCGGCGACAGCCGGTCTAGCCACCATCTGTTGTTTGGGTCCTGCCATTGCTCTCCTCCCCCCTCAGCACACTCTCCTTGGAAGGGTGTGTTCCTTCTTCCCTTGACGGTGTCAGTTGCACTACACTGACACCACGGTCTTCTGGAGTAACTTTCCTGTGCTCAGAACCTGGGGGTCCCAGCCGGGTTCCCTTTTGTTTCCACCTCCATTCCCGCCCTGGTTGTTGCTTCAGTTTGCTCTGGTCCGCTGGACTGCTGAGGCCCAGGACTAGTTGGTCTCCTGGTCTTTGACACTATCCTGGGACGCTGTGGCGTGCCTTCTTTTCTAGGTCGGCCCTCCTGAGTCATGGCCATAGTGATGGTTGAGGTCTCGGCATGTGTAGCGATCCTGCCCAGACTTCTCTGCATTCCCATTTGTGGGGCGGTCTCTCTGTGTGCACTTCTTGTCTCAACACGGAAGTTTGTCACCCAGAGCATTTTGTGGATGTTGGGTTTCCTTACCCTTCAGGTGTAAGTCTTCCAGGAGACTCAGGAACCTCCTTTTTCACATGTCGGCCCCTCCGGTGTTCCAGCATGCTCCTTTTCAGGGTCTTCCGCTCCTTTTTTGGTCATTTATTTTTCCTTGAACGTCTTTCAGGTGACCCAGAAACCTCCAGTTTCCGGGCCTATCGTTCCAGTGTCCCAGGATGCCCCTTCTCTGGACGTTCCGCTCCTTTTTTTGTCCGTTTTTACCTTTCGTCTCCTTCATCGGGGTCCATGTTCTCTCAAGATGGAGGGCGTTCCGGTCGTCCAGATTACACCAGTCGAGCTATTACACTTCCTGCGGGGCTCGTGGCGACCCCTGGATGGGGGTTTTGAGTCTGCAGATGTACAGTTCATTGATCTTCTGTACCAAGCCGCTCTTGAGCTTGTTTCTGTCTTTCTTTTTTTCAGTGGTTTTCTGGTCTCCACCTTCTGTGCTCGCCTTCTGTCCAGGTGTCCACTGCTCTGAATGGGGCTCTCTTGTTGTGCCCTTTTCCATTTTTGTTTTCCAGCTGGGCTGGCCCTCTGTCTGGTTCTGTATTCCTTGAAGTTGTTTTCCTACTTCCTTCAAGGATGGCCCATCTGGCTTCCTAGCCAACCTTTTTCTTGTCTCTCTATGTGACGTAGGTGTAGAGTCTCTGCAAAGTGCGGTCCCTTCCTTTGGTGTCCGAGTCCATCTCCATGCGGACGAGTGGGTTCAGTCTTGGGACTGATCCCCTTGCGCAAGTGGTTGTTCTTCCCCCCCTATGGGACTGCTTTGCTACGTCCCATCAGTATAGGTGTCCCCCAATGAAGAACGACCCAGAAAAGGAGATTTTTTTTACTCGCCATAAAATCTCTTTCTCGTAGCCTTCATTGGGGACACTGCACCCACCTATTTCTTAATTTTTGTCCGAATATTCCTTTCCGGTTATTGTTTTTTTTTTCCGGGAATTTTTTCTAGAGTCCTTCAGACATATTTCTTTGTTGGCTTCTCCTACTGCTTTGTGACAAAACTGATTACCTCACTTCCAATATATCCTGCCAGGGAGGAGCCGACTTTTTTTCCTAGTGTCAGCGCCTCCTAGGGGCAAGAGCATATACCCATCAGTATAGGTGTCCCCCAATGAAGGCTACGAGAGATTTTATGGTGAGTACAAATAATCCCCTTTTTTACAATAAACTTAGATTTCTACTAAACCTTAAAAATTCTTAACTTTTATTAGAGAGGTTTGTAGGGTTTAACCCCTTAAGGACTGAGCCCTTTTTCACCTTAAGGACATTTTTTGCAATTCTGACCACTGTCACTTTAAACATTAATAACTCTGGAATGCTTTTAGTTATCATTCTGATTCTGAGATTGTTTTTTCGTGACATATTCTACTTTCACATAGTGGTAAAATTTTGTGGTAACTTGCATCCTTTCTTGGTAAAAAATCCCAAAATTTTATGAAAAATTAGAAAATTTAGCATTTTTCTAACTTTGAAGCTCTCTGCTTGTAAGGAAAATGGATATTCCAAATAATAATTTTTTTTATTCACATATACAATATGTCTACTTTATGTTTGCATCATAAAATTGACATGTTTTTACTTTTGGAAGACACCAGAGGGCTTCAAAGTTCAGCAGCAATTTTCCAATTTTTCATAAAATTTTGAAACTCGCTTTTTTCATAAAATTTTGAAACTCGCTTTTTTTCAGGGACCAGTTCAGGTTTGAAGTGGATTTGAAGGGTCTTCATATTAGAAATACCCCACAAGTTAACCCATTATAAAAACTGCACCCCCAAAGTATTCAAAATGACATTCAGTCAGCGTTTTAACCCTTAATGTGTTTCACAGGAATAGCAGGAAAGTGAAGAAGATTCACAATCTTCATTTTTTACACTCGCATGTTCTTGTAGACCCAATTTTAGAATTTTTGCAAGGGGTAAAAAGGAGAAAATTTTTACTTGTATTTGAAACCCAATTTTTCTCGAGTAAGCACATACCTCATATGTCTATGTAAAGTGTTCGTCGGGCGCAGTAGAGGGCTCAGAAGGGAAGGAGCGACAAATGGTTTTTGGGGGGCATGTCACCTTTAGGAAGCCCCTATGGTGCCAGAACAGCAAAAAAAAACACATGGCATACCATTTTGGAAACTAGACCCCTCGGAGAACATAACAAGGGGTAAAGTGAACCTTAATACCCCACAGGTGATTCACGACTTTTGCATATGTAAAAAAAAAAAAATTGTCCCTAAAATGCTTGGTTTCCCAAAAGTTTTACATTTTTAAAAAAGGGTAATTGCAGAAAATACCCCCCAAAATTTGAAGCCCAATTTCTCCCGATTCAGAAAACACCCCATATGGGGGTGAAAAGTGCTCTGCTGGCGCACTACAGGTCTCAGAATAGAAGGAGTCACATTTGGCTTTTTGAAAGCAAATTTTTCTCTGGGGGCATGCCGCATTTAGGAAGCCGCTATGGTGCCAGAACAGCAAAAAAAAAAAAAAAACACATGGCATACTATTTTGCAAACTAGACCCCTCGGGGAACGTAACAAGGGGTAAAAAGAACCTTTATACCCCACAGGGGTTTCATGACTTTTGCATATGTAAAAAAATATATATTTTTTCCTAAAATGCTTGTTTTCCCAAAAAAATTACATTTTTAAAAAGGGTAATAGCAGAAAATACCCCCCAAAATTTGAAGCCCAATTTCTCCTGATTCAGAAAACACCCCATATGGGGGTGAAAAGTGCTCTGCTGGCGCACTACAGGTCTCAGAAGAGAAGGAGTCACATTTGGCTTTTTGAAAGCAAATTTTTCTCTGGGGGCATGCTGCATTTAGGAAGTCCCTATGGTGCCAGAACAGCAAAAAAAAAAACACATGGCATACTATTTTGGAAACTAGACCCCCTCGGGGAACTTAACAAGGGGTTAAGTGAACCTTAATACCCCACAAGTGTTTTTGCATATGTAAAAAAAAAATTTTTTTTTAACCTAAAATGCTTCTTTTCCCCAAAATTTTACATTTTTAAAAAGGGTAAAAGCAGAAAATACCCCCCAAAATTTGTAACACAATTTCTCCCGAGTACGGCGATACCCCATATGTGACCCTAAACTGTTGCCTCGAAATACGACAGGGCTCCAAAGTGAGAGCGCCATGCCCATTTGAGGCCTAAATTAGGGATTGCATAGGGGTGGACATAGGGGTATTCTACGCCAGTGATTCCCAAACAGGGTGCCTCCAGCTGTTGTAGAACTCCCAGCATGCCTGGACAGTCAGTGGCTGTCTGGTAATAGTGGGAGTAGTTGTTTTGCAACAGCTGGAGGCTCCGTTTTGGAAACCGTGGCGTACCAGACGTTTTTCATTTTTATTGGGGAGGGGAGGGGTGCTGTGTAGGGGTATGTGTATATGTAGAGTTTTTTACTTTTTATTTTATTGTATGTTAGTGTAGTGTAGTGTTTTTAGGGTACAGTCACACGGGCGGGGTTCACAGTAGTTTCTCGCTGGCAGTTTGAGCTGCGGCAGAAAATTTGCCGCAGCTCAAACTTGCAGCCGGATACATACTGTAAACCTCCGCCCATGTGAGTGTACCCTGTACATTCACATTGGGGGGGGGGGGGGGGGGGGCATCAAGCTGTTGCAAAACTACAACTCTCAGCATTACGGTCTATCAGTGCATGCTGGGAGTTGTAGTTTTGCAACAGCTGGAGGCACACTGGTTTTGAAACACCGAGTTTGGTAACAAACTCAGTGTTTTGCAACCAGTGTGCCTTCAGCTGTTGCAAAAGCTACAACCCCCAGCATGTACGGACAGCGGAAGGGCATGCTGGGTCTTGTAGTTATGCAACAGCTGGAGGCATACTACCTTGGCTGGGGATGCTGGGGATTGTAGTTATGCAACAGCTGGAGACACACTGGTTTGCTACTTAACTCAGTGTGCCTTCAGCTGTTGCAAAACTACAACTCTCAGCAGTCACCGACAGCCAACAGGCATGCTGGGAGTTGTAGTTATGCAACCATCAGATGCACCACTACAACTCCCAGCATGCACTTTAGCTGTTTGTGCAAGCTGGGAGTTGTAGTTATACAACAGCTGAAGGTACACTTTTCCATAGAAAAAATGTGCCTCCAGCTGTTGCAAAACTATAAGTCCCAACATGCCCATAAGGGAATGCTGGGAGTTGTGGTGGTCTGCCTCCTGCTGTTGCATAACTACAGCTCCCAGCATGCCCTTTTTGCATGCTGGGAGCTGTTGCTAAGCAACAGCAGGAGGTTGTCACTCACCTCCTACTGCTGCTCCGGGCACAGGTCAGTCCCGCCGCCGCCTCTCCTTGGGCCCCGATCCCAACATTGACGCCGGGGATCGGGGTCCCCAGCTCCCGGGGTCTTCTTCCCGCACCCGCTCACGTCCTCCGGAAGAGGGGCGGAGCGGGTTGCGGGAGTGACACCCGCAGCAGGCGCCCTGATTGGTCGGCCGGGAAACCGGCCGACGAATCAGGGCGATCGTGAGGTGGCACCAGTGCCACCTCACCCCTGCTGGCTATGGCTGTTTGGGGCCACCAGAGACGGCCACGAACAGCCTGTAATTCTGGGTCACCGGGTCACTGGAGACCCGATTGACCCGGAATCTGCCGCAGATCGCTGGACTGAATTGTCCAGCGATCTGCGGCCATCGCCGAAATGCGGGGTCATCATGACCCCCCTGGGCGATATGCCGCGATGGCTGCTGAACGATTTCAGCAGGCATCGGGCACCGGCTCCCCTCCGGCTAGCGGCGGGGGGCCGGGATTTGACAGGACGTACTCAAACGTCCTGAGTCCTTAAGGACTCGGAAAAGGGGCCGTTTGAATACGTCCTGCGTCCTTAAGGGGTTAAGCTTAAAGTAGTACACTTTAAGCAAATTTACCATTCTGACATGTATTAACTGGTTAACGACCATGGACTTCTATACTCGTCCAATGGCTGTTAACCGGGTATGACACGGGCTCCCGACTCGAGCACGCGTGATACCGGTCGGCCCCCAGCTGATTCCTGTAGCTGGGGGCCGGCGTTAATAGCCGACATGTGGCGATTGCCGCGGCCGGCTATTAACCCTTTAGATCGCCGCTGTCAAAGCTGACAGTGACGTCTAAAGGTGCCTGTATCCCATCCCTGGTGGCCCAGTGGGGTGGATCTCCCCCCCCGCAGCATGATCGCGAAGGGCTTACCTCTCCTTCAATGCTGGCTCCAGAGCTCCGAATGATACAGCCTGGCAGGGCCAGGCTTTATCAATCGAGCGCGGAGCACACAGATGAATGTGGTTTTATAGAACCACATTGATCTGTAGGAGGAATCAAATTATTCCTCCTAAATGTCCCCTAAGGAGACTAAAAGTGTAAGACAAAAAGTGTAAAAAAAAGTTTAAAAACACACTCATTAACCCCTTCCTTATTAAAAGTTTAAATCACCCCCCCTTTTCCCAAATTCCATATAAAAAATATATAAACATAATAAAAATAAACATATGTGGTATCGCCGTGTGCCTAAATCTCGGAACTATAAAAATATATAATAAATTAAACTGCACAGTCAATGACGTACGCGCAACAAAATTCCAAAGTCCAAAATAGCGTATTTTTGGTCACTTTTTATACCATAAAAAAAGTAATAAAAAGCGATCAAAAGTCAGATCAAAACAAAAATGGTAGCGATTAAAACTTTTGATCACGGCGCAAAAAATGAGCCCTCATACCACCCCATACGCAGAATAGTCATGTAGTCTTGATTTTTTCCAAAAGTATGACAATATCAAACCTATATAAGTAGGGTATCATTTTAATCGTATGGACCTACAGAATAAAGATAAAGCGTCATTTTTACCGAAAAATGTACTGCATAGAAACAGAAGCCCCCAAAAGTTACAAAATTGTGTTTTTTCTTCAATTTTGTCGCACAATGATTTTTTTTCGCTTCAACGTAGATTTTTCAGTAAAATTACTGATGTCATTACAAAGTAGAATTGGTGGCGCAAAAAATAAGCCCTCATATGGATTTTTAGGTGCAAAATTTAAAGGGTTATGATTTTTAAAAGGTAAGGAGGAAAAAACTAAAGTGCAAAAACAGAAAAACGCTTGGTCCTTAAGGGGTTAATAAACAAATGTCTACTTATCTTCCGCTGCTTCCTTAGTGCCTCCATTGTTCTGCTGCAGTCCCCAGTGTTCTCCTTTTCTGGGTTCCCTGTGCATGTTGCGGCTCAGCTGTTGCTTTCTGCTGCAATGTCACGCCTCGGCCTATGAATGGCCGACAATGTGACGTATTAAGCTCCGACACCACAATAAAGACCAGGGTCAGGCTTAATACGTAAGACTGCCACCCAGCAATGACTGGCTGAGCCATAACATTGCTGGCATTGGGAATGCGGTGAAAGGTAAGTACCGTATATACTCGAGTATAAGCCGACCCGAGTATAAGCCGAGACCCCTAATTTCAACCCAAAATCCCAGGAAAAGTTATTGACTCGAGTATAAGCCTAGGGTGGGAAATACCTCATCCCCCCCTGTCATCATCCAGACCCGTCATTAACATCCTCATCATCCCCTTGTCATCATCCCACACATCCCCCCTTCATCATCCCCTTGTCATCATCCCACACATCCCCTTATCATCCCACACATCCCCCCTTCATCATCCCCTTGTCATCATCCCACACATCCCCTTATCATCCCACACATCCCCCCTTCATCATCCCCTTGTCATCATCCCACACATCCCCCCTTCATCATCCCCTTGTCATCATCCCACACATCCCCTTATCCCACACATCCCCCCTTCATCATCCCCTTGTCATCATCCCACACATCCCCTTATCCCACACATCCCCCCTTCATCATCCCCTTGTCATCATCCCACACATCCCCCCTTCATCATCCCCTTGTCATCATCCCACACATCCCCTTATCATCCCACACATCCCCCCTTCATCATCCCCTTGTAATCATCCCACACCCCCCCCCTTCATCATCCCCACCCCCCTTCATCATCCCCCCCCCCCCCCCTTCATCATCCTCTTCTCATCATTCGCCCTCAGTGGTCTTCAACCTGCGGACCTCCAGAGGTTTCAAAACTACAACTCCCAGCAAGCCCGGGCAGCCATCGGCTGTCCGGGCTTGCTGGGAGTTGTAGTTTTGAAACCTCCGGAGGTCCGCAGGTTGAAGACCACTGCGGCCTTCAACATGCGGACCTCCAGAGGTTTCAAAACTACAACTCCCAGCAAGCCCGGGCAGCCATCGGCTGTCCGGGCTTGCTGGGAGTTGTAGTTTTGAAACCTCCGGAGGTCCGCAGGTTGAAGACCACTGCGGCCTTCAACATGCGGACCTCCAGAGGTTTCAAAACTACAACTCCCAGAAAGCCCGGGCAGCCATCGGCTGTCCGGGCTTGCTGGGAGTTGTAGTTTTGAAACCTCCGGAGGTCCGCAGGTTGAAGACCACTGTGGCCTTCAACATCATCCAGCCCCCTCTCACCCCCTTTAGTTCTGAGTACTCACCTCCGCTCGGCGCTGGTCCGGTCCTGCAGGGCTGTCCGGTAAGGAGGTGGTCCGGTGAGGAGGTGGTCCGGGCTGCTATCTTCACCGGGGGCGCCTCTTCTCCGCGCTTCCGGCCCGGAATAGAGCCGTTGCCTTGACAACGACGTATCTGCGTCGTTGTCAAGGCAACGTGACTATTCTGAGGCCGGGCCCGAAGCGCTTAGAAGAGGCCTCCCCGGTGAAGATAGCAGCCCGGACCACCTCCTCACCGGACCACCTCCTTACCGGACAGCCCTGCAGGACCGGACCAGAGCCGAGCGGAGGTGAGTACTCAGAACTAAAGGGGGTGAGAGGGGGCTGGATGATGTTGAAGGCCGCAGTGGTCTTCAACCTGCGGACCTCCGGAGGTTTCAAAACTACAACTCCCAGCAAGCCCGGACAGCCGATGGCTGCCCGGGCTTGCTGGGAGTTGGAGTTTTGAAACCTCTGGAGGTCCGCAGGTTGAAGACCACTGCGGGTGGGGGAGTTCACTCGAGTATAAGCCGAGGGGGGTGTTTTCAGCACGAAAAATCGTGCTGAAAAACTCGGCCTATACTCGAGTATATACGGTAGTTGTTTTTTTTTATTTTTTTTATACCTGACAGAATGGTAACTTTACTTAACAAACCAATCCATTGATTAATACTGAATCATTTAACATACAGTCTGATCTTTGGGCAGCATACTATAGAGCACAATGGTCTGAGTAGATTTACATATAATTTACTGGGAAATGATTCAATATAGTTTGTACATTTTTTTTTTTTTTTGCATTCTTGATCATTCTAAGCTTAGCAGTGTGTAAGCATGCATATAAAGGAAGGATGTCAATCACTATTAAGACTTGTCATTGGAATTCTAAGTCCAGAATGAGCATACATTTTTATAAATTGATCGTGACCATATACACTGCTCAAAAAAATAAATGGAACACTAATATAATACATCCTAGATCTGAATGAATTAACTAATCGTATTAAATACTTTCGTCTTTGCATAGTTGAATGTGCTGACAACAAAATCACACAAAAATGATCAATGGAAATTAAATTTATCAACCCTTGGAGGTCTGGATATGAAGTCACACTCAAAATCAAAGTGGAAAACCACACTACAGGCTGATCCAACTTTGATGTAATGTCCTTAAAACAAGTCAAAATGAGGCTCAGTAGTGTATGTGGCCTCCAGGTGCCCGTATGACCTCCCTACAATGCCTGTGCATGCTCCTGATGAGGTGGCAGATGGTCTCCTGAGGGATGTCCTCTCAGACCTGGACTATAGCATCCGCCAACTCCTGGACAGTCTGTGGTGCAACGTGGCAGTGGATGGAGCAAGACATGATGTCCCAGATATGCTCAATCGGATTCAGGTCTGGGGAATGGCCGGGCCAGTCCATAGCATCAATGCCTTCCTCTTGCAGGAACTGCTGACACACTCCAGCCACATGAGGTCTAGCATTGTCTTGCATTAGGAGGAACCCAGGGCCAACCACACCAGCATATGATCTCACAAGGGGTCTGAGGATCTCATCTCGGTACCTAATGGCACTCAGGCTAGCATTGTCTTGCATTAGGAGGAACCCAGGGCCAACCACACCAGCATATGGTCTCACAAGGGGTCTGAGGATCTCATCTCGGTACCTAATGGCACTCAGGCTACCTCTGGCAAGCACATGGAGGGCTGTGCGGTCCCCCAAAGAAATGCCACCCCACACCATTACTGAACCACCGCCCAACCGGTCATGCTGGAGGATGTTGCAGGCAGCAGAATATTCTCCACGGCATCTCGAGACTCTGTCACGTCTGTCACATGTGCTCAGTGTGAACCTGCTTTCATCTGTGAAGAGCACAGGGCGCCTGTGGCGAATTTGCCAATTTTGGTGTTCTCTGGCAAATGCCAAACATCCTGCACGGTGTTTGGCTGTAAGCACAACCTGTGGACATTGGGCTCTCACATCACCCTCATGGAGTCTGTTTCTGACCGTTTGAGTGGACACATGCACATTTGTGGCCTGCTGGAGGTAATTTTGCAGTGCTCTGGCAGTGCTCCTCCTTGCACAAAGGCAGAGGTAGTGGTCCTGCTGCTGGGTTGTTGCCATCCTACGGCCTACTGATTTACTAGACTGTCTCCTGGTAGTGCCTCCATGCTCTGGACACTAGGCTGACAGACACAGCAAACCTTCTTGCCACAGCTCGCATTGATGGGCCATCCTGGATGAGCTGCACTACCTGAGCCACTTGTGTGGGTTGTAGACTCTGTCTCATGCTACCACTAGAGTGAAAGCACTGCCAGCATTCAAAAGTGACCAAACATCAGCCAGGAACTGAGAAATTTTTTGAGCAGTGTAGATGGCAATGTCTGGGGAGCCGATTCCGCCAGAACATTGAGCAGGTTTAATGTCCTGGTAACATTTTTTGATCAGAATTTTCTGTTGGAAACTCTGTAGGTTCACGGAAACCCTTTCACTTGCATGTTAAGCTTTATGCAGCGGAATTTCCGACCGAAATTTCTGAGAAGAATTCCAGTGGGAAATTCTATAGTGTGAACCCGGACTTAGGCTCCTTTAAAATATAGTATTTTAATCAGTATTTCATATCACTAATTTAACCCCACCCCAGGACGAAAGGCGTACAGGTACGCCCTTGCATCCTGGTACTTATGGACCATGGGTGTACCTGTACGTCCCCGTTTTCCAGTCACCGGAACGAGATACCTGATGAAATCGTGATCGGAATGGGATATCTGATGAAATCGTTTAGCAGGCATCCCGTGGCAAAGCCTATGGTGGTCCTGAGACACCCCCATGTGTCTGTGTGGAGAAGACCCCCTTGTGTCATCCGTAGCCATCTGGGCACTGTGCTTGCCATCCGGCACTTTTTAGTACAGATTAGGTAAGGTAGGAGAAAAAGGAGGTAAAAAAAAAAATTTGGCAGCTAGCCCCAAGGTAGGCGTCCGAGGATCGATACCACCTTTATCCCTGAGACCCTGGCCCTACTTTTTTGGGTGGGGCAGACATTTTTATTTTACCGTTAATTAGTGCACATACACACAATCCCCCGAAGAAAAAAGAAAACTGCCTGCCGGTATTTTCGGTGGAGGAGGGATATGCTGTGATGCTCTCCGACACTGAATCTGCAAGTGAGGACGAGGAAGACCTCATTGTCCTGTTGTCTTCCTCGTTCTCCTCATTACCTAGTGATGATGAGCCCTTCGCCCAGCGAGGCCACAAGTCACTCAGTGCCCCATGTTAGTACGAGCGACGCTGGTGCCTGTACTAGTTGTCCAACCCCACACAAGTTTACCTGTGACCCTACCGGTAATCTTGTCTGGAATGGCCCAGATAACTATCAGCCCATGATTCCTGAGTTTGTTGGCAATGCACTGAAATGGACTTTTTCAGGTTTTTCTTTTTTTTTATTATGACTTTGTCAATCTGTTCTCACAACAGTTTGTCTCCCAGCACCCGGAATCCCTTTTGGCTTGACCCAATGGATGGACCCTTGTCAGTGCAGCGGAGATAAGGACATTTTGGGGCCTCGTGCTGCACGTGGACCTAGTCAAAAAAAACCAGTTTCAAGCAATACTGGAGTGGGGATGTCCACTACCAGACCCCACTCTAAAGTTTGGCCATGACACAGGGATGTTTTGAGGCCATACAGAAATGCCGGTCATCGATCACTTGGGGGCCGAATTTTTGGAGGCCTACGTACCCCAAAGGGAGGTCTCTATTGATGAGACTCATCTTCCGCCAATATATCCCTACTAAGCGGGCGAGTTATGGCGTAAAACTCTATAAACTCTATGAGAGTACCTCAGGGTACATTTACAAGTTTAGAATTTACGAGGAACGGGATTCCCGTATTAAACCCCCAGAATGTCCCCCATCCTTGGAGTTAGCAGGTAACTTGTGTGGGATCTTTTGCACCCACTGCTGGATAAAGGTTAACACCTTTACGTGGATAACTTTTATACCAGTATCCCACTTTTCAAATCCCTTGCCACTAGATCCACAGTCGCTTGTGGGACTGTGCAAAAGAATCAAAGAGGTTTGTACTGTCCCAGTACACTGGCAACACAATGACATTCCTTCAGTTTCAAGAAGAAGTCTTCAAGGCCCTGATCTTTGGAGACCGGGAAAGAACAGGCCAGAGTACCGCTCGAATCATAGGCACCTGGATGGTCCCAGGCCAAGACTTTCTAGGTGAGATCCCCCACTCTAAAAAAGAGAGGACGGTCCCAGAAAAATGCAGAGTGTGTCGCAGGAGAGGGATAATGAAGGACACCACCACAGTGGGATACATCCCCGATCATCCAGGCCTCTGCATTACAGATTGCTTCAGGGAGTACCACACTTTCATGGAGTACTACATTTATAATCCAAAGACCCTATTTTAATTTCCCATAATTTTATCCCAATGCACCTGTCCACAGTACATTGTCTTCCAAATGTTAAACCTCAAAAAACAAACAAACAAAAAAAACCTTCACATAATAACCCTGATAAGACCTCTTGCAGTATTAAAAAAAAAAGGAGTCAGGGGTCACTGAGTGACTTATGTCAGGAGTTTTCAAGTTGCCTCAAATGTGCAGTGCTCTCTCCCCACCTGAGCAGTGTGCTCATTTGCAGGCAACTGGTTAGGGACGACCACAAACAAAACATTCCCAGAATGATGAATCAGAGCATAATAGAGCACATTTTTTCCATTGGCAATGCTCTGTGTCATTATTTTGGGTACATAATTGGCAAATCAGTAGGAAAATTGCAATGTTCATTTTTCCCAAACTACACTTCATCCATTTCTGGAAAATACATTTAGGGAACACCCATCTGTTCCAAATGTCCACTTCACCCCATACACCTTTCCTAGGGGAGTGTACTTTCTGTAATGTTGTCACATGTAGGTGTTCCATTTTTTTATACTCCTCTGAATGTATGTAACTGTCAGCTACTGATATGTCTTAGGCCTCAAATGCGAACATAGCTCTATGACTCTTGAGCCCTGTTGTGCGCCCACACAGCACGTTACCCCATATGTGGATGTATTTCCATTCTCAGGAGAAAAAGCCCTCCAAAATTTGTAACCCAATTTCTTCTATTACCCCTTGTGAAAATGAAAACTTTGGTGTAACACCAGCATTTTAGTGTAAAAAAATTCTAATTATTCATTTTACAACCCACTGTCCCAAACACCTCAAAGGTGTGAATACTCACTGTACCCCTTGTTACGTTCCTTTAGGGGTGTAGTTTCAAAATTGAGGTGACTTGCCAGTTTTTTTTTTATTTAATTTTTGTCAGAACCTCTGCTTTTGCAGTGCAAATCACCACCTTAGGCCTCAAATGTGCTTGGTTCTCTCTCAATCCTGAGCCCTGTTGTGCACATGCAGAGCATACCACATATGTGGTATTTCCTTACTTGGGAGAAATTGGTCTTCAAAATTTTTTTTTTCTGGGGGGGGGGGGGGTATTTTCTTCTTGTGAAAAATTTGGAGTAACACCAGCATTTGAGTGAAAAAAATAAAAGTTTTAATTTTTATGGCCCATTGTTCCAAACACCTGTGAGGTGTAAATACTGACTGTACCCCTTGTTCCCTTCATCGAGGGGTGTAGTTTCCATAATAATAGCATATGTTGGGGATTCTGCAGTTCTGGCACCATGGTTGCATTGTAAACGCACATGACCCCGACTTCAATTACAGCCAAATTCTCTCTCCAAAAGCCCAATGGTGCTCCTTCTCTTCTGAGCCATTTTGTGCGTCTGCAGAGCACTTTATGTCCACATATGGGATATTTCAAATTATAAATTCCAATTATACAAATTTTGGGGGGCTTTTTCTCCTATTACCCCTTGTGAAAATGAAAAATTTGGGGTAACACCAGCATTTTAGTGAAAAAAATACAATACAATATTTCATTTCCATGTCCCACTTTAACCAAAGTTCATCAAGGACCTGTGGGGTGTTAAGGCTCACTGTACCCCTTGTTCCATTCCTTGAGGGGTGTTTTTTTTTTTTTTTTTTTTTTTTTTTGCTGTTCTGGCACCATGGGGGCTTCCTAAATGTGACATGCCCCGCAAAAACCATTTCAGCAAAATTTGCTCTCCAAAAGCCTATTGTCTCTCCTTTCCACTAGTGCACCCACAGAGCACAATGGAAAAAAATTGAGCTACAAGAACATGTTAGTGCAAAAAATTTAGATTTTGAGTTTTCTCTTCTATTCCTGTGAAACACCTAAAAGGTTAACCAACTTTCTGAATTTTGAAATTTTAACAAAAAATTGGAAACTTTGAAGCCCTCTAATGTCTTCAAAAAGTAAAAACATGTCTATTTTATGATGCCAACATAAAGTAGGCATATTGTATATGTGAATCAATATATAATTTATTTGGCATGTCAATTTTCCTTACCAGCAGAGAGTTTCAAAGTAAAAAAAATGCTAAATGTTCAAATTTTTCAAAATTTTTGGTATTTTTCAAAAAAGAAATTATGCAAGTATCGACAAAAATTTACCACTAACATAAAGTAGCGTATGAAACAACAGTCTCAGAATCAGAATGATAGGTAAAAGCATCCCAGAGTTATTATTGCATAATGTGACACAGGGACGATTTGCAAAAAACGCCCTGGTCCTTTAGGTCAGAATGGGCTTTGTCCTTAAGGGGTTAAGCAAAATAAGCAGGAATGGAACAAACACAGAAAATCCATATTAGTTTTGTGGAAAATCCGCAAGCAGGTTATGTTGCTACCCATTGACTTACTGCAAGCGGAAAATCCAAAGCATATTTGCTACAGACCCATGTCTGTAGCAAATATGCTGTGGATTTTCCGCTTGTAGAATTCCGCAGTGGAAAATCTTCAAGCAGAATTTCTGTTTTCTGCAGCGGATTATATACGTGTGAATGTACTCTTAGATTTGTACCTCTTCTGTGTTTTGGTCCTGCTGCTGGTTTTGGTGTTCAAATACTAATGTAAAATTCTGACCTAAATACTGCCATGTGGCTTTAGGCCTTTTCACACATGTGTAATATGGACCAAAGCTGAAGCTTTGTTTTCTAACCCCGGTAGGGAACAACAATGATTCCATTTGACAGCAAGCAGAAAAACAAAATAAACAAAGTTGCAGGACCTATCATTATACATTTATGTACAATAGTTACATTTTTGCTAGAGTCGTTTGATATTGACTTATATGATTTGCTTTTGGAACACTGAGAATTGGGCATTACCACTTGCAAACATGAAGCTTTATAGTGCTCATTTACTCCAACTTATTATTTTTGTGAACCTGTATCTTGAAGTATATTGTGCTATTTCATCTTCCCAAATCCCTAAATTGTGTAATGGACATGGCATCAATGACATTTTCTGTTCTAGAGATGAGTGATCTTTGATGAAAGGCATAAATAATGTGTTAGTACTATTTTCCAGTACAGAAGATAGTATCACACAAAATAAATTAGCAATAATTGACCATGCACCTTCAATTCTTTTCATTTTGTTAGCAATATCTATTTTCCAACTTTTATTTTTGTTGTCTGTGTTTTTTTAAACAAACAAAATGGCTTTTTTTACAAGAAGTTTGGGTGGTGTTTGTTATTTTATGATATTTTATACAAGTAATTTTTTTTTATATGAGCATAGGCTGTGTACAAGAATAGACAGACAGACAGACACACACTAAGCTGTGCAGAGTGTAGATGTTAAACTAAGCAAAATTATTAATAAACACCCAGAATTTTTTTTTTGGACCATAATGAGTACAAAACACTAATAAAACTTGCTTTTAAAAGGTGTCCATAACTATTAATATGTAATGCTTAATTATATATCAAGCATTGCTTTCTAGTTTTTTAGTTTAAAAATAAAAAATAAACCATACTCACCTGCCCAATCCTGCCAGAGATTCTATTTCAGTGGAACAGCAACTGTGGTGGATTGGGGAAGGTTTATTCTTTATTTTTAATACATTGTGTCTATATATACATATATATATATATATATATATATATATATATATATATATAATGTATAAACTGTTTAAAGTAACAACTACTTACCTGTAATATACAACATTTAGATGCTATTGGGATTGTTTTCTAACCAGGCATTCTGGTTAGAAAACAATGGTCTAAATAGTTGTAGACATAAAATTCAAGAATGCTTCAAGAGTTGCCTTCCGTATTATGCTGTGCCATTTGTATTCAGAATCAGTCAACCATTTATCTTGTCAGGCCTCACTTCCATGCAGGTGAATTGTCTTTCTAAACCCTTTGTCAGTGTGTCAAGTATAGCATATGTAAAAAAAACATTCAGGTGTGATTGTACTTTTCAGCTGTTTGCTGAGCACATTGCCTTGGCATGCTGAGTAAGTCAGCTCCTTTTACAAGTCACCTGGTCCACCCCCTTTTCAAAGGTAAATGCTAATGAGTCACTGGATCTGTGTGAGATGGATCAGATGAACTAAGAAGCCAATTTTTCGTTCCATTACACTGCACGGTAGCTAAGAACTGGCAAACAAGACAAATTCCAATGGTTTGGCCTGTCATTTTTGTCTTCCTCAGAAAACTGTTCGGCTTGTTGTCAATTTCCTTGGTACGCAGAAAGCTGTTGTGAGAGTCAATCCTGCTGTGCCCTTGCGGAACATCCTTCCAGCTGTGTGCGAGAAATGCGAACTTAACCATGAGAATGTGACTCTATTAAGAGATGCAATCAGCAGAGAAGAGCTAGACATGTCCCGATCACTGAATGAGCTAGGTATTAAAGAGCTCTATGCCTGGAGCAGCAAACAAGGTAACATTTCAGTCTGTGATTCTTCTGTTTGTTATAAATTTGTTCAATTCACTCAGTCATTTATGTACGTTCTATCATTGTATCATATATCATTGTGACATATTTTCAATATTAATAATATCACCTTTGTGGAGCAGTTTTAAACTATACACTTTATAATTGGAGGAGAACTTCATATTACCGAGTTTAATTTTTCCACTGGTGTCATGCATTACACATACCATATGTATGTTATGTATGGCTCAAAATTACCACTTACATTTTCTACTCTTGGCCCTTGATGGTGACAGGATCAAAATATAGGCACACATGTTTATATATTATTATGGGCCTTATTGTGCTCTTACGTGCTGCTTTAGTGTAACCTTTTATTCTTTCACAATTCCTTATATGTAGTCATTGTACAGCACTCAGTTGTCTTCAGCACTCCCATAGAAAATGGAGGGGGTATGTTGACCCCACTCCGAGGCACCCTTCTGGAGATCTTGGGGGTTCGAGTAGTCAGACATCACGTCAACAGACACTTATTCCCTATCTTGTGGATACAAAAAAGAATAACAGAAAAATATTGGAGAGCATGCATGACCACAGTATCTGTCTCCTTTACTATCTCCCTTAAATGAGTAGGGCAGTGAATAATAATTTATCCCCTATCCAAAGGATAGGGGATAAGTCATAGATTGCAGGGGGTCTGGCCGCTGACACCCCCTGCGATCTCCGGCTGCCAGCTGGAAGTAGCTGTTCTGACCCGCGCAGGAAGCCGCTCCATGTGGGGGTCGGCTTACCCCCTTCCAGCAGACTGCTGGGGCCCCATTCAGGATATCATGGGGGTCCCAGCAGTCGGACTCCCATGATCTATAACTTATCCCCTATCCAAAGTTATTTTTCACTACAGAACGCCTTTAAATGCACTTAAATAAACTTACTTCAGAGGGGAGGTGTCACGTTCACACCCTATCGGTCAAACCAAGATGCTAGAGAGAGTGTGATGGTACAAGGGTTAAATCCACCAGGCCTCTGGGTATCCACTACTAGTCCCAGCAAGTCACCAAATTAACTGTTTGATAAACATGTTTCACCAGAGCCTCCTTCAGAAAGGTGAGCTCCTATATTTAGAGATCAAAGACCAGAGCTGATTAATTAAACATTTAATCTGAAAAAAGGTATCACAGGGCTTCCTATAAAATAAACAAATGACATACAGGTACAAAAAAATATAAAATAGTTCGGCAAGACAAGTTCAGAAAACAAAAAGGAAAGTCCTTACAGCATAATGGTATAGCAGTCTTTGTAAATGAGAGTCCAGCTGTATCTTAGGATGTCTTTTCAGCTTTTGCCACAGGCTTGAACAAAGGTTTGTCCAACATCTCAGTTTTATAGTGGCTTTTAAGGAGGGAAAAAGGAATTCATCTGACCCCACAAAGGGGGATTAAGGGAACTGCCATCCCCCTTTCCTGATCCCTTATCATAATTTGTTTTATGATGGGACCACAGTGCCTGACTCCAGCTAGGGGAGAGAGATCAATCTGCAACAGCTGTAGGCACCCTGATTGAAAACCCCACTGATTTGAATGGATGCAGCTCATTTATGTTTCAATGGGTGGGGTGGCCGATGTGTGGGAGGGAGGAAAATTTAATTTTTGCTGTCAAAAAAAGAAAAGTCAAACAAGAAATACAAGTTCACAAAAAGCTAGCCACAGTATTATGGTAATCTCACAACATAGCCATTTAGCCCCAAGACAAGCGCAGATCCTTCCTAAGCATGCCCGTTACTGCCTGCCAGGTACGTACTAAAATCACCTTATGGTGGATAACCCCTTTAAGTTGTCAAACAATGCTCCTACAGTAGGAGAACTCCCAGGTAAACCCCAGGGAGGCCCTTTATCAGGCCAAAGGTAACGCTTTCTCTTAGACACAAGGCACGAAGATCCAACACCACACTAGGGAGGTGCCAGACTAATATAGGGTCTGTCCAGCAGGGTACCAATTAAGGGCGCACTGGCCCTTTAAATTTAGCAACGCCAGCGTGCGCGCGCCCTAAGGAAAGTATGTGCGCGCCTGTGAGGCAAAACAGAAGAAAGGCCGGGGACAGAGGAAGGTAAGGACATGCCCGGGGCTCACATCTGGGAGGGCTCCGCATAGCGAGTCCTGGAGCCAACAATACAACCAGAAGGGGTACGCTCACGGCTGGACAACACAGCCAGAGCTTTGCCCCTAGTAACGCCAAGGACACACATACGGGTGCGTCCCGCACCGCAAGTCCCGGAGGCAGGGAAGTTAAGGAGGGGGGAGTGCTCACTGCCAGAATGAATGGCTGGAGCGCTGCCCCTATCATGTATGATTCCATAATCAGGCCTTGGGCCTTACACCTCCTCCTTAAGGTCGGGACAGAGAGATCTTGCCTCTCCAGGCTGATAGATCTGTCTGCATTAACCATCTATTTCTCTTCTTGACACCACAGGTCTGGCATTCCCAGGAAAATATGCCGGATCCGGCACCCGTATGTACACAATGTGGTGTGAATGCACCCTTTCCATTCGATTGGACATGAACTGTGTGCCCTGATCATTGAGCATTTCTCTGGGGAACCCCACCCTGCAGAATATACTGATCAGTGCATCTGCCACCTTATCTGAACGGACGGAGGATAAGGCAACAGCCTCAGGGTACCTGGGCACATAATCCACCACAGTAAGAATAAAATGTTTCCCTTTGCTGCTGGATATAGTTGGAGGCCCCGAAATATCCACTGCCACTCATTCAAAAGGTACAGATATGACTGGTAGGGGCACTAGGGGAACACGAGTCACATCCCCAGACTTACCCAACCTCTGGCAGACATGACAGGATCTACAGTAATATGCAACAGCAGTACACCTGGTCAGTAGAAATTGTGTGCCAACCTGGACTTTGTCTTGGCCATTCCCAAATATCCTGCCAGGGGGGGGGTCTCATGGGCTAACCTCAGCAGCTCTTTCCTGTACTGCCTAGGAACTACTAACTGCCTACTAACTTTCTCCTGGGGCCCTAACATGCATTTGGAAAGGGACTGCCAGTACAAGATATTGTTTTCCCAATATACCCGATGCCCATCTGTGTCAGCACCTGGCTTTTCAGCATGTTGTCTCAGCCCTAGGGAAGGGTCACTGCGCAGAGCTTCCCGGGAAATGCTCATTGCCCCCCCCCAACTCATGGCATCAGGGAGCACATTTCCCTCGGGTAAACTAGTAAACTACTCCACCTTCCTCTGCTTTGGCTTGCAAGTCACACAGCTTGCCCCTTTCATCACCATCCTCCCTTCTTTTTACAGCTGCAGCCCTGGCACGCTGCTGACGTGTTACCACTGCCACCATTGGTATGCCTCCCTGGGGTTTACCTTCTTCTCCCTCAGTCCCAGACATAACAATGTTACAGGCAACATACACAGGTCCATCACTTCTTGCCTCCTCCTCCTCCTCAGCCCTCTTAGACTCACAGGATTGGGACATATCACTCACTGCTGGTCCCTCATCCGTACATGTCACCAGGGGCCCACCAAACCCTCCCCCTAGCCCATCTCCACTAGGTTTTGGCATTGGTAATTCATTGTGATCACATTTCACAATACACTCCATTTCACTTTTGGAAAACATCACTGGTTCAGTCACAGGTAAACATTTATCAATCCCCTGCACTCCCTCCCAGTTATCACATTTCACAGTGTCTCCCAAAGTCTTGCACAGTACCTCAGAACAAACTGGGCTCTCTCCTAGCCCATCTGATGTGCAGGTAGTGTCCTCCAGAGCATAATGAGAGAGCATCCAAGCCAAATCATTCCCCATCAGAACATTAACAGGGATGTCCTCAGAGACCCAGACCTCTCGCAATCCTTTGTCTATACCCCAATCCAGGTACACACGGGCCATGGGCACAGCAGGTTGCACACCTCTAATTCCTTTTAAAGCCATGGTTCTTCCAGGGATGATGTCCTCTGTATCCACCACTTCAGGCCGCAAATGAGGCTCCTGAATCTCGTAAACCCACTGTCACCCGGCCACCCTCAGTTACACTCTGTAGGTTATCCCCTCTTTTCTCCACCGCTCCAGACACCAGAAGAACGGCTGTGTGTCCTCCAGCTGCCGGTGGAGAATTTGTCTTGTTGGGGCAAGTGGCACTCAGGTGCCCAATCTTATTGCATCTGTGACATCAACGGGTGTCCTCCTGACCCAATGTGGCTCCTGTTGTTTTTGGTGATGATGGCAAGAATTTCCCGGCTGGCCTGGTGGTGCTCTGTGGTTGTGTGGCTCCCCTCCAGGTACTTTCTCCAGCTTGTGCAGATCCACGCTTTGCTGCTGGCGCCCCGGTTATTGGCAAAGTCATCTCCTTGTTCTGCTGCTTCCGCTGCTGTCTTGAGCTTGCGGTCCAAAATCCACTCTCTAATTAAAAAAAGTAGAGGGACACAAAGCGCTCCTATGTGCAGGACCAGTTAATGTGCAAAATGGGTAGTGTTGGTGCTCATATATGCTAACCTTCTCAGGTTGTGCAAAGTGAGGCACAACACTCGTAAGCGCAGATCACAGATGATATTCAAGGCTGCAGCAGACTTCCCACGCTTACTTAGTGTGTAAACAGGTACATATAATTCACACAGGAGATCTTGGAATTTTGGCGTCCGCGCTGCCATTCGATGGATGATGTCAGGCTTGACCAGGAGGGTAAGAAGAAATGTTTTTATTAACACACAATGCGTTTCTGGAAAATTTGCTGTATCTCAAACTATCAGCGAGAAACTCACTGTAAACCACCGCCCATGTGAATGTACCCTGTGGGGGGCAAACCTCCAGCTATTGCAAAACTACAACTCCCAGCATGCAGTGACAGCAGAAGGGCATGCTGGGGGTGTAGTTATGCAACAGCTGGAGGCACACTGGTTGCAAAACACTGAGAGTTTGTTACTTAACTCAGTATTTCCCAACCCTTGTGCCTCCAGCTGTTGCAAAACTACAACTCCCAGCATGTACAGTCTCAGTGCATGCTGGGAGTTATAGTTTTGCAACAGCTTGAGGCACATGGGTTGGGAAACACTGAGTTAGGAAACAGACAATGTTTCCCAACCCGTGTGCCTTCAGTTGTTGCAAAACTACAAACCCCAGCATGCCCAGACAGCCGAAGGGCATGCTGGGAGTTGTAGTTTTGCGACAACTGGAGGAAAACAGTTTGGAGATCACTGTCTAGTGGTGTCCAAATTGTAGCCCTCCAGGTGTTCCAAAAATTCAACTCCAAGCATGCCCAGACTGCCCAGCCATGCTGGCAGTTGTATTTCGGCAACATCTGAAGGGCCAGATGTTACATTACTACAGCTCCCAGCATTCCTGGACTGTCTGGGCATGCTGAGAGTTTTAGTTTTGCAACATTTGGAAGAGCACAGTTTGGAGACCACTACATAGTTGTCTCCAAACTGTGCCCTTCTATTTGTTGCAAAACTACAGCTCCCAGCATTCCCAGACAGCTAAAGGCTGTCTGGGCATGCTGGGAGTTGTAGTTTTCAAACTCCTAGAAGCAGCTCACTTTACAGCGATCTTCACTGCCGCCGCTGTGTCCTCCACTCTCCTGCCACTGCTGCCTCCTCCACCTGCCCGCTGCGATTGCCGGACCTGTGTTATGTCCCCACCGCAGCGCTCATCTTCCACTGCTCTGCCCGGACTTCTAGGGGTGGGCTGAGTGGGGGAAACGAACTTTACCCCCCCCCCCCAGTCAGCTGAGACACTGTGATTGGTCCACAGGGACCAATCACATTGATCGCTGACCAGGACCATCCACAGATGGTCCTGGAGGGCTTGCAGAAGTTGTCTCCCGCTGGTAACCGCAGGACTTCTGCCAGTTAACCCGTACCATGCCGCGCATTGCCGGGTTAACTGAATGACTTATAAACGTCATGATGCTCGAACTACCAGCATAACATGACATTTATAGAAGTCATTCTGCGGGAAGGGGTTAATGAACATTTAACAAACACCTGTGGGGTGTTAAAGCTCAATGTACCCTTTGTTATGTGCCTTGAGGAGTGTAGTTTCCAAAAATAGTTTCCCATGTATTTTTTTTTATTTTTTTTTTGCTGTTCTCGCATCATAAGGGCTTCCTAAATGCGACATACCCCCCCAAAACCATTGTAGTGCACCCGCAGAGCACTTTACATCCCCACATGGGGGGTTTCCATACAATTTTTTTTTTTTTTTGGGGGGGGGGGGGATTTTCTCCTGTTACCTCTTGTAAAAATAGTAAATTTGGGGAAAACAACAGCATTTTAATGATTACATTTTTTTTTCAATTTACACATCCGACTTTAAAGAAAATACGTCAAACACCTGTGGGGTGCTAAGGCTCACTGTACCCTTTGTTATGTGCCTTGAGGGGTGTAGTTTCCAAAATAGTTTGCCATGTGTTTTTTTTTTGTTTTTTTGCTGTTCTGGCATCATAGGGGCTTCCTAAATGCGACATGCCCCCCAAAACCCTTTCATCAAACTTTGCTTTCCTAAAGCCAAATGTGGCTCCTTCTCTTCTGAGCATTGTAGTGTGCCTGCAGAGCACTTTATGTCCACACATTTCCCTACTCAAAAGAAATGGGGTTACAAATTTTGGGGGGCATTTTCTCCTATTACCTCTTGTAAAAATGTTAAATTTGGGGGGGAAAAAGCATTTTAGTAATAAGAAACTAATTTCATTTACACATCCGACTTTTAAGTCGTCAGACCCCTGTGAAGTGTTAAGGCTCACTATACCCCTTGTTACTTGCCTTGAGGGGTGTAGTTTCCAAAATAAAATGCAATGTAGTTATTTTTTATTTATTTATTTTTGCTGTTCTGGCACCATAGGGGCTTCATAAATGCGACATGCCCCCCAAAAACCATTTCAGCAAAATTCACTTTCCAAAATCCCATTGGCGCATTTTCCTTTCTGAGCCCTCTACTGCACCCGCAGAGCACTTTTACATCCACATATGACCTGGTCCCTGAAAAATTCAGATTTTTAAAGTTTCATGGAAAATTGCTGCTAAACTTTGAAGCCCTCTGATGTCTTCAAAAAGTAAAAACATGTCAGCTTTATGATGCAAACATAAAGTAGACATATTGTATATGTGGATCCCATATATAATTTATTTGGCATGTCAATTTTCCTTACAAGCAGAGAGCTTCAAAGTATTGACGAAAATTTACCACTAATATAAAGTAGAATTTGTCACGATAAAACATTCTCGGAATCAAATTCACAATTAAAAGCATCCCAGAGTTACTAATGCTTAAAGTGACAGTGGTAGATGTGCAAAAAATGATGCTCAAAATGGGCTTGGTCCTTTAGGGGTTAAGGCCAAAATTGGCTTGGTCCTTAATGGGTTAAAGGCTCATCTGTTTCCCACAGACTTCATAGTCAAATGTATTATATCCGTTTCTATTTTTTTTTTGTTTTTTTATATGGGAAAAAATACTGTATGCTCTTTTTCCTATAAAAAACAAAAAAAAACAAAAACAAACGGGTGCTAACGCATGACAAAGGATTGTAAAACAGTCCCATTGACATCAATGGGATCATTTTACATCCATTTGCAAAAGGCTTGAACGGATTTTACCAACTGACTTAACGGAGCCAGACATCCTTGTCAACAAACCCTAAGTCCTACTGGACCACTGTATGGCTTCAATACTGAGTGGTATAATACTGCCTAGAGTTTGTGCTCTTTTTGAGAATCACAGAAGAAAAAGCAAATAGGAATAAAGCTGCACTCACCCGTATTTGAAGTTTGCCAAAAGGTGCTTTATTTTCAGTGTCTGATACAGCTATGTGGCAAGCAGGTAGCTGAACATGTGAGCCGGAGCTCACAGGTGCAAGGGGCGTACCACAAAACGACTAGTTTAGCGTCGGAAGTGACGCTTTTTCTGGTCAGTACGTCATTCTGTCATAGGGGAAGTGCTTATATACAGGTAGGTGTCATTAAACAATAACATAACAATTACATTTAAAAACACATATTCCAAAAAACTGCCATACCATAGAGGTGCGGTATCAAAGACAGAAATGTTTTTACTCAGAGATAGGAAGAAAGATAATTTCTCTCATTAAGTCCTAGAGGACCCAAGGCTTTAAGATGCATGATCCAATAAGCTTTTCTACGAAGCAGACGGACAAAACTGTCTTCTCCCATACCAACATTCTCTATTCTCTCCAGACCGGCAAATTTTAACTGGGCAATATTGTTTTGATGGCATGATTGCATATGGGTAATGAACCATGTCGCACCTTTTCCTGTCCAGAGAGAATAGAACTCGTTCACGAACTCGTGTGCATAACTTTTTGTTTTTGTAAAAGAAATTACAATCGCAAATTAACACATACACAACAAATGTGGTTTGACATGAAATAAACTGGTTCCCCAGAATATTTTCCCCTCCTAATATAAAATTTCTTTTGGCTAAATTTAGCTTACAGTACCTGCAATTCTTGCAATTGAAATTTCCCTTGGGGGTCTGGATTTGCAACCAGTTTTCTTTTTTCCTCTGAACTTCATTTTTTCCTTTTTTTTTTTATCATATCGCCTATGGTTTTCGTACGGCGAAAGGTTATGATGGGTCTTTCCTTTGCAAAGGCATGTAGATCTGGGTCATGTTCAAACATGAACCAATTGTTTAAGATAGTTTTCTTTATTTTATCATTCATACATGTGTTCGCAAATAAAAAAAAACGCATCGATTGTTATCTGTTCATTTTCTTCTAACTGGATACAGTAAAACTCTTCTGTTTTTCTTTTCTACTTTTGTAACTGCCTGTTGTATGATTTTTGCTGGGTACCCCCGTTCAGATAATCTTTTGCATTAGTCATCCAGCTGGCTTTTGTATGTCTCTGGATCACTGTTAACACGTTTCAGTCTGAGCATCTGGCTATATGGGATATTGTCTTTGACATAATTTAAATGGGAGCTCTCATAGTGTAGAAGAGAATTTTTTGCAATACTCTTGCGATAGCCAGATGTGACTAGAGTGTTATCAGTGATTTCCAGTTTTACATCCAAAAATTCTAGACTTTTGCCTCCATAACTGCTGGTAAAAAAAACATGTTTTGTGTATTCTTAGTATTTAAATATTCTACGAATAGATCAAACTATGCCTTGTCTCCATCCCACACAATCAGTATGTCATCCACACACATGATGTAATATTTTATGGGGCTGACATACCGATTAGTGTGGGTGAAGACATACTGCTGTTCAAATATTGCAGGTACTGTAAGCTAAATTTAACCAAAAGAAATTTTATATTAGGAGGGGAAAATATTCTGGGAAACCAGTTTATTTCATGTCAAACCACATTTGTTGTGTATGCGTTAATTTGCGATTGTAACTTCTTTTACAAAAACAAAAAGAAAGTTGTGCAAAAGGAAAGGGTGCGACATGGTTCATTACCCATATGCAATCATGCCATCAAAACAATATTGCCCAGTTAAAATTTGCCGGTCTGGAGAGAATAGTGAATGTTGCTATGGGAGAAAACAGTTTTGTTCGTCTGCTTCGTAGAAAAGCGTATTGGATCATGCATCTTAAAGCCTTGGGTCCTCTAGGACTTAATGAGAGAAATTATCTTTCTTCCTATCTCTGAGTAAAAACATTTCTGTCTTTGATACCGCGCCTCTATAGGTATGGCGGTTTTTTGGAATATGTGTTTTTAAATGTAATTGTTATGTTATTGTTTAATGACACCTACCTGTATAGAAGCACTTCCCCTATGACAGAATGACGTATTGACCAGAAGAAGCATCACTTCTGACGCTAAACTAGTTGTTTTGTGGTATGCCCCTTGCACCTGTGAGCTCCGGCTCACATGTTCAGCTACCTGCTTGCCACATAGCTGTATCAGACACTGAAAATAAAGCACCTTTTGGCAAACTTCGAATACGGGTGAGTGCAGCTTTATTCCTATTTGCCTTTTCTTCTGTGATTTCCACAAATTATCTTTAATAATAGCTTGCACCCCCTTGAACATCACCCGCATTGTCTTCTTAATGGACTTGTGAATCCATCAGTGTAGCTGCAATGCCTGATTGCCATCACCTGCAATTGCCTCTTTTTGAGAATGCCTGGCAACCATCTTTAACACTTTAAGGACTCTGCGTTTTTTCAGTTTTTGCATTTTCGTTTTTTCCTCCTTACATTTTAAAAATCATAACCCTTTCAATTTTCCACCAAAAAATCCATATGATAGCTTATTTTTGTGCCACCAATTATACTTTGTAATTATACCCAAAAATCTACGGCGAAACAAAAAAAAAAAAATCATTGTGCAACAAAATAAAAAAAAAACACACCATTTTGTAACTTTTGGTGGCTTCCGTTTCCATGCAGTAAATTTTTGGGTAAAAATGACACCTTATCTTTATTCTGTAGGTCCATACAATTAAAATGATACCCTACTTATATAGGTTTGATTTTGTCTCACTTCTGGAAAAAATGATAACTACATACACGAAACTGCACGCCCTAGGAAGCAGCAGGAAGAACAGAGGAGACATGGGGATGACGGAGAAGGTAACGGGCAGTGGGCGGGGTGTGATCGCATCGTGGTATGCCAATTGCAGTGCAGACCACGCCGGCCAGCGGAGAAAGATTGCGTCTGCAGTCAGCATGTCTGACCGCGGCGTGACTCCTAACAATACGTTTACAAATGTCCTCTTCTGACCCCTATCATTTTTTTATTTTTCCTAATACAGTGGTCCCTCAACATACGATGGTAATTCGTTCCAAACGACCCATCGTTTGACGAATCCATCGTATGTTGAGTGATCCGTGCAATGTAAAGTATAGGAAGCTGTACTCACCTGTCCCCGTCGCTCCGGACCAGGTCCTCACCGCTCCTGATGCTGTCCCAGGGGCTCCTGATGCTGTACCGCTGCTCCGGTGTCTTCTTCGCGATCCTCCGGCTTCTTCCGTATCTTCTGCAGGGTCCGGGCCTCGCTTTCTGGTGACGTTATTACGCTGCTGCAACGGCGCAGCGTGCGTAGTGACGTAATAACGACGCCGGAAAGCGAGGCCCGGACCCTGGAGAAGATGCGCAAGACACCGGAGGATCGCGAAGTGGACCCGGAGCAGCGGGAATAGGTAAGCGAACCTGCCAGGGATGCTTAAACTGCTATCCGACAGCAGCTTAAGCATTTTGCGCTGTCGGATAGCAGTTAATGCGATGGCCCCCGACATATAAAAGCATCGTATGTCGATGCTGACATCGACATGCGATGGCCTCTGAGAGGCCATCTTATGTCGATTTTATCATATGTCGGGGCCATCGTAGGTCGGGGGGTTACTGTATGGGGATGTATGAGGGCTCATGTTTTTGCACTGTGATCTGAAGTTTTTATCGGTATCATTTTTGTTTTGATTAGACTTTTTGATCACTTTTTATTCCCTTTTTTATGGTGTAAAAAGTGACCAAAAATACGCTTTTTTGGACTTTGGATTTTTTTTACGTGTTTTCCATTGACCGTACTTAACCAAGGGTTTAAGTATGTTTACTATATTCTCATTTCCCATCAGGACAGGTAAAGTCTGTATATCAGGCGCTGCTTAGCTCTAATAAGAAAGTTGAATACGTAGATAATATTCCAATGCCTTTGGCATATGTTCATTGAAGGGTATAATAATAACACAATAACATGCTTCGAGGGTTAAGTCCCTCTTCTTCAGATTGTCATTAATCTGAAGAAGGGGGACTAACCCCCGAAACACATTATTGTTTTATTATTATTTTACTCTTCAATAAACATATGCCATAGGCATTGAAATACCATCTATGGATTCACCTTTCTAATTGGTGAGAAGCAGCGCCTGATGTAGAAGCTTTTTACTTCATTCTCATTGCATTTGGACAGGACGGGTAGCCCCCATCTTCTGTAACCTCACGGGCTGAGCAGCTTTCTCCTCTTCAACTTGCTACCCCACTAGTTGGGGTGATAGGTGCAATTTTTCTTTGGTCAAGGTGAGAGGCCATCTTTACTACCTTTCCTCCATTTATGACCCCTGAACATTGTCAATAGCACCAAAGATAATCCACGAGGTTCTGCCTTCTGGTCTTCCTTTTCTTCTTCTCTACAGGTATTTTCTTACTGTATCCTGACTGTAATTGAACTGTGAGCTATATGACAACACTAATGTTGGTTTTGTATTTTTGTTGTCAGAGCAGGCTTCATGAAGGTATATAAAGGAATTCCTGTTTTTATGACATAATTCATTCTGCACTGTTTATAATTCAAGAAGAGTATTCCACGTGATGTAACCTGTGAGGGATCTTTTGTAACTCCACCTTATATCTTTGGTTCTCTCTGTAATTACGTTTAGCTCTAGTGATCTCACTGATATAGATAAACTTAATCACATGTTTGGGTGTAGGCTTTTGGCATGGGTATTGATCCCTGCTGTAGACATGGGATTATACAATATTATGATCTGGAATACCTAACAATTTGAAATCTAGAAATGTAATAGAGGATGCATAAAAAGTAGTTGTAGAAATTTTCATTTAAATAATTCCGAAATACTGATATGGCAGATATATCTCCTTGCCAAATAAATAGCAGATCATCAATGTGTCTGCCGCACCAGTGTATACATTCAGTGAATACATTTGTAGTTGAATAAATAGAAAACTCCTTCCATTACAACACATTTATTTGTTCCAATGCAGCAGCATGGGGCTTGCACCTACTGTAGAGTTATTTATAAAAGTAATAAATGTGGAAAAGTGGTTTAGGAGATTTTGTCATAAACTTTACATGTTAACAAAGAAAGTATGCATTTCATTGCCACAGTGTATTATGTATCATCACAGTAGTAATTCCTTTGTGTTTGCAAATAAACGTGACTTGTCAGGCATGCAGCCAGCGTAGGCGAACAGCTGTCTATGAAATGTGCTCTGGACTTTGCATATAAGGTGTGTCAGTGTAAAGCAACCTACAGGCCGAACCTTCCTGTGTGTCTGTCTAAGGCTGGTTTGCAGATTCCTGCTGTAATGTGTTATTTTGTTGTTTTTCATCATAGAACGGGTGTGATATAATCTACACTTTTCTGTCTATCTATCTTTGGCTATCTGGCCACAATATGTAGCTATTCATCTAGCAATATCTACTCTAATTTCGTAAGCCATGTATTTTATTTTGTGTTGTATTATGTTTGATTTAATAAAGTGTGATTGTAACTGTAACTTTTTAAAATTTACCTTATGATCTCTGTCATATTTTCTGTGCTCTTAAACATCACACCAATGATAAAAAGTAAATAGCAAATATACTTCCTATATAAGAAAGACTTCCTTTCATAAGATTTTAATATGGTGCGGACATAAAAGTACACAGTATTAATGAAGGTTATGTAAATATTAATAAGAACCTTGGAACACAGAGATAGTTGATCCTGGTTCTCTCCCATTTCAGGCTTAGAAAAATGTGAGATTGACTCTATAGTACAACCAGTTCCAAAAGCATGTTGCAGGGCACATGGTCATCTCAGAAAGCAGTTAAAGAAGACGTCTCATGGGGAAAATGCATTTAGTATAATACCCAGGCAGCTGGAAAATACAACAACAAACAGGACTTACCGACTGCCGCTCCCTCGGTGTCCTGGTATCTCACTCTGCTCCTCTGCCACTGTATCTTTCCTGGTCTGCCTGTGGTCAGCACATCAAAGAGTCGGTCAGCAAACTGCTGGAAACAGCGTTGTTCACTTTGGCCGGCAATAGGCTGAGTGGCAGTGTGATGCATTGAGCCTAGGAAACCAGCTTCCGGCATATTGTTAATCACGGTATATACAGTGCTTGCACAAAATTGCCTGAGATTGGGATCTGACATTTTCTTCACCCCATGAGGCTGCAGCAGTCACCCTATGAGGCGCTCTATCTTTTTTTTTCTTTTCTTTGTTCATTACAAATCCTGGGGAACAGACCCTGTCACTATAGAGTCTTTAAGGACTCAGGGTTTTTCCGTTTTTGCACTTTCGTTTTTTCCTCCTTACCTTTTAAAAATCATAACCCTTTCAATTTTCCACCTAAAAATCCAAATTATGGCTTATTTTTTGCGTCGCCAATTCTACTTTGCAGTGACATTAGTCATTTTACCCAAAAATGCACGGCGAAAGGGGAAAAAAAATCATTGTGCGACAAAATAAAAATAAAAACGCCATTTTGTAACTTTTGGGGGCTTCCGTTTCTACGCAGTGCATATTTCGGTACAAATTACACCTTATCATTATTCTGTAGGTCCATACGGTTAAAATGATACCCTACTTATATAGGTTTGATTTTGTCGCACTTCTGGAAAAAATCATAACTACATGCAGGAAAATGTATACGTTTAAAAATGTCATCTTCTGACCCCTATAACTTTTTTATTTTTCCACGTACGGGGCGGTATGAGGACTCATTTTTTGCGCCGTGATCTGAAGATTTTATCGGTATGATTTTTGTTTTGATCGGACTTTTTGATCACTTTTTATTAATTTTTTTAATGGTATAAAAAGTGACCAAAATACGCTTTTTTGGACTTTGGAATTTTTTTGCGCGTACGCCATTGACCGTGCGGTTTAATTAATGATATATTTTTATAGTTCGGACATTTACGCACGCCGCTATACCACATATGTTTTTTTTTTGTTTTTTTTTACACTGTTTTATTTTTTTTATGGGAAAAGGGGAGTGATTCAAACTTTTATTAGGGAAGGGATTAAATGACCTTTATTAACACTTTTTTTTTACATTTTATTTGCAGTGTTATAGGTCCCATAGGGACCTATAACACTGCACACACTGATCTCCTATGCTGATCACTGGCGTGTATTAACACGTCTGTGATCAGCATTATCGCCGCTTGACTGCTTCTGCCTGGATCTCAGGCACGGAGCAGTCATTCGTCGATCGGACACCGAGGAGGCAGGTAAGGGCCCTCCCGGTGTCCGGTCAGCTGTTCAGGACGCTGCGATTTCACCGCGGCGGTCCCGAACAGCCCGACTGAGCAGCCGGGTCACTTTCAGTTTCACGTTAGAAGCGGCGGTCAGCTTTGACCACCGCTTCTAAAGAGTTAATACCGCACATCGCCGCGATCGGCGATGTGTGGTATTAGCCGCGGGTCCCGGCCGTTGATGAGCGCCGGGACCAACGCGATATGATGCAGGATCGCGGCGCGATCCCGCTTCATATCGCGGGAGCCGGCGCAGGACGTAAATATACGTCCTGCGTCGTTAAGGGGTTAAATATTAGCAATATGGGTCTGTCTATCATGTTACTTAAAGGGGTACTCTGGCACTAAGACATCTTATCCCCTATCCATAGGATAGGGAATAAGATGTCTGATCGCGGGGTCCTACCACTGGGGACCCCGGCAATCTCTCATTTCACACCCACATGTGTGAGCTCTATGAGTCTGAAGTGTTATGACCACGGCTCCGGTGGATAGGGTATCAGATGTCTTAGGTCTGAAGTACCCCTTTAACCCCTTAAGGACCCAGCCAATTTTCACTGTAGGACCCGGCCATTTTTTGCACATTTGACCACTGTCACTTTATGCATTAATAACTCTGGGATGCTTTTACTTTTTATTCTGATTCCGAGATTGTTTTTTCGTGACGTATTCTACTTTATGTTAGTGGTACAATTTTGTTGATAAGTGCATCATTTCTTGGGAAAAAATGCCAAAATTTGATGAAAAAATTTAAAATTTTTCTTTTTTTTTTTTTACTTTGAAGCTCTCTGCTTATAAGGAAAATGGATATTCCAAATAAATAATATATTGATTCACATATACAATATGTCTACTTTATGTTTGCATCATAAAGTTGACATATTTTTACTTTTGGAAGACATTTTGAAAATGTTGTGAAAAATTGGAAACTTGTTGCTGAACTTTTCACAAAATTTTCAAAATCAAAATTTTTCTGGGACCAATGTCTTGCGCTGCGCTCCGGCTGCAAGCTCCGGCCGTGAATGCAGTGTTTCCGGATGCATTTCCGGATGCGCCGCATGCGAATCCCAGCCCGCCACTTACCGCGCTCTGCTGTTCTGTAATTCAGCTCCGCCACACTCGTCCCCGTCTCCTAGGGTGCGCGTGCGGCGGAGCTCTGAAATTTAAAGGGCCAGTGCACCCATAATTAGTCTTTGCACCTGACACCACATTATAAGTTCCTGCACCTCCCACACACCCCTGCCAGATCTTGAGTTCTCATTGTCTAAGAGAAAGCGTTCCCATTGCCTCTTTTGCCTACCCGCGTTACCAGACTTCCTTGCTATGTTTTTTTGGGTACGAACCTTTGCTGCCGGCCTTGACCTTCTGCTACGTTGACTACGCCTGTCTCATCCTCCTGTACCTCGCCTTGCCCAGTACCTCTGTGTCGACACCTGTGGGACATAAATGCTCACTGCACCCCTTATTACATTACATGAGGGGTGTAGTTTCCAAAATGGGGTCACATGTTGTGGGGGGGTCCATTGTTCTGACACCAAGGGGGCTTTGTAAACACACGTGGCCTTCAATTCCAGACAAATTTTCTCTTCAAAAGCCCAATGGTGCTCCTTCTCTTCTGAGCATTGTAGTTCACCCGCAGAGCATTTTACATCCACATATTGGGTATGGTCTTACTCATAAGAATGGGGTTACAAATTTTGGGGGGCTTTTTTTCCTATTTTCCCTTGTGAAAAGGAAAAATTTTGGGTAACACCAGCAGATGGGTGGTGACCATGGCGGCCATTTTGAAGTTGGCCATTTTTAATCCAACTTTAGTTTTTTCAATAGGAAGTGGATCAAGTGACACATCAAACTTACTGGGAATTTCACTAGAAATACAATGATGTGCTTGGTTTTAAGGGAACTTTATTTTTTCATGAGTTATTTGCAAGTTTCTGACCACTTATAAAATGTGTTCAATGTGCTGCCCATTGTGTTGGATTGTCAATGCAACCCTCTTCTCCCACTCTTCACACACAGATAGCAACACCGCAGGAGAAATGCTAGCACAGGCTTCCAGTATCCATAGTTTCAGGTGCTGCACATCTCGTATCTTCACAGCATAGACAATTGCCTTCAGATGACCCCAAAGATAAACGTCTAAGGGGTTTAGATCGGGAGACCTTGGTGGCCATTCAACTGGCCCACGACGACCAATCAACTTTCCAGGAAACTGTTCGTCTAGGAATGCTCAGACCTGACACCCATAATGTGGTGGTGCACAATCTTGCTGGGAAAACTCAGGGAACGTGCCAGGTCCGAGCATGGAAATACCCCATATGTGGACGTAAAATGCTCTGTGAGCGCACAACAAGGCTCAGGAGTGAGAGCGCACCATGTACATTTGAGGCCTAAATTGGTCATTTGCACAGGGGGGGCTGATTTTACAGTGGTTCTGACATAAACGCAAAAAAAAAAAAACCCATGTGTGACCCCATTTTGGAAACTACACCCCCCACGGAATGTAACAAGGGGTATAGTGAGCCTTAACACCCCCACACGTGTTTGACGAATTTTTGTTAAAGTTGGATGGGAAACTTTTTTTAACTAAAATGCTGGTGTTACCCTAAATTTTTCATTTTCACAAGGGAAAATAGGGAAAAAAGCCCCACAAAATTTGTGACCCCATTTCTTCTGAGTAAGAACATACCCCATATGTGGATGTAAAGTGATCTTCTGGCGAACTACAATGCTCAGAAGAAAAGGAGCGCCATTGGGCTTTTAGAGAGAAAATTTGTCCGGAATTGAAGGCCATGTGTGTTTACAAAGCCCCCATGGTGCCATAACAATGGACCCCCCCACATGTGACCCCATTTTGGAAACTACACCCCTCATGTAATGTAATAAGGGGTACAATGAGAATTTACACCCCACAGGTGTCTGACAGATTTTTGGAACAGTGCTCCGTGAAAATGAAAAATAAAATTTTTCATTTGCACAGCCCACTGTTAAAAAGATCTGTCAAACACCAGTGGGGTGTAAATGCTCATTGCACCTCATACTTAATTCTGTGAGGGGTGTAGTTTCCAAAGGGGGGTCACATGTGGGGGGCTCATGGCCCCCGACTTCCATTCCAAAAAATTCTCCAAAAGCTCAGTGGCACTCCTTCTCTTCTGAGCATTGTAGTGCGCCAGCAGAGCACTTGACATCCACACATGGGGTATTTCCATACTCGGAAGAAATGGGGTTGCAATTTTTTGGGGGGCATTTTCTCCTTTTACGCCTTATAGAAATGTGAAATTTTTTTTGGGGGAAAATGCATTTTAGTAAAAAATAAAAATAATTTTCATTTACACATCCGACTTTAACGAAAAGTCGTCAAACACCTGTGGGGTGTTAAGGCTCATTGTACCCCTTGTTACATTCCTTGAGGGGTGTAGTTTCCAAAATAGTATGCTATGTGTTTGTTTTTTTTGCTGTTCTGGTACCATAGGGCTTCCTAAATGCGACATGCCCCCCAAAAACCATTTCAGCAAAATTCATTCTCCGGAATCCCATTGTCTCTCCTTCCCTTCTGAGCCCTCTAGTGTACCCACGGAGCACTTTACATCCACGTATTAGGTATTTCCTTACTCGAGAGTAATGGGGTTACAAATTTTGGGGGATTTTTCTTCTTTTTTCCTTTTAAAAATTCAAAAAATGGCTCTGCAAGAACATGTATGTGTTCCAAGTGTAAAAAAAGGAAGATTTTGAATTTCCTCCTTAAATTTTCTGCTATTCCTGTGAAACACCTAAAGGGTTAACAAACTTTCTGACTGTCATTTTGAATACTTTGAGGGGGCAGTTTTTATATTGGGGTAAAAAGCCCCTGAAATGCACTTCAAAACTGAAGATTGTCCCTGAAAAATTCTGATTTTGAAATTTTCGTGCATTTTGAAGCCCTCTTACATCTTCCCAAAGTAAAAACATGTCAACTTTATGATGCAAACATAAAGTAGACATATTGTATATGTGAATCAATATATAATTTATTTGGAATGTCTATTTTCCTTACAAGCAGAGAGCTTCAAAGTTAGAAAAATGCAATATTTTAAATTTTTTTCATCAAATTTTTTAATTTTTCACCAAGAAATGATGCAAGTATCAACAAAAATTTACCACTAACATAAAGTAGAATACGTCACGAAAAACTATCTCGGAATCAGAATAATCGGTAAAAGTTATTAATTGCATAAAGTTATTAATGCATTGAGTTATTAATGCATAAAGTGACAGTGGTCAGAATTGCAAAAAAGGGCTCAGTCCTTAAAGGGGTACTCTGCCCCTAGCATCTTATCCCCTATCCAAAGAATAGGGGATAAGATGTCAGATTACCGAGGTCCCGCTGCTGGGGTACCCCAGGATCTCCGCTGAACCCCCCCCCCCCCCCGCTATCATTACTGCACAGAGCAAATTTGCTCTGTGCGTAATGAGCGGCGATACAGGAGCCAGAGCCCCCTCATGACGTCATGGCCCGCCCCTTAATACAAGTCTATGGGAGGGGACGTGATGGCCGCCACGCCCTCTCCCATAGACTTGTATTGAGGGGGTGGGCCGTGACGTCACAAGGGGGCGGGCCGTGACATAATGATGCTCCTGCCCCTGTATTGCTCGTCATTACGCACAGAGCGAGTTTGCTCTGTGCAGTAATGATAGCGGGGTGCTGCAGCGGAGATACCGGGGGTTCCCAGCTGCGGGACCCTGCGATCTGACATGTTATATAAGATGCTAGGGGCGGAGTACCCCTTTAAGGTGAAAAAGGGCTCAGTCCTTAAGGGGTTAAGGATCGGGGATGCAGGGCGTATGCATACGCGCTGCGTCACCAAGAGGTTAAAAAATCTTAATCTTTCTTATACTTATCAGCTCTACATGTATGCTCTACATGAAGTTATTTTCTTTTTGAATTTCCTTTCTGTCTGACCACAGTGCTCTCTGCTGACACCGCTGTCAATTTTAGGAACTGTCCGGAGCAGGAGTGGTGTGCTATGGCGATTTGCTCCTACTCTGGACAGTTCCTAAAATGGCCAGAGGTGTCAGCAGAGAGCACTGTGGTCAGGCAGAAATGAAATTCAAAAATAAAAGCACTTCTTGTAGAGCCTACAACAGCTGATAAGTACAGGAAGGATTACGATTTTTTTTATAGAAGTAATTTACAAATCTGTTTAACATTCTGGCACCAGCTGATTAAAAAAAATTCCAGGGGAGTACCCCTTTAATTTTCATCAATAAGTACTCTAAATTGCATTATTTATTTTGGAACATATATGAATAGTAAAATCAAAGAAACTGATCACTTTGCAGTAGATATCTTACATTTTTGTACAGCTGTTTAACAGGATAGGTTCCTTGAAATTAACATCTGCACATATGGAAGGGCTTGGCTTTGTAGCAGTAATAATAACTATTTTAGAGCCAGTTTAATTATAGTTCATTTGACTTCGGGCATATTTTCCATAACATCAAAAGGGTAGGGAACAATAAAGAAACATAATTGTGTAAAATACTCATAGGTATTAATAGCAAGGCTAGGTATTAATTTCATGGAAGACACACAAGAACAGAACAAAAAAAGTATTATTACATAAGAAGTGGAAAGACTAGACTATCCAAGTAGTAACCGATGCAGAGGTTGTACCAAATATTTAAAGTCAATTATTATCTGTGACATGATAATCCATGTAACTGCTTTCCATTCCTTATGCAGTTACTTGTGATGTTGCTTTCTTATTTTTTTTACTAAGGGACAGTGGCCTTGAAAATAAATGTATCTAAGCCTGTATTCCCACCCTATTCTGTCCAAATACTGTAGCTTAGGTATATTATTTTTCTACCTTTCATATTTAAATATAATGTTAGTTTAACAAAGGGTGTACAGGTAAAAGTAAATTAACTCCCCCCTAATAAAAGTTTGAATCACCCTTCTCCCTTCTTCCATTTTTTAAAATAAAATAATGTAATAAAAAAAAAATAAACATAAGGTTAGTTAAACCCCATGGTCAATGATGTATACGTAAAAAGTCCAAATCTGTGCATTTTGGTCACTATATATACTATAACAAATGAATAAAATTCTATTAAAAAGTCCCATCAAAACAAAAATGGTACCGATAACAACTACAGATCCCGGCACAAAAAATAAACCCTCATATTTTTAAAAATAAAAAAGTTATAGGGATCAGAAGAGGATAATTTTAGGCATACAATTTTTGCCGCATGTAGTTATAATGTTTTTGTTATTTTAGTAGTAAAATGAAATAAGACCTACATAAAGTTGCATCCTTTTAACAGTAAGGACCTACAGAATAAAGATAAGGTGTCATTTTTACCAAAAATTGCTCTGTGTAGAGACGGTACCCACAAATATTTATTTTGTTTTGCTGTAGATTTTGTTATAAAAAGATTGATGTTATTATAAAGTACAATTGGTGACGCAAACAACAAGACCTTATATGGGTCTGTAGGTGCAAATCATAACACTTTCAATTTTCCACCTACAGACACATATGAGGGTTTGTTTTTTGTGCCACCAATTTTACTTTGTAAATGCATCAATCATTTCAACACAAAATCTATAGCAAAACAAAAAATAATAATTTGTGGGGCTAATTTTGTAATTTTTGGGGGCTTTCAATTCCACGCAGTGCACTTTTCGGTAAAAATGACACCTTATGTTTATTCTGTAGGTCTATACGATTAAAATTATATTCAGCTTTAAAAGGTTTTATTTTGTTTTCCTTCTTTAAAAAAAATGAAAACTTTTTGTACGAAAGTTAGCATGTTTAAAAATGTCCTCTTTCGACCCCTATAACTTTTTTATTTTTCCGTATATGGGGATGTGTGAGTGCTAATTTTGTACACTATGATCTGTAGTTTTAATTGGTGAAATTTTTGTTTTGATTGGACTTTTTGATCACTTTGCATACATTTTTTAAGGCTAAAATAAGTGACAAAAAATACGCAATTCTGGACTTTGTTTTTTTTTTACGTTTACACTATTACGCACCCGCGGCGATAATACATGTTCATTTTTGTTTACATTTTTTTAACCCCCTTAAGGACCCAGCCCAAATATACCTTGAGGACCCGGCCATTTTTTGAACATCTGACCACTGTCACTTCAAGCATTAATAACTCTGGGATGCTTTTACCGTTCATTGAGATTCCGAGATTGTTTTTTCATGACATATTCTACTTTATGTTAGTGGTAAAATTTTGTCAATACTTGTATTATTTCTTGGCGAAAAATTCCAAAATTTGATGAAAAAATTGAAAATTTTGCATTTTTTTTTAACTTTGAAGCTCTCTGCTTATAAGGAAAATGGATATTCCAAATAAATTATACATTGATTCACATACACAATATGTCTACTTTATGTTTGCATCATAAAGTTGACATGTTTTTACTTTTGGAAGATATCAGAGGGCTTCAAAGTTCAACAGCAATTTTCCAATTTTTCACAACATTTTCAAAATCAGAATTTTTCAGGGACCAGTTCAGTTTTGAAGTGGATTTGAAGGGCCTTCATATTAGAAATACCCCACAAATGACCCAATTATAAAAACTGCACCCCTCAAAGTATCCAAAATGACATTCAGTAAGTGTGTTAACCCTTTAGGTGTTTCATAGCAATAGCAGCAAAATGAAGGAGAAAATTCAAAATCTTCATTTTTTACACTCGCATGTTCTTGTAGACCCAGTTTTTGAACTTTTACAAGTGGTAATAGGAGAAAAAGCCCCCCAAAATGTGTAACCCAATTTCTCTGGAGTAAGGAAATACCTCATATGTGTATGCCAAGTGTTGGGCGGGCGCAGTAGAGGGTTCAGAAGGGAAGGAGCAACAATGGGATTTTGGAGAGTGAATTTTGCTGAAATGGTTTTTGGGGGCATGTCACATTTAGAAAGCCTTTATGGTGCCAGAACAGCAGAAAACCCCACATGGCATACCATTTTGGAAACTACACCCCTCAAGGCATGTAACAAGGGGTCAAGTTAGCCTTAACACCCCACAGGTGTTTGACAACTTTTCGTTAAAATCGGATGTGTAAATGGAAAAAAAAAGTGCAGTTTTTTCCCCAAATTTTCCTTTTTTACAAAGGGTAATGGTAATTTTCCTTTTTTACAAAGGGTAAGAGAAAATGCCCCCTAAAATTTGTAACCCCATCTCTTCTGAGTATGGAAATACCCCATGTTAGGATGTAAAATGCTCTGAGGGCAAATTACAATGCTCAGAAGAGGAGTCACATTTGGCTTTTTGAAAGCAAATTTTGCTGAAATGGGTTTTGGGGGCCATATCGCATTTAGGAAGCCCCTGTGGTGCCAGAACAGCAAAAAATACCCACATGGCATACCATTTTGGAAACTACACCCCTTAAGGAAAGTAACAAGGGGTACAGTTAGCCTTAACTAACCACAGGTGTTTGACGACTTTTTGTTAAAGTTGGATGTGTAAATGAAAAAAATAATTTAGTTTTTTCCCTAAATTTTACATTTTTACAAGGGGTAATAGGAGAAAATGACCCACAAAATTTGTAACCCCATTTCTTCTGAGCATGGGAATACCCCATGTGTGGACGTCAAGTTTCTCCTGGCGAACTACAATGTTCAGAAGAGGAGGAGCGCCATTGAGCTTTTAGGAAGATAATTTGTTTGGAATGGTAGTCAGGGGCCATGTGCGTTTACAAAGCCCCCCGTGGTGCCAGAACAGTGGACCCCCCACATGTGACCACATTTTGGAAACTACACCCCTCACAGAATAAGGGGTGCAGTGAGTATTTACACCCCACTGGCGTTTGACAGATCTTTGGAACAGTGGGCTGTGCAAATGAAAAATTTAATTTTTCATTTTCACGGACCACTGTTCCAAAAATCTGTCAGATACCTGTGGGGCATAAATGCTCACTGTACCCTTTATTACTTATTAGGGGTGTAGTTTCCAAAATGGGGTCACATGTGGGGGGGTCCATTGTTCTGTCACTATGGGGGCTTTGAAAACACACGTGGCCTTCAATTCTGGACACATTTTCTCTTCAAAATCCCAATGGCGCTTCTTCTGTTCTGAGCATTGTAGTGCGCCAGCAGAGCACTTTACATTCACATATGGGGTATTTCCATACTCAGAAGAAATGGGGTTACAAATTTTGGCGGGATTTTTTCCTATTTTCCCTTGTGAAAAGGAAAAATTTTGAGTAACACCAGCATTTGAGTGAAAAAAATGTTTTTCTTCATTTTCCCATCCAAATTTAATGAAAATTTGTCAAACACCTGTGGGGTGTTAAGTCTCACTATACCCCTTGTCACGTTCCGTGAGGGGTGTAGTTTCCAAAATGGGGTCACATGTGGGTATTTATTTTTTTGCGTTTATGTCAGAACCGCTGTAAAATCAGCCACCCCTGTGCAAATTTTGGCGGTCTTTTTTACCTTTTACTGCTTGTGAAAAGTATGGAGCAACACCAGCATGTTAGTGCAAATTTGTTTTACTTTTTTTACACTAACAGGCTGGTGTAGCCCCCAACTTTTCCTTTTCATAAGGGGTAAAAGGAGAAAAAGCCCCCAAAATTTGTAGTGCAATTTCTCCCGAATGGGGTCTACGGAAATACCCCATATGTGGCACTAAACTGTTTCCTTGAAATACGACAGGGCTCCGAAGTGAGAGAGCGCCATGCGCATTTGAGGACTAAATTAGGGATTGCATAGGGGTGGACATAGGGGTATTTAACGCCAGTGATTGCCAAACAGGGTGCCTCCAGCTGTTGCAAAACTCCCAGCATGCCTGGACAGTCAGTGGCTGTCCAGAAATGCTGGGTGTTGTTGTTTTGCAACAGCTGGAGGCTCCATTTCTGAAACACTGCCGTACAAGACTTTTTTCATTTTTATTGGGGGGGGGGGGGGGGGAGGGCAGTGTAAGGGGTGTATATGTAGTGTTTTGCCCTTTATTTTGGTTAGTGTAGTGTTTTTAGGGTACATTTGCACTGCGGGTTATGGTGAGTTTCCCGCTAGGAGTTAGCGCTGCGGCGAAAAATGTGCCGCAGCCCATACTTGAAGCAGGAAATTTACTGTAAACCTGCCCGTGTGAATGTACCCTGTACATTCACTTGGGGGGGGGGGGGGGGGGCAAACCTCCAGCTGTTGCATGAAAGACCGTGCATGCTGGGAGTTGTAGTTTTGCAACAGCTGGAGGCACACTGTTTGGAAAACCTTCAGTTAGGTTCCATTAGTATTTTCCAACCAGTGTGCCTCCAGCTGTTGCAAAACTACAACTCCCAGCATGTACTGATCACCGAAGGGCATGCTGAGAGATGTAGTTATGCAACAGCTGGAGGTTCGCAAATAACCCCCAGCATGCCGAGACAGCTGTTTGCTGTCTGGGCATGCTGGGATTTGCAGTTTTGCAACATCTGGAGGGCTACAGTTTATAGACCACTGTGGACCTCCAGATGTTGCAAAACTACAAATCCCAGCATCCCCAGACAACAAACAGCTATGTGGGCATGCTAGGAGTTGTAGTTTTGCAAGATCTGGGGGGATATAGTTAAGAGACCACTATATAGTGGTCTCAAACTTTAGCCCTCCAGCTGTTGCAAAACTACATATTCCAGCATGCCCAAACAGCTGTCTGGGCATGCTGGGAGTGGTAGTTTTGCAACATCTGGAGGGCTAAAGTTTAGAGACCACTATACAGTGGTCTCAGACTTTAGCCCTCCAGATCAACTTACCGGCTTCCGTAGGATCCATGGAGCCGTCCTCTTCTGCCGCACGACATCGCCGCCCTCCGATCAACGTCACCCGCTGCCTCCGGATGGGTAAGTGGACTTCGACGTTCGGTTCCCTTCGTTTCCCCATTCTGCCCCGGGCAGGACGGGGAAAACGAAAGTTAACCCCCCCCGCCCCCGATCTGCTATTGGTCGTCGCTTCTGGGGGATCATGGGTGTCTTAGACAACTGCGATCCCCCTCATATTCCAGACACCGGGTCACCATAGACCCGTATGACCCATAGACTTGTGATTTGCGCCGATCGCCGACATGGGGGGTCTGATGACCCCCCCCCCCTGGGAATTTGCGCGGGGTGCCTGCTGATAGATATCAGCAGTCACCGCAGTCCCGTCCCCGCACGCGGCGGGGACCGAAATTCCCACGGGTGTATGGATACGCCCTGGGTCGTTAGGTACCAGGACATCAAGGCGTCTCCATGCGCCTTAGGTCCTTAAGTGGTTAAATGGGAAAAAAGGGGGTGATTCAAACTTTTATTAGGGAAGGGGTTATTAGGTTACTCAGGTGTAAATTTAGTTTTTTACATATCAACTGGCCTCAGAAAGAGATTTGTAAATTACTTCTGTTAAAAAATCTTAATCCTTCTAGTACTTATCAGATGCTGTATGAAGAAGTTAAGTTGTGCTTTTCTATCTGACCACAGTGCTCTCTGCTGACACCTCTGTCTGTACCAGGAAATGTCCAGAGTAGGAGCAAATTCCCATAGCAAACTTCTTTTGCTCTGGACAGCTTCTGACATAGACAGAGGTGTCAGCAGAGAGCACTGTGGTCAGACTGAAAAGAACAACTCAACTTCCTCTGTATTATACAGCAGCTGATAAGTACTGGAAGGATTAAGATTTTTTAATAGAATTAATTTAAAAATCTGTTTAATTTTCTGGCACCAGTTGACTTTTTTAAACTTTTTTTTAAACTTTTTTTTTTTACACAATTTTATAGTCTACTACAGACTATTACATGAAATGTTCCGATTGCAAACATTGTACAGGTACATCCTTCATCCTTAAGAGGTTAATAATAAATAAAATCACCCTTTTTCACATTATGAAAACTAAAGAAATATATATAAAAGTATTAAACATATTTGGTATTGCTGCATGCGTAATTGTCCGAACAAGTACAATATAATTTTTATAATCCTGCTAAGTAAACGGCATAAACTTAAAAAAAACACCAAATGCAAAAAATAAACATTTTTGATCACATCATATATTAGAAAAAACTACAGATCATGGTGAAAAAAATAGCCCTCCTTCAGCCCTTGACACAGAAAAAGAAAAAAGTTATAGGGGTCAGAAAACAACAATTTTAGGTATACTGATTTTGTTTAAAAAAAAATTGAATTTTTTTAAAAGGGGTATTCTGGCCTTAGACATCTTATCCCCTATCCAAAGGATATGGGATAGTATGTTGTAACACTCACGTTTCAGTAGATTGGAACACTGATGATAGTGGATCTGCTGGACCTGTGTGGTAGATGACTCGGACCGTACCAGGGAGCAGGGTCTAAGGTGCCACTGGTTTTCACCAGAGCTCGCCACAAAGCAGGATGGACTTGCTGTGGTAGGCGGCACCTAGGTCGCTACCCCTGGCACTGCTCGACCACAGGTGGAGGAATTTATCAATGAACCACAGGTGTTACTTCACTAATGGGTGCACCGGCCCTTTAAATCTTAAAGCTCCGGCGTGTGCACCCTATGGGACGGGGACACGCGCGCCAGAGCAGAGAGGCAGAGGCAGGGGCAGGAGAAGAACCAGGTGAGTGACGGGCTGGGATTCGCATGCAGGCACGTTCCGCAATGCGAATCCCAGCCCGCTGGCAGCAGCAGGTAACGGGACCATTCGCTCACGGCCAGTGTGTGCGGCTGGAGCTCATAGGGTAACAGTACCGCCCCCCCCCTTTGGTCTCCCCCCTCATTTTATGATTCAGAAAACTCCTGAGAAGGTCACAGTCCAGGATATTCTCCTCAGTACCCAAGATCTCTCCTCAGGACCGTAACCCTCCCAGTCGACCAGAAAAAATAGTGGCAATAATCTCTTTAACTTTGTAGACGTCAGAAGAGCTGGAGACAGGTGTGGGGACAAGATTATTTTGAGAAAACTGGTTTATGACAAGTTATGTAACATAGCAGGTAGATGGAGTTTGTAGGAGACAGAATTAATTTTGCTTGTTAAGCTAAATTTTGCTTGTTAATTAAGCTTGTAACAGGGTATCTTTAAGCGGATGTACTTGGATGAAAGCCACACCATGTCACCAGGAGAAAAGGATGGAGGAGGTCTTCTACTCTTTTCAACTTGCGCCTTCAAGCGTGAAGAAGCCTGTGATAACATCTGTCGGGTCTGTTGTCAGATGATGAGCTGGTGGGTAACTTCACCAACAACAGGCACACAGGAGGAAACTGGGAAAGGAAGAGGAGAACGGGGATGGAGTCCGTAGACAACAAAAAAGGGAGACTACCTCGTGGACTCGGAATCCTTTTGATTATATGAGAATTCAGCCCAGGGGAGAAGGTCGACCAAATCATCTTGGCGAGCTGAAACAAAATGCCGAAGATAAGTCTCAAGAATTTGATTTACCCTCTCCACCTGACCATTGGACTGAGGGTGGTAGGCCGAGGAGAAGTCCAGATTGATGTCCAGACGGTTACAAAGGGCTCGACAGAACTTAGAGACAAACTGTACACCACGATCTGAAATGATATGCTGAGGAAGACCATGTAAACGAAAGACATGCAACAAGAAGTACTTCACCAGCTGTGGGGCAAAAGGAAGACCTGGTAGAGGAATGAAATGAGCCATCTTGGAAAACCGATCTACAATGACCCAAATGACAGTGTTATTATGAGATGGTGGCAAATCGGTGATGAAATCCATGGCGATATGGGACCAGGGAGAATCTAGAATGGGTAAAGGCTGTAAGAGTCCTGCAGGTCTCTTTCGAGGAGTTTTGTTACAGGCAAGTTTCACAGGAACGAACAATATGAGAAACATCACGTTCAAGATGGGGCAACCAGTAGTGCCCGGAGATTAGAAGTAGAGTCTTGCATATACAAAGATGACCTGCTGTCAAGGAAGAATGACCCCATTTCAGTACCTTGCATCTCAATCTGGCGGGCTCAAAGGATTTTCCCGGAGGAACTTGCTGAATTTTAGCAGGAGCGGCAGGAATCAAACGGTCAGGAGGAATAATGTGCCTAGGCGTGGAGTCCAAACCAATGACGTCAGAGGACCTGGAGAGGGGGAAAGACACCAAGCTAGCAACTATAAATGGATGCACACCAAAATTCAATAATCATTATACATATCAAAAGTATTCCTTTATTCACAATTCTAGATATACAAAAAATGAAAAAGCACAAACATTTAAAATCATTTAAAACACACATATATAATGTTCAGGCGGAGGAAGGTAGTCCACCCCGTACAAGGAAAAATATTCCAACAAACAGATGCATGAGATCCCGGATCAAAGCAATATAGCAAATATACATATATATATATATATATATATATATATATATATATATATATATATAAATATTAAATATTAAATCATGTAACATACAGATCCCCCAGCACATAAATAAGAAAACTAGAATAATTGTATATGCAACCTATTCACACATGTGCAAATAAGCAAAACTATCTGACCTAAGTGTGACAAAAGTATGTCAGAAAGACACAAGTACAAATCATAACCTGCTAGTGCTAGGAATACAGATATACAGCAAGTGCTAGTGAATCAAGAAACAAGAAAATGTAAACCAAATATAATGAGCTACAAGCCTGGAAAGTGCATGTGCTGTAAAAATGCCTGTGGGGACCCACAATGTGTGGAATGAATATGCCTGGACTACATGCATCTAAGCACGGGGGAAGCAACCCTACATGTTCCGCCTCCAGCCAAGGAGGCTTCCTCAGGAGGGGATTGTGACTCTCTACATCCCAGTTATATATCCTGATACAAACAAGATCACCTGTGGATTACCTGTGTATCAAGTCTCCTATATGATCCTGTGCAAATTGTGCGACCAGACCCCACTTCCGGAAGCGCAGAGTCTCCTGTGTTCTCGCCAGCATCGTGTCATGAATAGGTTAGAAGCGAGGCTACATGACATGAAGCCAAGGTTCCCAAATGAAACCGAGGCTTGGAATCTCAATGGAACGCATAGTGCTGTAGAAGAAAATGAGTGAGGCTGCTGAGCCAGACCGAGGCTTGGTATCCTCCGGCTGGTTGTGCATGTAAGGCGAGAGTGAGGCTTGGTGTCCTCAAACTGATAAAATGGAGCGCATATGAGGCGGAGATAGGGTCAACAGTTGGAACGTATGTAAGGCAAGAAATGAGGCTATATCTGCAACGTTATGCAATTCTAAGCCAAGGCATGTCATAGATCTAATGGGAGACGAGAAAATATCTTAGTATAAAATTTATTTTATGAAATATCCTTAACATAATATATCTTTCTAATCTTATTTAAATAAAGTACTAAAAATAAATAAATAAATACATTTTTAAAAAAAAAGAGAAAAGAAAAAAGAAAAGAGAAAAAATGCAGATAATGAAAAAAATAATATGATTGGATATGAAGAATATATACACAATAAATAAAGTGTCATAGAAAACCCCAAAGATGCAAAAAATATATAATAATAGTACACATAATGGCCCTCATTTACTATTGCAAACCCAACATGTTTTGTCGGGTTGTGCACCAGTTTCGGGCGCATTGCGCCTGAAATTCTGTCTGCACCAGAATATGCGCCTGAAATTCTCTCTGCGCCTGAATTTGCGCCTGAAATTGCGCCTGAATTGAAAAAACCCCAACTATCTCTCCATTTTGCTAAGAAAACCCGAAGAAGGGGCATGGCTGTCGGGGAAAGGGGGCGTGGTCACGGAAAAGGGGTGTGTTCCCGACATTTTCACAAAATCCCAACATATTTACTAAAGTTTCCACAGAAAATGTGGTGGATTTCAGCTGAGGAAAACCCTACAGATCAGAGCATGTGTAAAAAAAGCAAAGTGTAGGGAAAGTGGAAACTGTAGGGAAAGCTTAGTAAATACCGTGGAAAATAAATTGTAGGGAATTAAAACCCACAAAGAAACCTACACAACACTCTTAGTAAATGAGGCCCAATAAATCGGTGAGTCATATACCCTGTCTCACAATAGAAGATGCATCTCCCAAGAATATCAATCTGACATACTCATCTGAAATGCCCTATATCTACTCTTCAAATATTAACACAAATAAGAACACATGTATATGATCTCATAAAAAAATATATATAGAAATAATTTTTTTCATTTCATGTATCCCTGGTGCCATGACGTCATATAAGATCCTAAGAGTCCAAATCCTGAAGAAAAAAAAAAAAAAAAAAAAACGAAAAGGAGGAAAGAAAAAAATATTATAAATTAATAAAAAACGTGAACCACTGCAACATGTGACAATTCAGAGTGAAGCAACCGTGAGAATTTTTTTTTTTACAAATATATAGTGTGCGTGCTTATGTGAATTTGTGTATGTGTGTAGTTAAATAAATGTGGGTAAGTACGTGTAAATAATATCAATGAGAATATGTGCAATATGTGAATGATGATATGTGTCAAAGTATTACAAAAAAATGTAATATGTTTACATTTTATATTAATATTTTTCGTGTAATTCTGTATATAAGTATTATGATTATATGTCAAGGATGGATGTAGTAAATCAACATCCCAAAAAGCCTGTGAATGTGAGTTCCTCACTGAGGCCATGAGGTGCAACTGAACCCAATTCAAAAATCCATTTAGATTCTCGTCTCAACAGCAAACCCGTGACATCTCCCCCAGGCATCCCACAGGACAGCTTTTCCAGCCCCACTACCACAGTGCCCTTGATCTTACCTGAATGGTACTTTCTGTACTGACGTCAGGGCCCGGTCACTCTTGAAGTCCCTATCTGCCAGAGAAATTGTGGAAAAATGCTTCTGTATTCGTTTCCTGAGCTCTTGTGTCATCTGCCCAATGTACACCTGCTTACAAGGACAAAGTAAGGCATAAACTACATTCCTAGTTTTGCAGTTGATATAATGACGTAGGCAATATCTGGTATCCCCTCCAGGACGCAAAAATTTCGGTGTGGGCTCCATATATTGACAAATGGAACACTCACCACAAGGATAAGAGCCAATCAGGAGAGAGCATCTACCCTGATTTTCTTATCTGCCGGACGGAAGTGGATGAAGAAGTTTGAACCTAGAGCAGACTGAAGATATAGAAGATTCTTATGGTCAGAGTAGATGCTGACCGGATGAGAAGAACCTTCCAATAAATGTCGCCATTCCTCCAAAGCTAGCTTGATAGCGAGGAGTTCACGATCTCCAATGGAGTAAGTCTTCTCAGCAGGAGAGAAGGTCTTGGAGAAGAACCCACAAGTTACAGTCTTGCCCTTGGCGTTTTTCTGAGTAAGAATGGCACCCGCCCCAATAGATGAGGCATCAACCTCCAAAGCAAAGGGCCTCTCCAGATCTGGTCTTGTAAGCACAGTAGCAGAGGCAAACGCAGACTTTAAACAGAAGAAGGCCTCTTCAGACTCTTGAGGCCAAGACCTAGGATTAGATGCCTTCTTAGCGAGAGCCACGTTTGGAGCAACCAAGGAAGAAAAATGTTGGATAAATTGTTGATAATAGTTAGCGAATCCCAGAAAGCGTTGAATAGCACGTAGGCCCGAAGGACGAGGCCAATCCAATACTGCAGACAATTTATCTGGATCCATCTGCAGGCCACAATGAGAGACAATGTCGCCAAGGAATGGAAGACTAGACTTCTCAAACAGGCATTTCCAGTTTGGCGTAGAGATGATTCTTCCGTAGTCACTTAAGAACCAGACAAACATGAGTACGATGCTCCTCTAAGTTGGAAGAGAAGACCAGGATGTCATCTAGGTATACTACAACACAGGTGTAGAGAAGATCACAGAGGATAGCATTGACAAACTTTTGAAAAACGGCTGGAGCATTGCAGAGACCAAAAGGCATTACCAGATACTTAAAATGTCTGTCACGAGTATTTAAGGCCGTTTTCCATTCATCTCTCTTGCGGATACGAATGAGGTTATACGCTCCACGTAAGTCCAACTTGGAGAAGACCTTGGCACCACGTAGAGGGTCAAAAAGTTCTAAGGTAAGAGGTAATGAGTAATGGTTCTTGACCGAGATTTAGTTAAGTCCCCTGTAGTCAATGCATGGACGGAGTGAGCCATCCTTCTTCCCTACAAAGAAGAAACCAGCTCCAGCATGAGAAGAGGACTTACGGATAAATCCCTTGGAGATTCTCCTGGATATACTCAGCCATAGCTTTGGGCTCAGGAACCGATAAAGGGTATATCCTTCCACGAGGAGGAATGGTAACAGGCAGAAAATCTTGAGGGCAGTCGTAAAGACGATGTGGAGGCAGAGACTCAGCCTGTTTCTTGCAGAATATGTCAGAAAAATGAAGAGGAAGACTAGCAACAGCTCAAAGGGGTACTCGTGTGGAAAACTTTTTTTTTTTTTTTAAATCAACTGGTGTCAGAAAGTTAAACAGATTTGTAAATTACTTCTATTAAAAATTACTTCTATTAAAAAGAAATGCAATTCCTCTGATGTCATGACCACAGTGCTCTCTGCTGACCTCTGCTGTCCATTTTAGGAACTGTCCAGAGCAGTAGAAAATCCCCATAGCAAACATATGCTGCTCTGGACAGTTCCTAAAATAGACAGCAGAGGTCAGCAGAGAGCACTGTGGTCATGACATCAGAGGAAATGCATTTCTTTTTTGGATTTCTCCTTAGTATACAGCCCCTAAAAAGTACTGGAAGGATTCAGATTTTTTAAATAGAAGTGATTTACAAATCTATTTAACTTTCTGGAACCAGTTGACTTAAAAAAAAAAAAAGTTTTCCACAGGAGTACCCCTTTAAGACTGAACTTGTTGGAGGCAAAGATTTTGAGAGCATTGTCCCCAGCATATTATTACTCCAGTCCTCCAATCCAGTTGCGGAGAATGGCATTGCAGCCAAGGAAGGCCAAGAAGAATCTCTGAAGTACAGTGTGGCAGAACATAGAATTCAATCTTTTCTTTATCCAATACTCCCTCTTGCATGACAAGAGATTCTGTACGGAAGTGAACCATACAGTCCAGAATTTGTTAACAGAGGAGAGGAACAAGGTTTTGGAAAGCCGAGTAAGGGAAAGATGATACTTGTGGACCAAAGAAGCATCAATAAAGTCACCTGCTGATCCAGAATCCAAAAATGCTGTAGCACTGAAGGAAGACTTGGCTGAAGCGAAGACTTGTACAGAAATAGTTAAGTGTGGAGAGTTAGTATTCACACCCAGGGACGCCTCTCCCATGTACCCTAGGTGCGGGCATTTCCCGGATGCTGTGGCAAACTGTACAGTCCTTGAGGAAGTACTCTGGGCTAGCACAATACAAGCACAAATTCTCACTGCGTCATCGTGACCTCTCCTGTTGCGTAAGACGAGAACGATCCACTTGCATAGCCTCTTTGGCAAGAGGCGCAGGAAACTGAACAGGTGGATGTTAAAACACGGGTGCCAGATGAGGATATCTCCGTGTTCAGGCAGGTTCCCTCTCTAAGCGCAGTTCCTCCTGTCTCCCAGCAAAAAGCACATCAATGTTTGTGGCCAAGTGAATAAGTCCAGTCAAAGAAGATGGAGGTTCATGAGCTGCGAGGGCATCTTTAATCCTGCTTGATAGTCCTTTTTTGAATGTGGCACACAAGGCCTCATCATTCCATGAAAGTTCTGAGGCTATAGTGCCGAATTGAACCACGTAGTCACCAACGGGAGAATTCCCTTGACAGAGGTTTAGCAAAGCCATCTCAGCAGCACGTGCGGTTTCCTCAAAGACATTGCGAAATTCTGCCAAAAAAGACGACTAATTGGAGGATACCAGATCACCACGGTCCCAAAGGGGTGTAGCCCAGGCCAGGGCTTTTCCAGACAGTAGACTAATGGCAAAGGCCATCTTCGTACGTTCCGTAGGAAACTGTTCAGACATGATCTCCAAGTGCATGGAGCACTGTGTAACGAAGCCTCTGCATAACTTGGAATCACCTTCATACTTAGAAAGTAGAGGCAGACGTAGCTGGGAGCCAGAAGACACTGCGGGAACTGTTGGTGGGAGTGGGTCAGGTTGTGTACCTGCTGCTGTTGTTGCTGCAAGGCCAATACCTGTTGCATCATAGCAGACAGTTGGGTAAGTTGGTGCGCCTTTCGTGCCAATTGCCGAGACTGACGTACCACAACGGAGGGAAGATCCGCAACTTCAGGAAGGGGTACTTCAGTGGGATCCATGGCCGGATCTTACTGTAACACTCACGTTTCAGTAGACTGAAACACTGATGATAGTGGATCTGCTGGATCTGTGTGGTAGATGACTCGGTCCATACTAGGGCTCTAGGGCAACAAAGATCCATTAGGAAGTGTGGGAGGTGAAGGAATTTATCAATGAGCAACAGGTGCTCCGACGCTCGCGCACCCTATGGGATAGGGACACACTGCTGGAGCAGGGAGGCAGGAGCAGGAGAAGAACCAGGTGAGTGACGGTCTGGGATTCGCATGCGGGCGCGTCCCGCGATGCGAATCCCAGCCGCACTGGCAGCAGGTAACAGGACCGTGCGCTCACGGCCTGAACGCTTAACATAACAGATCCCACGCAATCTCTGTGCTGTACCCGGCATGTAGTATCTTGTATAGTTACATAGTTACATAGTTACTATGGTTGAAAAAAGACATACGTCCATCAAGTCCAACCAGGGAATTGAAGGGAAGGGTGTAAGGGGATAAAGGATGTAGTTTTATAATTCTGCATAAGCATTAATGTTATTTTGTTCCAGGAATGTATCTAACCCTGTTTTAAAGCTGTTAATTGTTCCTGCTGTGACCAGTTCCTGAGGTAGACTGTTCCATAAATTCACAGTCCTTATGGTAAAGAAGGCGTGTCGCCCCTTTAGACTAAACCTTTTCTTCTACAGACGGAGGAAGTGCCCCCTCGTCCTTTGGGGGGGTTTAACCTGGAACAGTTTTTCTCCATATTTTTTGTATGGGCCATTTATATACTTATATACGTTTATCATATCCCCCCTTAAACGTCTCTTCTCAAGACTAAACAATTGTAACTCCTTTAATTGCTCCTCATAGCTAAGATGTTCCATGCCCCATATTAGTTTAGTAGCACGTCTCTGCACCCAGCACGTCTCTTTCCTGCTCCACAGTGTCCCTTTTATGTACAGGCGACCAAAACTGAACAGCATATTCCAAGTGAGGCTGTACCAATGCTTTATAAAGGGGGAGTATTATCTCCCTGTCCCTCGAGTCCATGCCTCTTTTTATACATGACAATATCCTGCTGGCTTTGGAAGCAGCAGCCTGACATTGCATGCTATTCTGAAGTCTGTGATCTACAATTACACCCAGATCCTTCTCTACCAGTGACTCTGCCAGTTTAATCCCCCCTAAGACATACGACGCATGCATGTTATTAGTACCCAGATGCATAACTTTACATTTATCCACATTGAACCTCATTTGCCAAGTGGATGCCCAGACACTTAGTCTATCCAAGTCATCTTGTAACTTATGCACATCCTCTATAGACTGTACTGTGCTACAAAGCTTGGTGTCATCTGCAAAGATAGAAACAGAGCTGTTAATACCATCCTCTATATCATTGATAAATAAATTAAACAACAGTGGGCCCAGTACAGAACCTTGGGGTACACCACTAACAATCGGGGACCAACCAGAGTACGAATCATTGACCACCACTCTCTGGGTACGATCCATGAGCCAGTGTTCAATCCAGTTACAAACTAAAGTTTTCAAGCCCAAAGACCTTAACTTACATGTCAGACGTCTATGAGGGACAGTATCAAATGCTTTAGCAAAATCCAGAAACACTATATCCACAGCCATTCCTCTGTCAAGGCTTCTACTCACCTCTTCATAAAAGCAAATTAGATTGGTTTGACAACTTCTATCCTTAGTAAACCCATGCTGGCTATCACTTATAATACTATTACCTCCTATGTATTCCTGTATGTAATCCCGTATAAGTCCTTCAAACTATTTACCCACAATGCACGTTAAACTTACCGGTCTATAATTGCCTGGCGAAGACCTAGAGCCCTTCTTGAAGATTGGCACCACATTCGCCTTGCGCCAGTCCCTTGGCACAATACCAGACACCAGAGAATCTCTAAATATCATGAACAAGGGTACAGATATTACTGAACTTACCTCTCTAAGAACTCTTGGGTGTAGTCCATCCGGTCCTGGAGATTTGCTTACATTTATATTACTTAACTTACCTTGTACCATCTCTACATTAAGCCAGTTCAGTACATTACATGATGTGTTACCAGCACTGACCTGACCAATGTCAGCTCCTTCTTCCCTAGTATATACAGAACTAAAGAACCCATTCAGTAGCTCCGCCTTCTCTTGATCGCCCGTGACAACCTCTCCATTATCATTATTAAGGGGTCCTACATGCTCTGTCCTTGTTTTTTTTGTATTTATATATCTAAAAAAATATTTAGGATTAGTTTTGCTGTATGTCTGTAATGTTATGTAATGCAGGTATGTAAAGCATTTGAGGGCATCTGCACATCATTTACACTGCTTACACTGGGCAGACATACCCACTAGGTAAATATTGGGTCTCTTTAATTCTAAACGGATTTATCCCCTATCCAAAAGATAGGGGATAAGATGTCTGATTGCAAGGGTCCCGCTGCTGGGACCCCCCGCAATCTTCATGCAGCACCCAACATTTTGTGCCAGGCGCTGCTCCAGAGACGGAGATGTGACTTCACGCCATGCCCGTCCAATCATGTCTATAGTCAAACGAATTTAGAACAGCTATTTACCTTACTGCACAGGGGACCTGTGCTTATGTAGTATCTTGTATTTCTGTAATGTTAGAACAGGTATATAAAGCATTTGAGGGCATCAACACATCATTTACACTGTTTAAACTGGGCAGACATACCCACTAGGTAAATATTGGGTCTCTTCAATGCTAAACTGACTCTAACGTGATACACATCTACAAGCATTATATGCCTTGTAGTAGTTGCAATCTCCATTATTTTGTTGCCCTCTGCTGTCTATATTGTGTATTGTCCATGTGGGCAGAAGCAAATAAGGCAAACTACGTTACAGAAATGAATAATGTTACGGTTTTAGTACCAAAGATATTAAAGGGGTTACCATTCTTCCAGAAACAGCACCACTCTTATCCCTTAGTTTGTGTGTGGTATTGCAGCTCAGTTTCCTTGAAGTAAATGGAACCTGGTTGTAATACCACAAACAACCTGAGAACGTGCAGCTTTGTTTTTGGAAAGAAAGTTGCCGTGTTTTACTTATCCTGGGTAACCCCTTTCAGAATTTTATTTTATAGCATTTCAATTTACATCTGGTCCACTGATTTACTGTGGATGATTCCCATTTACTTCAATGATGAAGTCAAACCCTGTAATAAATCCACAGTTGTTGCAGGTCGTGCTTTGGAATTACAACAGATCCACAGCAAAATACAAACTGAGGCTTTCAAATACATTTCTTTTTCTACATTAGCTTAATCCACACATACAGTGGCAAATCTGCTAAGGATTTTGGTGATGTAACTCTGCAGATTTTCCACTGCAGAAAATATTTTTTGCATCTCTCTTGTTCAGCAGTCAGGGCCCAGAAACAGGACTGTCACTAGCTAGTGCAAATTACAATCAGTAACCACAACAGAGGTTAGTAGTTAGACCAGCGGTCTTCAAACTTTGGCCCTCCAGCTGTTGCAAAACTACAACTCCCAGCATGCTGGGAATTGTAGTTTTGCTACAGCTGGAGGGCCACAATTTGAAGACCACTGAGTTAGACAATACAAATACATTGACAAACACTAACTGTTGTGCGGGGTTAATCTGTTCCAGATAAGAGTTGAAGCCCTTCCTGTTAAAATTGTTTTATGGCCCAGTAAAATTTCATATGTATTTTTAGATTTTTCTATGCTTGCATAGATTTTTATTTTATTTATTTTTAGCACATTGAGGTGTAAAGGAAAGCAGGGAGTAGCTCTGCACTCTGTATCTAAGATGTGCACTTTGTGATCAGTGACAAATCATTTACGGTAACTATATTTTGTACATGTCCATGTTTATCATTTACCCACTTTCTTGAGTTTAGCAAAGTGTTTATTTGTATGTATTGACATGTTTGCATATGTATTGACATGTTTTTTGCAATCTGGTAACAGACCCATGACAAGTGGGGCCTGCAGAAGAGGATCCACAAAAGGTTTCCCTTTCCTCTCTGATCACTCAAATAAAGACTAGAGCAGTTGTCCCATGCATAAATACCAATATACCAACTGCTGCTGTATGTCCACAGTTCTGTGTAATTTCTAACCTGTAACTTTAGTAATATTTCAATCATCTAAATTGTTTTATGTCTGCATCATAAAGTTCACATGTTTTACTTTTGGAAGACATCAGAGGGCTTCAAAGTATAGCAGCAATTTTCCAATTTTTCATAACATTTTTTAAATCGGAATTTTTCAGGGACCAGTTCAGTTTTGAAGTGGATTTGAGGGGTCTTATTATTATAAATACCAATATTAGAAAGAACTGCATCCATCAAAGTATTCAAAATGATATTCAGAATGTTTGTTAACCCTTTAGGTGTTTCACAGGAATGGCAGCATATTGAAGGAGAAAATTCTAAATATCAATTTTTTACACTAACATGTTCTTATAGACCCAGTTTTTTAATTTGTACAAGGGGTAAAAGGAGAAAATGCCCCCCAAAATGTGTAACCCAATTTATCTTGAGTAAAGGAAATACCTCATATGTGGATGTAAAGTACTCTGTGGGTGCACTAGAGGGCTCAGAAGTGGAATGGTTTTAGTGGGGCATGTCACATTTAGGAAGTCCCAATGATGCCAGAACAGCAGAAAAAAAAACACATGGCATACTATTTTTTAATCTACACCCCTCAAGGCACGTAAGAAGGGGTACAGTTAGCCTTAACACCCCACAGGTGTTTGACAACTTTTCTGTAAATTCGGATGTGTAAATGAAAAAAAAAATTTGTTTCACTAAATTGCAGTTTTTCCCACCAATTTAGGAGAAAATGCCCCACTATATTTGTAACCCCGTTTCTTATGAGTATGGAAATACCCCATATGTGGATGTCAAGTGCTCTTCTGGCGCACTACAATGCTCAGAAGAGAAGGAGCCACATTTGGCTTTATGAAAGCAAATTTTGCTGAAATGGTTTTTGGGGGGCATGTCACATTTAGGAAGCCCCTCTGGTGCCAAAACAGCAAAAAAAAAAAAAAAAAAAACACATGGCATACTATTTTGGAAACTACACCCCTCAAGGCACGTACCAAGGCATACAGTGAGCCATAACACCCCACAGGTGTTTGACGACTTTTCATTAATTTAAACATACAAAGTTACTATTTTTCAAGAGGTTATAGGAGAAAATACCCCCCCAAATTTCTAACCCCATTTCTTCTGAGTATGGAAATACCCCATGTGTGGACGTTAAGTTCTCTGCGGGCGTACTACAATGCTCAGAAGAGAAGAGCGCCATTGGGCTTTTGAAGATGGAATTTGTTGAAAATGGAAGTCGGCGTCCATGTGCGTTTACAAAGCCCCCCATGGTGCCAGAACAGTGGACTCCCCCATATGTCACCCCATTTTGGCAACTACACCCCTCACAGAATTTAATAAGGGGTGCAGTGAGCATTTATACCCCACTGGTGTTTAACAGACTTTTGGAAGAGTGGGGTGTGCAAATGAAAAATTACATTTTTCATTTTCATGGACCACTGTTCCAAAAATCAGACACCTGTGGGGTGTAAATGCTCACTGTACCCCTTATTACATTACATGAGGGGTGTAGTTTCCAAAATGGGGTCACATTGGGGGGGGGGGTTCCACCGTTCTGGCACCATGGGGGCGTTGTAAATGCACATGGCCTTCAATTCCAGCCAAATTCTTTCCCCAAAAGCCCAATGGTGCTCCTTCTCTTCTGAGCCCTGTAGTTCACCCGCAGAGCACTTTACATCCACATATGGGGTATTTATATACTCAGAAGAAATGGGGTTACAAATTTTGGGGGGCTTTTTTCCTATTACCCCTTGTGAAAATGAAACATTTGGAATAACACCAGCATTTTAGTGAAAAAATAAAATTTTTCATTTTCAACGAAAATTCTTCAAACACCTGTGGGTAGTTAAGGCTCACTATACCCCTTGTTACGTTCCTTAAGGGGTTTAGTTTCCAAAATGGGGTCACATGTGGGTGTTTTTTTTTTGCGTTTATGTCAGAACCGCTGTAACAATTAGCCACCCCTGTGCAAATCACCTCAAATGTACATGGGACTATCATTCCTGAGCCTTGTTGTTTTTTTTGGGGGGCGTCTTTTTACCTTTTGTGAAAATAAAAAGTATGGGGCAACACCAGCAAGTTACTGTAAAAATTATTATTTTTTTTTTTACAATAATATGCTGGAGTAGACCCCAACTTTACATTTTCATAAGGGGTAAAAGTAGAAAAAGCCCCCCAAAATTTGTTAGGCAATTTCTCCCGAGTACAGAAATACCCCATATGTGGTCCTAAACTGTTGCCTTGAAATACGACAGAGCTC